>NW_004955415.1:6746911-6881497 GCF_000276665.1 Chinchilla lanigera | reverse complement strand
TCTTATTTTTGTGGTGCTTGGCATGGAACACAAGGTGTGATACATGCTAGGCAGGCACACTACCTCTGAGCTACATTCCTAGCTCATTAAATGGTGTCTTTTTAAGTCCAAAAGTTTAGCATTTTGATTAAAGTCTAATTTAATTTTTCAATTTTTAATGGACTATGCTTTTGTTATTATATCTAACATTTGCACAGTCCGTGGTCTGAAGGATTTCATTTTTATGTTCTAGTCTAAAAGTTTTATTGTTCTTATACTTACACTTCTGTTTGCAATACAGTGGAGTTAATTGTTACATATACTATAGAGATTTAATTCAACTTTTTACATGTGGATATCTAATTGCTTCAGCATCACTTCTGAAACTGACTGCCCTTTCCTGGCACCTCTGTCATGAATCATAGAGCTATAACAATAAAGATTTATTTCTAGACTCAACTCTGTTCAATTGACTTGTGTGTGTGTACTTGGGCCAGCACCATGCTATCTTGATAGTATTTATTGTATTTAAAAGCTTGAAAGTGAAAGTCTCCCAACCTTTTTCTTGTTCAAAATATTTTTGGCTGTGCTGGATGTTTATACTTTCTTATAAATTTTAGGATCTGCTCATCAATTATACAAACAAATCCACCAAAAATTCTACTAAAATTTTAATATTTTATTGACTATATATCTCAATTTGGATAAAGCTGATACATTAGTAATACTGAGTCTTCTAATCGAGGGATATGGACTATTAGTCCATTATCATATCTTCTTTAATTTCATTAGGTAAAGTCCTGTCATTTTCAGTGTACAAGTCTTGGATGTTTTTGATAAATTTATCCTTAAGTTCTTTTTCTTCTTTATACTTTTGTGAATGTAGTTATATCTCAGTTTCATTTTCATATTGTTCTTTGCCTCTATAGAAAAATAATTGATATTTTTATATTGATCTTGTATCTGTAACTTTATTATATCAACATATTAGTTCTGATAGCTTTTTTGTGAGTACCATATGTTTTTATATATGCTGTTGTTTGCAGTTAAAGGAAGTTTTATTTCTTCCTTTCAAATTTGGATGTCTTTCACTTTTCCTGTACTGGCTAAAATTGACAGTACTAATTAGAAATAAGAAGAGATATTCTTGCCTTATTCCCAAGATTAGTGCGAAGGTATTCAATCTTTCTCTGATGTGCTCTATAGCATTCATTGCAGCTGTCCTTGATCAAGTTGCAGAAGTTCCTTTATATTTGTAATTTGCAAAGCACTTTTATCGTGCATATTGGATTTTGTCCTACATTACTTTTTGTGTCTGTTGAGAAGATCTTATTTTTTCATTCAATTAAAGATATAATGTTACTTGATTTTCCAATATTAATCCCCCTTGGTCATGGTATGTAATTTTTATATGTTGATGTATTTCTATTGATGTATAAAGATTCTATATATATTCTTATGATTAGCAAAATGGGGATGATGCTGTTACCTTAAAGTTGTGATAACAGTCAAATGCAGTAATGCACATAAAGTCCTACCATCGTGTTTGACACATAGTAAGAACTCAGTTAATGGGAATCATGTTGATTGACAGTAAGAATCTCTATATCATTATTTCATATAAAGTAATAGGAAATAGTTGCATAAACTAAATTGATCCCCTTCATATTATAGCTGTATTACATTCATGGGTGAAAAGAAAGAAAGGTAATTATAGTAACACTCCTTGTTTGCCATCTTCCAGACACTATTTTAAACACTTCATATGTTTTAACTCAATCTTCTTAACAACCCTATAAACTATGTACCATTATACATGAAGACACTAAGGACTTCTATAACTTGCTCCATTATAATGAGATAGACATCAAAACTGGGATTTGAACCCAAGTATCTCATCCAGGGCCAAATTCTTTACCACCTTCCCATGTGCCATGCCTTGTTTTTAGAACTAATGGTGCGTTTTCCTTTGTTCTGAAAGACAGGGATATCAGAAGTGACCCTTGATCAGCTACAGTTCAAATGCAGATTTGCTGCAATCATTTTGCAATATGGAGTGTGATTTCCTAGTGTCATGGTTTCCCAGATTTTTATTTTATTATAATTTGTAGCAGAAATAAAGTTTTCATCACAACCCAGTAGATATTCCCATAAAACACACTATAGTAAAATCAAAATATCATGTTTAGTCTAATATGTTAACAGCATTTATCCTGTGTTATTCAAATTATTTTATTTCTTTTTAAAAATTCTTGCTACAATCAACCAAACTGCTTCACAATTCATTAATGAGCCATTTCACAATTTGAAAAGTGCTTCTTTAGAGAACATTCCAGGTCTATTCCAACTCTGAGTCAGATTCACTTCACGATGGCTTTCATGAGATAGCTTTAACTATATAAGTGACTTCTTGAACTTATTTCTTACCCTGTGTTGTAGTGAGGATTTTCAAGGGAATAGATTTAATACAGGACACATAATTTATAGGATTATTTTATGATATTCACCCAAAGAGTCAAATGCAGAAGAGTGCAGGAGATTTGTCTACACATTAGAGACTCAAACAATCCAGCTGGAGGCCTAGAGCCCACGACAATGATTCATGCAAGTCTGTATCAAGGATTTGCACTGGGAAGGCCCAAAGTTCAGTGGTGGAAGATAGAAAGTCTGTGCCAGCAGGATGAAGAATCTTTAACAGCAGGCTGATGCAAGAAGCAATGCTCAAGGTAAGGACCAGAGCTCCCCTGAAGAGAACCACAACCATCCTCAGCAACAGTGAGGATCCGAGCTCCTCTGAGGATGAGAATAGCTGAGTTCATATCAGGATAACCAGCATGACAAGCTTCTCCAGGAGAATCAATGGCACAACATTTTCCCCTCCAGTTCTCCTTTTTATGCTGTTGGCAGCAATCCTCAGGTGGGCCATCCATACCCAGAACCACATTGACTCAGTTCATCTGGGTGCTATAAGTTGACCATTAGTTAATCCACCACACCTACTTATTTCTAAAAGTAGGACCTGCAAAATGTATGAGAGCCACTAAAAAGCTTGTGTTTTAACCTAGATTTTCTTCTTACTGTAGTTCACTTATTGATTAATGGGTTTTTGCTCAATCTGTAGAATCTCTGTTTTAGGTAGTATGCACATACTAAAGATTAGAAAAAGTAGACATGCATTCTTATGGTATATTGGGAAGAGGAGTTAATCTGAATGCATACCAAAAGACACTTCCAAATTATGCTAAATTCTGTGTATATGATGTAATGCTTCATGTAACGGCAGGGCCTGGTTAATATAGAGTGGTATTTGCAAATATAACTCTAGCTAAAACTTGAAAAATGAGCAGAATATAACCAGTCAGTGGGCAGTGCTGTGAGGTCAGGCATAAGTCAGACCCATCACAGGCTTCTGAGCCTGGAGGCCACATGAAGTGCTAGTTGGAGAAGAAAGGAAATCTCCAAGATAAGGCTGGAAAAATAAGTAAGGCTAGATCAAGTAGATTGCTATAGACCAGGGAAAAGAGAGGGAGAGGTTTTGAAAACTGGATAATATGATAAGACTCAGGTTAAATAAATAACTACAGCAGAGTAGAGAATTGATTACAGGTTCAAAATGAGGTATGAGAGAGAGGAGGCAGGGAAGGAGGAAAGGAAGGAAAGAGAGAGAGTGAGAGAGAGAGAGAGAGAGTGAGAGAAAAAGAGAGAGAGAGAGATACGCTGTTGCAGCAGTTTGCTGGTGGTCTTTTGTTAGTGATCTTCTTCCTTACTGAGTACATTTTGTGATACATTGCACAGGAACTGTGAACAGACCTGTTAACTTTAGAGCTATCAAATAAGAAATGAGCCATGATATGACGTTCAAAAGAAAAGTTGGAAATACAACATTTTTACAAAGCATTTCCTATGCTTCTGTCTAGTTCCTCAAGACCTTGATTTCTGACATCTTCTATGAGACTCACTCTTTACTGATAGATAATGGAAATAATTGTAAATTAATGGAAATACAACTCTTAGCTTATGTGATAAATTGTTGAGGCACAAAATATTTTAAAAAGTCAGATTCTGGTATGAACCTGAATATTCTAGATAGCACTGAAGTGTATTATGCTTACCTACTTTTATTGAATATAGTCCTTGCAAAAACAATACTTATTTCCTCTCCTGAATGTTAAGAATCTGAGACAGATTTAGATATGATATGCTGAAGGAGAACAACTGTTAATAATCAAACTTGCCTCTATGGTTACAAAAATTTATATTTGTTCTGGCCAAGGGAAACATGTCGCTTCTTACCTCCGCCTCTTCTTTCTTTGATTAATAATCCCCTGCGTGTTGTTGGAACAGTGTTGTTAACTTGTCACAACTGGCACCTTTATCACTTTGTTTTTTGAAGACAAATAGTTCAACCCCAGTCTCAGTAAAATGTTTGCTCATTCAGGCTAATTCCAGTGCAAACACTATCCCCCTTGGTGTTCAGTGAGTAACAGGAGAGGAGGCCTCTGTCTGCCCCACACCTGGGAGCTCATGACGCTGAACCACAGGGAGGAAACCAAATCCACTAGGCAGGCTGACCCAGTCTGAATAGGTTGTTTCTGTTGCTATCTAGTTATGATATAGTTAGCATTCCTTTTTCTTTTAGTACTAAGCCCTTCTTCACTGCGCCATCCATACCCCACCTGCCACCTAGCCCAGAAAGGTCTTGGTCACATTCTATAAACAAATATGCTTTCTCTGATATTAGCTGAGGGCAGCCTAAGGTAGAGCAAGTTCTAGGCATGATTAGCTATTAACTAGTCCCAGGCTGCTTACTGCAAGACTTTGATGAACTTTAATGGACATACCTTGTACTGATACAGTTGGAAGGACTGTGACTATACTGGTGCCGACTAAACTGATAGCAGAGAGAGCCAGGTAGTCACAACATGGAGATAAAGAGTATAATTTTCTAACAGTCAAAAATAAGCACACTTACCTCACATTTTTACAAAGCCCTTCCTATGCTTCTGTCTAGTTGCTCAAGACCTTGATTTCTGACATCTTCTATGACATTTACTCTTTACTGATAAAATTTTGTTTATTGAACAACTAAGTGTTGGAGACTCTTAGTCTCTGTTAGAATGTTACTGCCTCACATTAATGCTTCATGGACTTTCTCACTTTTTATATCTAATTCCCCTCCTCCTTTAGCACCGTGATAACCATAAAGAACATACTGAGTAAGGTTGTCTTATCATTAATACTCTACAGTTATTTTCTAAGTGTAGAATTTGTCAGTGGGTATTGGTAGGCATTCCTAGGTACTCCCCTCAAGCACTTATTTAATTCAAAATAAATGTGATCTCAGTGACCTTATGTGAAAGGAAACATGCAGAAACAATGTTAGTGCTGAGAACTGTATTGTGACTAGAAATCACGCCTCAGCTTTGAGCAAAACAAAATAAATCACTGCAGCAAGAATGCATTTTTATAGGAGGCTCTTTGCCCACAGTGGAGACCAGTTCTATCCTCTGTGCTCATTTCCTCTGCCAACCCCTTGCCCCACGCTCCTTGTACTAAGATGCCCGGGTCTGGTCTCAGGTCCCACTTGAATACCTTCAGTGACACCGAGTCTTCAGAGTCTTAAGTGAGCTCCAGCTGTGGGATTCAGCCCCTGCCTTTTACCCCAAATATGAGCTTCCTCATCACACTCATGGTTCCAGGAAATCCAATTTCCTTTCCCATTCAGAGGAGGTTCTCTTTAATGTCTGTGCTTGAATATGTTCTATTTTTTTCTTTCAGATGTCATTTTACTCCTGGAGAATGCGTTGTCTCTACCATGTGTTAGGATTTGGACCTTGTGCATGTCACTTAAACCATTCTGTGCCTTGATTTACTCCTGTGTGGTGCATTCTGGGAGCCAGATGGGCAAAGGTTTACAGAGTGCTTCAGGGCCTGTCCCTCCAAAGCCACTCAACGGAAATATCAGGAGATGTTAACTTTAGTTCGTAGCTACTATTTCTTACTATCATCCTTTAAAATTTAGCTCAGGTTTCATCTTTGGTGAGATACTTTCCTTACTTTTCCATCCCAAACACAGAGTGAATGAGTTCCTTGTACTGTTCACTTGCTTCTTCATTGTCCCATTTATATCTTTGCCTTCTTATTCATATGGGACATGCTTTGTCACAATACCAGTGGGAAATAAGCTTGCTAGTATGGATAAAGGGACCTGAGTATGGCTTGAAGAGGCTTTGTAACTTGTATTTTATGGGCCACCTGCAACAGTATGCTTAAGATAGGAAAAATAAATGAATAAATGGGGCTTATGTCCTCAGCTTTATGACAGGTGTTAGGAGAGATGAATGCTTAGTATGTGCCAAGCCTAATGAGGAATACTGTATTTATCCTTCACTGTGATCCAATGTGGTAGAGATTCTTCTTATTCCCATTTAGACACAAAGACACTGAGGACTCAGGTCAGAGAGCCAAGGACAGACCACCTACTCCCAGAGAGGAAGCTCTGAGCTGGAGAACAGCTTGCCCTGGTCTGTGCAGTCTCATTTGGCTCTGGGACCCGTTAGTGTATAAATACATTTGATGTTTCCATTTTGTTCATTCTTTTCTTTTCTTTTTTGGTCCTGGGGATTGAACCCAGGACTGTACACTAAGCTGCATCCTTGGCACTTCTTTATTTTTTATTTTGAGACGGAGCCTCACTACATAGTCTAGGCTGGGTGTTAAGTTGAGTGCCTCCTTCCACAGGCTTCCAGACTTCTGGGATTACAGAGACGTCATGTTTCCTTTTCTAATGTCATTCTAGGTATTCCTTCCAAGATGAAGAAGACATGTTCATGGTGGTGGACCTTCTGCTTGGTGGAGACCTGCGTTATCACCTGCAGCAAAATGTTCACTTTGAGGAAGACACAGTAAAGCTCTTCATCTGTGAGCTGGCCATGGCCCTTGACTACCTGCAGAGCCAGTACATCATCCACAGGTCAGTCAGGTCCAGGGAGCTAGCCCAGAACTAAATGGACAGGAGAGACTCCACAACCTGCCTCCTTCAGCACATCCTTGCTGAACATGACATTTAATGCTCATGTAATTCTCGCAGCACTCACCTGAGGTAGGGTGATTGTCCCCATTTTGCAGATTTAAAAAAAAGACAGATCACAGAGATATTCTTTGGGGAGAAAATTTGAGTCTTCTAACATCTTCCTGGCTAATCCTGTTTGTGACCCTGACTAGGTTAGAGAGACTGCTGGAGAGGTGATTTGATGGTGAAGGCACTAACTCATCTGTGAGTTAACCTGTTTCTAAGTGGGCTGATAGGAGCTATTGGGATCTTGCTGGGTGAATGAGTCATGGATGCATGACCTTGGGTGATGTATCTGGTCCCTGGACCCTTCTGCTTTTCTTCTGTCTGTTTTCTGGCTATCATTGATTAGCAGTATTCTTTTGCCATGCCCCTCTATCATGATGTTTCTGCCTTGGAGCCACCTGAACCTGGACTGAAATCTCTGAAAAGGTGAGCCAACGTAAACCTCTCCTCTAATTTATAGGTGTCAAGTATTTTGCTCCAGGAAATGGAAAGTTGGCCAATATAGAGCTACATCAGCCCAAACTCACAGTAAACGGCAGGTCTGGAATTGATGACTACTGGTACTTTTTTATAACAGCCTATGACATAAGAATGTGACTACTAAATGGATGAACTGAAATAAAAATGAAGGAAGCACACGAAGGGAAAGGAATATGATGGGAAGAAAGAAAATTCTTTGAGGAGAAACTTGAGTCTTTCTAGCATCTTCTTGGCATGCTATCATCTATATTAAATAACCCCCAATGAAGCAGGAAAGAAATATGCCTCCTGCACTTAGAACATTTGTGGAAAGAAGACACACAAATGATGTAAGAAGCTACACAGCCGTATGGGCAATAGAGGAAAAGAAATTAGGAGTTTTAATGATTATTTCATATATAGCAATTCATTTCAAAATAACCTGTGATAAATGGTAGAGAATATATAGTTAAATCTCATATTAAATGTGAGAAAACTATGGTTTGTAGACATTAAATTATCACACAAGTTTATTGATAAGCATTGTGAACCTAATCACCATAAAAGCAGCTACTGTTTACCAAGAGTTAAGTGCCATGTACTGCCAGGTACTTCGTATTGTATTAAACCCTCAAACCTCACCAATGACTCCACATTTCATCATAGTTTTCCCATTACACAGATGAAGAAAGTGTGGCTCAAAGATTTTCCAAGAACAAAGCTAATCTTATTAAATCAAATCAACATGGAACTCAGCCACTGTCATCTTTAATCTTTGGAAGAATTTTCTGAGTCTTTACATACAATTATGTCTCATTTAATATAAATGCTGCTAGGTAAAATATTAAGCTACAACCAGTTGATGTTTATCTGTAATGTACCTGGATTGTATCTGTAATGCATTTCCAGGATTAAAATCTAGATCTCTCTGCCCGCAAAGTCAGAGCTTGTCTTGGTTATTTTTCTCTTGTTGCTGAGATAAAAGACCTGTCATCCAGAATTAAGGAAGGAAAGATTTGTTTAGCTCACAGTTTGTGGAGGTTTCAGACCATAGTCAGCTGGCTCCAAGGCAGAGTGGCACATGGCACAGGGCAACTGTTTGTGGTGGCAGAAAACAGCAAAAGCCACAAGAGCAAAAGGGAGGAGTGATGGCAACCAGCCTCTTTCTGTCCCTTACATTGTATGCAAACTATCAGCCCCAGGGTGGGTGTAGCACTGACGTCCACAATCCCAACATTGGACCACGGATCAATCAAAAACTCTAGAAGCCCACCCCATTAATGAATGAGGCTTTGGGAGGACACCCAGACACAAAACCATAAAAGAGCTCTATTATACCAACTGACATTAATTGCACATGTGAAATGTATACATTAATTTTACCTTATTAAATCAAGTCAACATGGAACTGAGCCACTGTCATCTTTAATCTTTGGAAGAATTTACTGAGTCTTTACATACAATTATGTCTCATTTAATATAAATGGTGCTAGGTAAAATATTAAGCTACAACCAATTGATGTTTATCTGTAATGTACCTGGATTTGTTCAGAGCCTGTGGATGAAAATGCAGTATAACAGTGTATAGATTATGCAGGTATGAGGAAACAAGAACTATTTTTTTCTTTTCTTGTTCTTTTTTGTCCTCACCTCTGTAAACTTAAGTAGTTATTTAATTTTCCATCTTTGGAAGAGTCTGTTTGTATTGGAAATGTGCTCTTCAGGTGACAGTTAAGTGAAGAGCAGGCCAGTTCATAATACAAGGTCTCAGAAGTGAATTTACACACCTGGTGTTTTGTCAATAACTAGAAATCCTGTTTTCAAGCACTCTCTCTTTCATACTGGCTTTCAGGTGCTCCACAGTTCTCTCTAAAAGAAACTCCTCATATCTGTAATCCATAGAAACCTTAAAACCTTCATATTTACTCATCCTCCTCAAAATTACCAAACGAGGCCTGTTTTGGTTGCTGACATCACAGACATCAGAAAAAGAGAACTTTGATAAGTCAGCATGGCCTAAGAATGCCTTCTGGCTCTCCTTTATCCATTTTGAATTTATGCCTTCTTCTTTAGGCTGTTTTTCCCTCTGCCATCACAAGGTCAAGATGCGCTGAACGTCTTTGCCTTCTGCTTAGAACCGTATTCTAAGAGGAATTCTGGGAAACAAACAGCAAAAACATTGATGTAGTCTTTACCCTCAAGGAGTTTACTGATACAAACTACTATTTTTCTGTCCTCTTCCTCACTCTTGACTACTTACTTCAACTTTTTGTCACTTAAGTCAGAAATCAAGGATTAACTTCCTGTTCCATAACTATCACTTAGTGTCCATTTTCAGAAGCCACGCTATGAAAATGATTTTTTTCTTGGGACCAGGAATTGAACTTAGGACCTCGTGCTTGCCAGGCAGGTGTCATGCCACTGAGCTATATCCCAGCCCCTTAAAATGTTTTCTTGCGATGGCAAACACTGAATAAACTACCACATTAAATTGAAGTGACATCCTACTGCCATAAAATAAAGACAACAGGTATATTCCTGTTGCCTATAGGCACTGCCCTGCCATGATTATATTTTATAGAGTATTCTAGCATCATGTGTCTCATCTAAGGAATTTTAATATTTCTGTGGTGTAATTACTTCATTCATCTCCTCTAATAAATTATAATCTCCAAGCATTAGGGCCATGTGTGTTTATTTTCCATTGCATTAACAGTAGATAACAAAATATAAAGGAATGGACAGCTGGCCTTAGCCACACAAATGGCCAATTGACTAGAAGCCTAGGCCTCCAAATAATAAGGACAAAAGTCAAAGATTCTGACCTACTAAGGTATATATGTGAGTAATCATATAATATACCATTCAAACCAGGGTACTCCTGAATGCTAAAGAGGGGCCTGCTAATAATAACAGTGGAAAGACAGTCAAAACTCATGAACGCTCTAGGTAATTTAGGACATATATCAACATTGTTAAGGTTTTTCTTGACAGTAGTCCAAATAGACATTTTAATCCCAATAGAGCTCTGTTAATTAGAAATTTTTTACCCTCAAAATACCAGCTATGATGAGTGTAAATATCTCATAACTTCTGTAATATGATAAATTCAAAGTATAAATACTTTAAAGGCAAAAGAAAAGACAGAATATGAAATAGAGAGATAGATCTTTGAAAAATGAGAGGGGCTCCTGGGTTGGAGGGAGCAGGGAAAAGGGATGGAAAAATAAATAAAACAATTGCTGGGGATATAGCTCAGTGGCACAAATTCCTGCTTGGCAAGCACAAGGTCCTAAATTTGATTCCCAGTACCAAAAAAAAAAAAAAAAAAGAAAGAAAAGAAAAATAAATAAATAAATAAACAATTAAGATACATTATGTACGTATATCTTCTCCCTATAATGAATATAAATCATTATGTACTATATACCTACACTAATAAAAAGAACCAAATATCAATTTAATGTGATATCAATTTAAAATGGTTGCAAATGGCTTATAAAAATGTTCATAGTACAATAAGCAGTATCTCTTTAAGAAATTCAAGTGATGGTAACAATAATGAAATTCTTAGACTGAGGCTTTTGTCAGAGTTAAAACTGGAAGAGCAATATAGAAAAGCTGCATATTTGAGTACTATAATTGTCTTTACAGAATCTCTTCTTCATTTGTTACCACAATGTTTACTTATTGAGGGGTAAGCTATTTTTTCAGAGTGTCTTTTGTATAATGAAAACTTCTCAAGAAAAAAGTCTTTCTTTAAAAGAATCAACAAAATTAATGCTCTATTTGACTGTAAGATAACAAAACGTGTTTCAGTTACTTAGAAGACTGCATTGTAGATCAAACCTTGAGTTCCAAGATATTAAATCTGCAAATGAAAAAAAACAATGGGTGAATCACAGAAGATTCCCCAGATGAGGAGAGACAGATGATCTGTATAAAACTGCTAATATAAAGTATAGAAGCTCTTAAATTCAGATTATATTTTGCCTCTGGACCTGTTAGAAGATTCAAAGTTTTCCATAATCTGTCAGCAAATATATGTGGAATGGGAGTAGCAGTAGGCTGCCACGTATTGAGGGCTCCCTGGGTACCAGGGATGCCACTAGGCACTTGTGAATTTTCTCCTTAAATTTTTTTCAACTCCAGGAGGTTGATGGTGTCATTGTCCCCATTTTAGAGTCAATGATTTTTCTGGTTCATAAAAATCAAGTAGCTTACATGAAGCTGCAGGCCAGTAAATAGGTGAGGCCCCACGTTAGGGAAATGTAGATCTCTTAGCCATAATGCACACTCCTGATGTAGAAGGAGTGGCACAGGGATGCATGACCACCTGCTCTCAAGCACCCACAGGCCAGCTGGCCACACAGGCAAAGATGGTTCATGTGGGGGCAACAGGTGACAGAACAGCCTAAAACTAAGTTAAGCTGTATGGAGAGGACTGAAATACTTCAGGGAGAAGATGCTTTTAGGCAATAAAAGTTTCATGAGAGCTCAAAGGGTTTGAAAAGGACTTTCATCACCAACTCAGGAAAGAGAAACTAGTCTTTGTAAGAGGAGCTAAATGAATAAAAGTACTTATTTATACTCCTGTGGCAACATGGAATGGGCTCTGTTTTAAATTTTTTCTCATGTTGGCTTTCTGGCATCAATGTCAAACTTATGTTTTAATAACTCAAGGACTGTAGGTACCATAAATTTCAAATGAGATTAATTCCAAGTGAGACTTTATTTGTAGCTTTGTTAAATGTACGGACTTATTTGTAATTTCCCGATGTGTAGAAAGTCAACTAATTTCTATCAACTTTAGAAGCTTTCTTTTCTATAGCTGTTAAACACAGAGTTACATCATAAACATCAATTTTTAATTATACAACTAGACAATTTTCTTGTTAGTCAAGAGTGCAAATATTTTTCTGTGAACAGGCTTGAAAATTGGCTTAGTTTCCAAAGTATGGCCAGTTTCTAGTTTAATATTCCCCTTTACCAACTTAAATCAACAAATGAAGTGATTATTTACCTTTATTAAAAGCTCACGCCTATGAGGATAGAACTATTTTACTATATTGCGATAGTCTCTCCAATGAATAATTTGATGGGAACTGATTATTACAGTCCCACAATGAATTTGTATTTATCACCTTGTCAGATGTTAAAGAAGACGCAGTTATGAATTTAAGTTAATGAGATGAATTGTATAGGATAGTTAATGGTAAGTCATCTTGGGTAAGAATACCTTCTGAATACATGGTTGATTGTTTTTCCTCTTTCCAAGAATTACCATACTCTAATGAAGTTATAATGTGTTTTCTGAATTCCTATAGGAATGAGATAAAAATCTAATTAGATAGCCATATAAATAATTGCAGCACAGCAGATAATTGCAAAAAATCTTTTATCTTCCATTGATAACAGAAAGCTTGAAAATGGAATGAATAATAGTTTTTGACTGCCAAGGAGACACACGATTGTGTTTTTATCTCCTTTGTCTACTTGAAGAAACCAGTACTACACCCACATTCATTTTAGAACTGTGAAGTTCAGATAGGAATTAATCCTCACACATTGCCTGTAATGGATTCTTGTGAGACATTCCTATTCTGCTAGCAATCAGAATCTTGGTAGTGAACAATGCTTCTATCTACAATTAGGAACAATGCTTCTATCTACAGTACTCAAGCAGTAACCATTCATTGAGCATCTGTTTGCCACACACTATTCTCAGTGTTAAGGTTCCAGTAGTAAGCAAGATAGACAATGTCTGTCATTCAGATTTGGTAATACCATAGCATGAAAAATAATCAAATATTTCAACCTAATATGAGAAAGTTTTTTAATCTTTTGGAATATTATATAATGAATATAAGCTATAATGTGTGTATCCTGACCTATGTACACACACACACACACATACACACAAACAAACACACTCAGTTACATATTCACAATGGTTATGCTTATACTTCTAATTGTGGCCTCTGGACTACATATTCCTTATAAAAAGCTCTCTCCTTTTCTGAAATGTAAATCTTCATGGATGGAAACTACATTTCACTCATGTTTTAGGCCCAGAATTTAGCATGGAATCTAAATGAGATGGTTGCTGGATAGTTCAGTGATGGAACAAATGATTGAAATTGGTGTGGAAATGTAATCACTGGGTGAATATAGATGTTGAAGTTTGCTGTAGGTGATGTTTTAGGAAGCAAGTTTTTAACTTTTTTCCACGCATTCTTATTGAGTGTCCACAGAGTGTGGCTCTGTGCAGCCTGTTCTCCAGACTCCTAGTTTCATATCCTGTGTAATAAATTATCACAAACTTAGTGACTTATCCCACATTGATTAGTTCCCAGTTTCTTTGGGTCAGGAGTCCAAGCATAAGTTAGCAGGTTCTTCTTCAAGGCCACTGTCTGCCATCAAGGTGTAGGCAGAACTGGGTTTTCTTCTCAAGCTGGAGT
Source organism: Chinchilla lanigera (assembly GCF_000276665.1). Lineage (NCBI taxonomy): Eukaryota > Metazoa > Chordata > Mammalia > Rodentia > Chinchillidae > Chinchilla > Chinchilla lanigera. Next base: position 6,867,520 of record NW_004955415.1, on the reverse strand, counting down.
GGGTAAAGTCAGACTGGGTGTTGGCAGGGTTCATCACCTTGTAGCTGCAGGACTCGGGGCAGTTATTTTGTGAAATTGAACAAGGAGAACAAGACTCTAGGGTGAGTTGAATAGAAGGATGAAGTATAGGTCCTAGGATAATGACATGTAGGATACATAACACAGCTCAGTGAAAGGAATGACCCCCTTCACTACATTTATCATATGACACAGGTTAGAAGCAAGCAGTACACCAGTCCATACTAACGGGCTATAAATTGTGCTGGAGCACAAACAACAAAAGATGGAGATCCTGAGTCACCACAAAATCTGTTTGCTATGCTTCCTCTAAAGACGTTGTACTATGCCACATTTTTAAAAGAGGAAACCATCAGTAATTCTTTCTTCTCTGTGCCTTAAAATCCAGACATGATAAAGGAAAAGGCATAAATAGCCACATTTCAACACCAGTTTCTTCTATGACCTAAAATATAACCCTAACCTTTCCTTCAAGAAAGAAGGGAGGAGATTTGTCCAAGGGGCCAGAAATGATTATTTCATACCTAATATTCTAGGATGGTTTCTTAGCCCTGGTATGATATTCTTTAAAGGGTGACTGTCTTGGTTACATTTCTCTGTTGCTAAGACAAAATATCTGACACCCAGAATTAGAGGGAGAAAAAGTTTATTTAGCTCACAGTTTGTGGAGGTTTCAGTCCATACTTGGCTGGCTCCAAAGCAGGGTGGCACATGGCAAAGGGCAACAGGTCATGAAGGTGGAACACAGCAAAAGCAACAAGATCAAGAGGGAGGAGCAACAGCAAGCCTCTTTCCCTCCCTTGTATGCAAACTACCCCAGGGCGGGTGTAGCACTCACACCCATAATCCCAGCATTGGACCATGGATCAGTCATAAAGCCCACTCCATAGAGACCCACTCCATGACAGTATGAGGCTTTGGGGGGACATCCAGACACAATAACAGTGAGCTGGTTCTTTCTCTGTGCTGTAACACAGATTTGCTCATTTCCAAGAAGGCTGTGGGGTTGAATTTAGTTATCTAACAACCATTTGGTACCAAGGTGTGATAAATAGCTATTAGCACATTTGCCAGTCAAGGCCTTGTTTACAATTCAGTTGCAAACCAAACTAATGTGTGTTTAGACCAAGGTTTTTAGTTTTTTGCAGGTAGAAATCTGGGCTAGGATTCCACATTTGTGTCTGACTCACAGACACTGTAGCATCTTAGTAGTCACCCTTCATTTTTTTTGAGATGATAATTTATAGGAAAAACAAGATTTTCTGTAGCTAATCATGTTAGTCTGTGATAACTGCATGCCAGATGAGCTCATAATGAATGAATTCACCAACTCAGTGATGCCCCAGCTTGCTGAGGCCTTTGAGAGGGACTTATCTGGTGAAATGACTTTCTAATTTCTGAAAGTATCACTCTTTCAGCTTACCAGTGTTTTGTAACTATTTAATTTATGCAAGACAGTACATGTTATTTTCCAAATGAATACTTAATGAGAGTAATCATTTATTGCACATGTACTAAGAACTAGGCAGCATCTAATAGGCATGTTGCACACACTGCCCATTTGACTTAATATGAGGTTAAGCAACTTGCCAAGATACAGTTAGTACACAGGGAGTGGGAAAGGCAAATTCAAATGTAAGGTCCTGCTCTAAATGTTGGCTTCCTCAGTGCTCCTCTTAGGAAAACATAACATACAGTCTCAAGATGAGGATGCGCTGTTTGGTGTTGGTTACTCAGTTGCAACAAACTTTATTTTAATTGCAATATGACTTATATTCCCGTCTTAATGGGGCAATCTGCTGAAAAGGAAAGTGATCAAACTGACGTGGTACATTTTTCTTTGCAGCTAGGATTTTGATCTGCATTTCTCTGGTAGGTGCTACTGAGAACAGCTTCTGTCTTTAACATGGTGATTTCAATATATTTTACAGTGGGAGACATGACAATAAAGTGTGTTAAAACTGTAAAATTGAACTAACCAATGAGAATATTTGGTAAATCAAGTCAAGCTGCAGTAGGTGTTAATCGATTTTGAGTTTCCCAGAGATCATCTGTGTTAGCTTACCCATTTCAGGTCCATAAGATATTTCAAACTTTGGTGGCTTTCTGTATGGTTTCTCTGGTTTCAGGTGGTTTGTTTTGCTTTTACTTGTACATATCTGTAAAGGAAATGAAATATTTTCAAATTTTCCAAAGCAACATATTTGATGTGAGAAAATTAAACTTGATGGCAGCTTTCTTCCTTTCAGTGTATGGATGATATTTGTTTATTCCAGTGGTATAATAGATATTTGCTTTGGGGCTATCATCTTCTGTGGAGCAGTTAAGAAAATGCCTTTTTATTTTATCAGATCTTCTCTTCACTAGAGTACATGCCCGTTCAAATGTTCATTATCTAACTCCCATATCAGAAGAGGCACTTGAGCCTCAAAAACAAAACGGCAGTGCGGTAATGAGGGTATTAAGTTGATGTGCTCTATTCAGCACCTGCTCCCAAGCTACCAAATAATGAATGAGCATGAGTTACACATTGTGAAAACAGGAGAATCTGCCCTCTTGGTGTTATGCACCAGGCAGTTTCAAAAGGGCTTTGAAACTGTGCTTCTCCCACAAGACCTCCCACTTGGGAAAACTCAAAGGCAAAGAACTACCTGTTTACAGGTTAATGTGTGACTAGGTTGGGTTGAACTTTTAATAAAAAAGTTTCAAGTTAAGAGTTTCATGAATATGCAATCTGTGACTTGCTGCAAATTAAAGTTTAATTGCCCGGATACTTATGAATATAAACCATGAACTTCATTCATGGGTTTAGTCATATGCATATAGATTTTAACACATATGTATGTTCCAAGAGTGTAGTTCTGAATACAGCTTTGAAAAACAAGAGCATGGTTTTTGTCCTCTTGGAGCTTATAGTTTAGGTGAAGACTAAGACAATGAATAAAGAATCAAAGACATAAGAAGCCATGTTTGTTACAGATTGTGTTTCATGCTTGATGGAATAAATAAGTATCTAAGAAAGAGAGTACAAGTTTGGGAGTGGAGGCAACGAAGCACTGTGCTCAAATCCAGTGCAGCCCTGGTATTTCATCCAAGACTGGAAAGACAGGCAGCTCTGATGTGAAGGTTTGCTACGTGCTGGAGCAGAATGGAGGGTATTATGGTTTGGGCAGGTGAGAAAAGGGCAGAGTGGTGCAAGTAGCCACAAGAGGTAAGCCCAGGCCGCATCATCCTATCATGCTCAAGCAGACACCCTAGACAGCTTGTTTCTTGTCTGTGGTTTAATGACGATGCAGAGCCAGCATAAAGGGGTTTTATTTGACTTTGCTATCAGTTTGAAGATGATTGCAGCATTCACAGTGGGTGGTAAGTGAGGCTAGGAGTGGTAGAGAATGGTATTTGCTAGCTGTTCTGGACACTGAGGCAAGAAAGAACCACTGAGATGACAAGACCTCTCTCGTGCACTGTAGGTAAGAGATAGGCACACTTTTCCTGTGACACACTAGAAAGCAAACATTTTAAATTTTGAAAACTGCACAGTCTGTGCCACTACTCATCCACTCTGCTACTGTAGATTGAAAGCAGCTACAGAAAATATGTAAATAAATGAGCTTGGCCGAGCTCCAGTAGAAAACAAATGAGCTTGGCTGGGCTCCAGTGGAACTCTTCCGGAAGTAGGATTATTAGAAAACAAGAAGGAATGAAGCATATAATTGGGTTTAGCTTGGTTCATAGGTAATAAATGAAACCCAACATCATTATTATGTCACCATGACTCAGTCAGAGTTGGAAATATGTATTCATTTAACACCCACACTTTGCCATCATTCTCTCCCTATCTAGGTTTTACTACATGGGATTCTTGGTCATTATTTATTCAATATTTTCTGACAGTTGGTTCAACAATTACCATGTGCCAGATCCTGTAGTCACATTTGCAGGTATCATTTAATTAAACCACCATGACTCTAAAAGTAGATACTGCAGCATTATTTTTCTTAATTACAGGTGGGGCTGTTGTTTCTTAATTGTTTTTATCTAGGAGATAGGAGGATAGGCAAGTGAGCCGGAGCAGTACTCCTGTTAGGCTGGTGAAGCACGGTCAGTTCTGTGTTTTACACAGTGCTGTTTCTTCTTCTCTTGATCATTGTCACAGGGTGACTCTCAAATGTTAGGGTTCAACAGAAGAACACAAAGCCCAGCTCTGCACCAGAGCAGCTTCCAGCAGATGGCTATGTGGATCCTCATGCTCTCTGCTTCAGCAGTCAGAATCAGGGTTTTTTTGCCCCTTGTGGTGAAACCTATTCATAACCAACGCACTAAATAATACAAGCCCTGAGTAATCATCCCATGCAGCAATTTTTTTTCACTCAAGCAATTTATACTACCGTATTCTCCCTGGGGCCCTCTTTCTACAGCATCTCCAAGGCAGCTTATTTTCTGGCTTTAATTTTTTTCACTGTCCTATGCCCTTTTTTTCCTACAGTATTGCTCTTGACATTGGATATCCCATCTGGTCATTCTCCTTGGCTGGCATTTAGACTTTTTGGCCATATCACTTACCTACCTGCAGTTTTAATTATGGCTCTTTCACCAGCATTAGAGCAGGAGTATGGATGTACATGGCCTATGTCCCAGTCCTGGGTCCACTTTGCAAAGGCTGTGTGACTTAGAAAGTTTCTGAATCACTCTTGAGCTCAGTTTCATTATCTATAAAATCAAGATGGCAATAATACTTATTGCCAGGTAAGTGTTTTTTAAACATATAAAATACTTAGCATAATTTCTGGCACAGGTACATAATCAATGTGGGCACTTTACTGTAAGCTTGTATGCTTTATAGGATACTAAAGCAACACATCATAGGATGTGGACCAGTTGATTATATTCTGTGACTGTTTTGCCAGGCACAGTGCCTGACGTATAAGTCTTGTCACCTCTGGGGCTTCTAAAACTTAGAAGACTCGTTATCTGCTCTGGAATGATTCTGATGCTATTTCCTCTTTGCAATGTTTTTAAGTTTCTTGGTGCTTGTGAGAGTTAATTTACCTCATTTTCAGAAAGCAAGTTTATCTGTTTTTACTGCTTGAGGGAGTACTTTCGGCCCTGCAGTTGCAATGGAGTTTAGTTTTAACTTCTAATTGAATACTCCTCTCCATTGCATAATTTTTAAAAAGCATTCTTGTAACAGTTTATCTGTTATTACCAAAATACCACAATTGATCTCATTCCCTTCTGGTTTCTTCTAATTCATAGATGTTTTCCCTTGCTCTAACTGGTGCATTTCCTTACTTTAACCCTGTTAGGGTTGAGCTAAAGACCCAGGGTATATGTGTTCAGTATGCTCTCGGCAACAGTGTGATTTGGCACAGATTTCTAGCGCTTTGTGTCCTTGCTTCCTAAGTCATAAAATGCATTAACTGTGACCTAGGTTTCCATCTGTGTAACTCTGCATCACTGGAAATAATGGTAATGAACGTACACTGGTTAATATTAAACCATAAGGCACAAGCTTTCCCATATAAACATTCTGCTTCCAAAGACTGCCAGATTATTTTTTCACAAAAAATCTTAAGCTAGTTGGACTCTGGTAAACAAACATACTTTTCAGTACTGTGGGGGATCTGTAACACAAAGAAGAGCAGAACTCATCTTCATAGAGTAAAAGAAGTTTTTCCACAGTAAAAAATGTGAAATTTTATTTTTATACTGAAAGAGAGATAGATTGTGTATATTAATCTATATTCCACTGTGATAATGAAATGCCTGAGGCCAGGTACTTTTATAAAGAAAAGATATTTCTTTAGTTTAACCTTGTGGTGCTGAAAGTTCAAACATAGCCCTGGGTATGATGAGGGGCCCCTTGGCTGTAATATATAATGGCAGATAGCAGCACATGCCAGCAGTACAGACAAGAAGAAGGGCTCACATGCTGAGAAAAGGAGCCACACTAGGTGGTCTCTTGTACTCCTACTGAGCTTTGCATCTTGAAGATACCACCGTTCCTCAGCAGCTCCTCCCTGGAAACTAAATCTGCACATATAAACTATGGGAAACACCCTCAAATCACATTCAAAGCATAGCAAGGTGTTATAGAGTACAAAATAGATATGATTTTCAAATATGCAATAAGGACCTATGAAAAACGTAAAATTTTCTGCAGACCAGTTTGAACCACACATCAGAACCCTGAGTAATACATAAGGACATTCTTTTCTCTCCTTAGGGCAAGAAAGAAACTTTTGAAGTATAAACTAAAATTATACCTTACAATCTTTGATTGTAATCCCAGCTCCATCAGTTTTGTGTCATGTAATCTTAGACAAGTAACTGAAATGATCTGAGTTGCTTATTTTTCATCTACAAAAATGGGTGTAACTTTTGTGCTAAAGAACCATTGTAAGGAATAAAAAATACTGCCTATCAAGTGATCTGCCTCCCAGATCACTGGGAGGTACAATGATCTCAGAACTTTTTGTTGATTCTCCACCGGTGTCCTTTCCTTTGTCCATAGCAGAGTTGCTGATCAATCTTGGTCCTCTTTCCACTTGAACACAGAGGCCCTCCCAACCCACAGAGGCAGACACTACCCATTAAAAGAGTTAAAACAACCATGTGAGTAACTGTGGAGAAAGCATGAAAATGAACCCCCCTCCGGATATTTATGGGCTGTGTGATTATGGGGAAGGCAGCTGTTTCTTTATTCATAATTGGCTTTCTTCTCCTAGTTTATCCGAGTTATAAATTCATGGCAAGAACTGACTTTCGGAAAGGCTCCTTCAGTTCAAGCGTTGGGTGAATCACAGAAGGTCAATATTCATAGGCTGTAGCAGGCTAGCTGGTCAGGCTGGTCTCTGCTGCGCTCCTCACTCCCATGTGTTTCCCTGAAATGCTTATCCATCCCCTGTGACCTCATCGGCATCACATTTTAAGATTTTAACATGGTGCATGCCCATTTTGGAAATCTAGGACTGTTAAGGAGTTTCTGCTCTTACCCTGACTTCGTGTTTCTTTCTAACTCCTTCATCTGATCTCTACTGAAGAAGTTTAATCTGTTTGCATCAGAGAATCTTTGAGTATCTGCTCCTGGTGACCCCTCCTCCTTCCCCAGAGCTGTGTCTTGGTTGGATGAATATCTTGACAAGTTGTGTAGGTTGTGGCGGGTTGGAAAATAGTGAGCCCCTGGTATAGAGTCTAATGACTTAGAATTTGTTTTGCTGAGTGGGCGGATAATAGCTAAATTATTAAGACAGTTGAGAAGAAATTGAGAGGCTGTTGGAGAAGATACCTGGGAAAGCCAAGGCACTGGTGAGCATGCTGGTATTTTGAATGACAACTTAGGGGAAAACACTTAAACTCATAAAAGTATATCGAATGACATTTTCGTGGACGGTAAGATGCTCCTCCCCTCACTACCTCATGATAATGAGTAGAATCTATCTTATTATTAATATATAATTAAATTAGCTCTGTGGTTGGGATGTAGAAAACAAAGCAATGCTATCCATGAAAAGCCTGTTGCAAGTAAAATGAATATACAGATATGTGTCATAGGTATATTGATGGCAATATCACAGCAGTGCCTAAAAGCACACAATCCTTTCCTGATGTCCTTGTTATAGCTTTTTTTTAAATTTTTTGTTTTTTAGTTGAGTTTTACTTTTTTTTTTTTTTTTTTTTAGTGCTTATGACCAAACCCAGGGCTTCCAGGTTGCTAGGCAATGTTTTACCACTGAGCTAAATCCCCAACCCCATGATAGCTTTTGTAATCTCATATTTCCTTGACAAAATTGTGAGACATACAGGAGTTGAGCAAAGGTAGCAACTGATAGGAGAGGATCAGTTGCAAGCCCTTAATAGATAATACATATTTTACTCATGGCTGTATTTATGAATATTATACTCATTCTGCAGATGAAGAAGGAGTAGCTGAGAGAATTTACATTACTTTCCCATGATATATGGCAAATACCTGACAGATTTGGAATTATATACAAAAACGTAAGGTACACTATTAGAGCTTGATACCTGTTCCACAATAATCTAATTCAGGACGCTTTTCACTTCTCCTTCCTGTTCCAAACTATGTTTTCCTATAATTTTACCTTCCACTGCCCTTACTCTTCTCTTGCTGTAGGTCTGTCTGTGTGAACAACAGACTTTGCATGACACCCTAATATGTTATAGAAATATATGTATAGTTTTTCCCCTCAAGAACTTGGAGAGGACCTAGTCTAAGAGAATGTAATGTTACACAGAGGTAAACTTAAATTGTGGTCCAGTCAGGAAGCTGTAGGAGACAATAGAATCGGATTGGGTTTGGAGGCGCTGATTTCCTTGTTTGTTGTTTTTACACATCCCATCTTGGATTTCAGGGTTAGCAAGCTGATTCCAAGGTAGGTGCAGTGAAGGGTTTTAATTAGCCTATTAAGCTCTCCTAATGTCTTGTAAGCTCATTCAAGTGAAAATGGCAGATATATCAGTTCCACCCTGGACCCTGCCACAAGGAGCATTGTGTTTCCAGCCTGCTATTTATAGTTCTCACAGTGGGAATCAGCTGATTCAACAGCACACAGCTTTTTGTGTTTTGTCTAAAATGGAATGACAAATTCCCACAGACTCTGTCCCTAAAATTGGCCTTTGCAACTCTCAAAATTCATAGCCCCTGTCTGAAAACATAAGCTCAAACTGTACAGAAATTACTTGTTATCATTTTTACTCTTCCTAAAGTGGTCAAACTTTTAGTTGGCTGACAGTAAATAACTGTGCCTGGCATAGAGGGCCTGTTTGTCTTTGTTTTTGTTTGGTTCTTTATTGGTCTTGTTTGTTTTGGTTATTGTTTTGTTTTGAGGGAGAAGTCAAGGATACCTCCTCTTGAAGGAAATCTGTGACATGCTGAGCCCCAGTAGAAAAGCTGGCTGGAGTAGGTACAGGGGCTCTTCACTAAAGGAGGAAGGCAATGATATGTTGGTGGACTTGGTGATAAGAGAGTGGACAAACCATAGTTCTTTTTGTGAAGTAAGGGGGTGCAATCATCAATGGAGAGAAAGTGGAAAGGGAGTATCAAAAGTTTGAGGAGCAACGCAAAAAGTGAAGTGATTGTTGGAGGAAGTCTCACAGCACTGCCTGGCACATGGGTGCTTATTTGAATGAGGGCAGTCAGCGCGTCTGTTCTTCTAGCAAAATCTGAGTGCTTGGCTGAGGCAAGAAAAATCTGGGGAGTTGAGTTTTCACTTACAGAGGGAATCTATTCAGTGAATACAGTGAAGGAGCTGAAGGAAGGGTTTTCTACAAAGAAGGTTAACTGACAATGGAAGGGGTTGAGAACAGGAGACTTTGTTTTATAAGTAAAAGGTTATAGTTTCAGTTCCTGGTGGTCTCAGAGTGGCAGATAAGCCAGCTTGGAGACTACGGAGAGCAGGTCAGGCTGGTGCGAGAGTAGGCGTTAGTAATGACTGGTGAAGAACTGAGAGGAGGGAAACAGTGGAGAGGAGTAGGTGAAGGAATTGTTGGAAGTAAGCGAAGGAACTGAGGGCCCAGGGTTTTGGATGGAGCATCCCTGTAGATTCAAATTCACCTAGAGTGATTAAAAAAAGAACAAGTGAGGAGAGGGAGCTCATTGTTAGCTTCCTGCAAATGATGTGTTCAAAACAAATGGTGAATGTTTAAATTTTAAAGATTCTATTACAGGAAAGAGACATTACTGTAAATCAGCCTCAGAATACTCACCCTTATTTGTCCTCTTTTGTGTCTTTACATAGTGCGATTAAAGAAAAAAAGGAAACGGTGAGTGCTGCTGCTCAGGGCCATCCAACAGAATGGCAGGCTTATAAGACTCTTACAGCGGGGCTGGGGATTTAGCTCAGCGGCAAAGCACCTGGCTGGCAAGCGCAAAGTCGTGAGTTCGGTTCCCGGTACCGGAGAAAAAAAAAAAAAAAAAAAAAAAAAAGACTCTTACAGCGAGTCCTCACACACCTCTTTCACCGGATCTGGCACCATGTAGCTTGGCTCCTCCCTAACGTCAAAATGACAAGGAAAGGCCAATGTTTTCAGCAATCAGGACTCTGAGGCAGCCATGACAGCACAACTAAAGACAGCAATGAAAGAAGATTCCCAGAATCACGACAGGAAGTGACAAGAACAGTGGGATATATGTGCTGAAGGCAAGGGGTGTGCTCTGAGGGGGATTAATGGTCATGTGTCTTTTACTGCAATAATCTTTGTAAAACGTAAACATCCACTGTATATTTCAATTACACTTGATATCTAGTCTATAAAAAACTTTTATATATTAAAATAATACTCTGTCAGTGAAGGCTAAGTATTGCACTTTTGCTACTCCTCTTCATTATAGATAAGCTGTTAGGAGCTTTACATTTTAAAATCAGATTGGCATTTTTGGATTTGGACAGTGCCTGATTTCTGAACATGACTGCACAGCAGAATGCCTGAGAGAACTGTTTGGTTTTGGACAGACGTCTGGTTCTGTCCATAGACAGTTTAATATTTAAGACGGGGCTAAGCCAGAGGACGCTCATTGTTCCAAGTTTTCCAGGTAATTCTGAATTTCATTGATGCTTTCTAACCACTAAATTGAACCATATACCAGCCTTGAATGGAAAAATCATTTTAGAACAAGTTATTTCATGTTTAGATTTAGTTAGACAAACTGAATTGATACTAGAGGAAGGAAATGGAGATAAAATTCAAAACTAGGAAATCTCAACTTGTTCTAGCAGTAGTTTTAATATAGCACGCTGCATTTCTTTTCATTTTTCTTCTTCTCAAACACGAATAAACAATTTTACAATACTTCAGTTCACACCACAGTGACAGTAATCTTTTCCGTAGTTACCTGGATTACGTTCTGGAGAAGCCGTGTAGTTGTCAATCTAAGCTTATGTTATTTGTTTTACATCTTTCAAATTCACTTGTTGTGTTACATTTGATTGGATTTTCCTCATATTTTTTCTCTAAATTTGTAAAGAACTTGTCCCCTTACCACTTTATGCCTCTATGGCATAGTTTCTAAGGAAGCTTTCTCTCTTCTCTAACCCCAAAGGACTGTGCTTCATTTATTTTTATGTTACCTACGTACAATGACTTACTATCATGGTTTGTGTCGAGATGTCCCCCAAAGCCTCATGCAGTCATGGGTGGGGGGGAGCTTCTAGAGTTTTTGATTGATCCATGGCCTAGTGCTGGGATTATGAGTGTGAGTGCTACACCCACCCTGGGGCAGGGAGCCTGCATACAGTATAAGGGAGAGAAAGAGGCTTGTTCACCACTCCCCCCTTTTTGCTCTTGCTATGTTTGCTGTTTTCTACCACTATGAATTGTTGCCCTCTGCCATTGCCACCCTGCTACCTTGGAGCCAGCCAAGTATGAACTGAAACCTCTACAAACTGTGAACTAAATAAACCTTTCCTCCCTTAATTTTGGGCATTGGGTATTTTGTCTCAGCAGCAAGAAAAAAGTAACCAAGACACTTACCAAGGTAGATAAACATTTGCTGAATGAGTGAACAAAAGTTTTGAAGTAAGAAGTAGTACAATAAACTATCCCTTCTCTGATCACTGTGTTACTAAATTTAAAGGTAGTTCTGGGAAGTTTAGTGGTCACATGCTGTGTAAATTCAAAAAATTTGAAAAATAATGTTCAGGGACTTAAAGTAAACTCATAAAGCATCAAATCAACAACAATTCATTTCTCCCAGCAAGTCCTCATAAGTTTAGGCCAAGAAATCTTGCTATTGATGATGCCACACTCAACTCTTTCCTTTAATTCTCACTGGATGCAAAACTGAAAGAGGTAGAAAGGGCCTAATACTCAGTTAATCTCTAGTTTAAGGCAGCAGAGGTTTGACTGTGTGCAAAGCACTCTGGCCCATACTGTTACAATCTGCCTTTTTGAGTGATCTAGCATCACTCTGGGTGTCGTTTAGTGACCACCAAATGCTATGAATCTAAGTGATAGAATACGATATTAACCAAGATGCCATCCCTAATATCAAGGAATTTGAGAACATAGGTGTGATAAGAAAAAGTAAACACACATGCGATACCAGTCGTGATAGAAGACATACACCATGTAGTGAGAACATGTAGCAGGGTCATTTGATGTGATGTTGGAAAGTCACAGACATCTCCCTGCAGAAGGCAGCATCTGAACTATGAGGTCAAGGATGAATCTGCGCAGTCGATTGCAATAGTGCAAGGGGGTGGCTGAGGCCAGCAAACGGCAGCTATAGAGGTGAGGAGTGAGGGGATGCAGGGAACGTTTGGAGGACCCCATGCACATCTGTGTGCTGGAGCCCAGACCCACATTATGATAGGGATTTTCTGCCACATGTGTGCGTGTAGACTTGACAATTTCTGAAGACTGGAGTTTGTGTAAGTGTTCGGGGTGGAACCTCCAATATCGTGATAGTACTTTGTCACAGAAACCTGAAATTAAAAGTCCCCTTATAATACTCTTTTTAGCAAATTGTAGCATGCACCAGGAAAAACTTGCCACAGATACAGAACAGTAGTCTGTGGATCTAGATTTAATTTTAATGATGTAACAAACTTGATGAAAAGGTTTTCAGAACCTACAAAGTAATCCATGTCACCTAGGTGTTAGATGCAGCGTGCACTTAGTTCTGTTTGTAGCCAAGCAAATGTAACCCAATATTATCAAAAAAAGAGGATACCGACAGCCTTATCTGCCCGAAGTTAAGGTCACTTTTTATTCTAGCAGCATAAAAGCCACTTGACAAGGCTGTAAATGTGTTCCCAAAACCTGTTTCAGAAGTTCTTCCCTAATGGCTTCTGTGAAACTCAGCTGAAGGGCTTTAATGGTACATTAAAGAAGGGCAGTGAAAATCTGGGAGCGGGAAGTGAGGGCTGTTACACACTGCGGCACTGCTCTCTGACAAGGAGAACTACTTATGGTAGTGCTCATTTCATGAGAACTTCGAATCTCTGTTTACTAACAAACTACTCCCTTCATTGGAGGACAGTGGTTTTGCTCTCCTCTATGGACTGTTTGTTTGCTTGTTTGTTTGTTTATGTACTGGAGATGGAACCCAAGGTCTTTGCACCAACCTCTATACCTATGCCTGTTTTTATGTTTGTGTTTTCATACAGGGTCTCACTAAGTTACCCAGGCAGTACTCTTAAATTCTCACCCTTCTGCCTCAGCCTCCAAAGTGCTAGGAATATAGGAATTTTTACTTTTATTTTATTATTTTTTCATTTTTAAAAACTGGTGTTATTTACAGGATATAATAAGATGTCTTGATAGGTGTGTACATGGTGAAATGAATACTGTCAAAAACATACCCAGCTTGACACATGATTACCTTGTTTCTCTTTATGGTGAGAGCACCTGAAATCTACCCTTTTAGCAAATTTCCGGTGTATAACATTATTAACTATGGTCCTTGGGCTGTACACCAGTACCTGCATGTTAGTCCCTTTACTGCAGGGATAATTATGAAGTGACTGGAGGCATTAAGCCATCATCCTAAAAGAATGCCAAATTTCTACAGGTTTTAAATATAATCACAATATAGACCACATTTCGGCATTTTATAGTCTTGAAAATTTGGCCGGGCATGGTGGCGCACGCCTGTATTCCCAGCACTCGGGAGGCACAGGCAGGAGGATCATTGTGAGTTCGAGACCAGCCTGGGCTACAAAGTGAGCTCAAGGCCAGCCTGAACTGCATAGCGAGACCTGTCTCAAAAAGACAAAAAAAAAAAAAAAGAAAATTTATAGGATCTATGTAACTTTGGGATTACACAGGAAAATGCAAATTAATATTGTCAATGCTACTTTATGGCAATTTAGATGACTCATATAATCTTATGGACCACTATTTACATGCTTAGATATAATGTGTTTCAGCAAATAATCAGAGTTTTGGAACAGAGAGACGCATGTCTTCCATTTACTAACTCCATGACCTTGGGAAGAATCTCAGTCTTCTGATCCGCAAGTTGGGAATAAACTGTCTCATAGGCTCACTGTGAGAAGTGAGATTGTGAGAAGAGCTAGTACATTGTTTAGACACTAATTAATGCTCTTGAGAATTTTAGCCTTTATCCTTTAGCTGTGTGTGTGTTTTTTTTTTTTTATTATGGACAACTTTCTCTTTTTTTTTATTCCTCCAGGGATATGAAGCCTGACAATATTTTACTTGATGAACATGGTGAGTAAATGATTTGTTTGCAGTTAACTACATGACATGAATGTAGAACAAGCTACTGTCTCCATCAAAGTATTACACATGAAAAAAGTTGATTAGTTGAGTTGTATGTATAAACTCTATCTTAATGGTAGGAGGAACTATATGGGGAAACTTCATACTTATAGCAGTTGCATAGGACAAAAATACACTCTTAAACAGCACTGAATGTATATGATGAGAAGGTCATTCTCTACCTAATTTTCTTCCACTAGCACTTCTCTTTAAAAAAACCATCAGAGTGGTTTGATAGTTTGCCTTAATATCTTATATTACATAATCCCTTCTTTTGCCCCATAAAGACAGAGCAGGTCTTAATATTACAGTATTAGGTAGATAATAGTATCCACCAAAGTAGTGATGTTATTTTGTTATTGCATTTACTTTTATACTTTTCTTCTTATGAAGGCAAACTGCTTTTATATTCACAGAAGAGATATCAAATCTTCTGTTAAAAATTTTAGCTAAATCATTGACTTTAAAGAAAAATATGCAGTAAATAAAAGTAGTCTGTGTGGTGCCTTGATATAAAATCGATACACAGATAATGGCAATAATCATGAAGTGGTAAAGGAATGCCTTAGGTTTAAGAAACCCTGATCAGATATCCTCCGGAGCAAGCCTGTTCTCAAATGATTAAATACACATAGTCCCTCCTGGTAGCTAGCTTCGGTGTGCAGATTGATTCACAGGGGCTGCATCAGGTAGCATCCACTGCCTGCACGTTACAAATGTTACAGTGACGCCAAGATCCTTGTCCTGTATTCAGAGAGCTGCTCGGTGAGAATTCTACATCTGCCCCTTTCCTTAATCGTTCCATTTTTACAATGAAGATTGCAAATGTGAGTGAAACTCCAAGTCCCAACCATTGCTTATCATTTATTTACCTCCCTGAATTTTAAACCTGACCTGTCAGTCCCTGCCTGTGCTGAGGGCTGAGAAACACTTTCGTGTATGACCTCTAATCTCAAAGCTCAGGGTCATTCTTTATTTATGGACTGTCTAAAAAGATTTCTTCCACTTTCTTCTAATGACTTATTTCTTCCTTACCTGTACTGCTTCTGACATTTGCGCACAGATTTCTGAATCTCAGGAATGTAAGCAGTGGTGAGACTTACTGTGAAGGTGACTTTCACGAAAACACCAGCTATTCCTGTCTTAAGTAGAAGGCAGGATTCTCTCCTGCTCAGCTTTAAATAAACTCTATGAAGCTTTAAACTTGTGGAGAAGTGGCCTGCAGAAGCCAACTAAGAAGAAAAAGTGCTTATTTTGCAACTAAGGAGAGAAGTGTTCTGTGCCTAGGGCAGAACTTTCTGACAGTACATGGTTGCTCAAGAAGAAGCAGGTTGGTGTTTAGTCCTCACCTGACCTCTTGGCCAGCTGCCTCTGGCCATGGCACCTGTTGCTCATGTGTACAGACCCTGAGTAGAGCCATATAGACCATGTCAAGCTAAACCTTTTCAATATTTATCTTCCATTTCAAAAACAGTGTTTTAGTCCCGGGTCTGAGACATGTTTCATCTTTCCTCTACCATGAGGGCATCGTATTCTCCTTCACCCAGCTCCTTTCTCATTATTTCTTGGCAACTAGCTGATTGTAGATGAGGAAAAGCGTGAAGAAGTTGATGACTCTTCAGATGGAACTACACTTAGACACTACCCTGAAAGTGAAACCCTGAGTAGTAGTGTATTTCTGGCCATGGATTCTAGAGCCATTTTAGTTTAGTTCAAAACCCAATTCACCCGTACACTAGCTCTGAAAGTTTCAGTGAGTTTTCTGAATGTTCTCTGTGTCTCAGTTTTTTCAGGGATCAAAAAGATACTTTCTTCTTAGGGTCACTGTAAGGAATGACTTACATAATAGTTATAAACTGCTTGATGCAATGTCAGCCACAAAGTAATCAGTCACTATGGTCCCCAGAGGTAGTAGCTTCTTTCTGCCCTGATGAGGGAAACTTGGACTACTTGTTTCATTGTGTCTTTGTCTAAGCTAACATGTATCTATGTCAGATAGTCTATGAAAGCTGGATCCTTACTTACGTTTCCCAAATAATTATTTCAGTTCCAGAAGAGACATACCATATGCTTGTCTACTTGTTTTTTTAAAAACCTTTTGTCTTTAATCTCTTTAACCCTGGCATCTAATAAGTTACAACAAATAACATCCTACTGAGGACTAATATATCAATATATTCCTCAAAAAATGAGCTTCAGTAGAAAATATTCAATCCAAAACCACTTAAACAAATACTGTACATGTGTGTTAGACAAAAATCCACAGTGGAATCAAAGCTTCCAACATCCATATTGCTCTGTGATTTTTACCATGTTATCTATCTGTTAAATGTGGTTATCAATACTGAAAAAGACCTAAGGAATTAAATTTAAAAATTCATATAACAGATCTACTGTATGGTTTGGTACCATGTAGGTTCATAGAGGACTAAGATTTCCTGTTTTCCTAGAAGTACCCCTTGGGAAATGCTTAGATTTCTTAAAGCAAAGATCTTGTCTCATATTTCCTCCTTGCCCCTGGTTCCCTGATGGCCATTTCTACCAAGCTAAATATTTACTCCTTATCAATCAGCCTGTTACAATTTTTTTTTGTATTTTTGAAGTAAAGATTCTAAACTTCACGGATAAGGCAAAAGTGGAATAATTTGAGAAATTCACCTTGATGGATGTTGGTGCCATACAATGAAAGAAACACTACCTGCCAGGGGAAAAACACCATCACATCTGTCTTTCACTGGCAGCATTTACACTTATTGAAGAAGCACCTCGAAGAGGGCATGGACCACCACATAAACAGCATTGTTATATATTGCAGCTCCCACCCTTCATGGTCATGCCAAATGATTCAGAGTTAAGCATGACAAAGAGGTATTAGGTATACAGTTCTTCACTGTTCAATCAGATTCAGAGCATGAACAATGCAAATTATTGAATGAGTAAGTAGTGAGATATGTGTGTTCTGGGTATTTGAAAAGGTTAGCCGCCTGGACAAAATTTTTGAAGTCTGAAATCTCCTCACGATAGTTTCAAAAAATGAGAGTCCCATGGTATGAGTCAAGTATAAAATTTTTCCCAGCCACGTCAGCATGCCACTGTGAATTTGTGATCCAGACTCTCCATGTGGTTAAATATGGCTGAACAGCATAATTTACATCATTTAGACCATCATCATCATAGTAAATTATAACCATAATTACCAGTGATGTTTCCCCAGTCAGGGTAATATGTCGATGTGTTCTTGCAGAATATGATGCATTTTCACAAATGTTACAAAGACTGTGTTCCTGGCCATGTCTGCTTGCACATCTGAGAGAAATTGATGATTTTTATGGCTTTCTATAATGACAAGTCTTACCGAAGGTACAGTTGAAATGAAACATCAAAGAAGCCATGCAAAGGGCCAGTGATGTTTCCTTGTAGGCCACCTGATAGGAAGGAAACTGGGCATTTTCTTTCCATATATGAGCTTAGGAATCAAATGTGACCTGTGGAAGTTTGTAGAGTTCCAGCCCTGTTCCTACTGGAGCAGAAGTAGCCCGTGATGATTCTGTTGATACTGCTACAGACTTGCTTTCTCCCAAGCATGTATAATTGGTGAATCTTATCCTGTTTTATGAGTGAAAAAAGGAAATTCTTCAGTATTCTCCAATGACTAGGTAGGAACTTATGGAACTCATATTTTAGAGATGTTAGGGGGCAGAGGCCAGGAGGTTGGTGACATGAGTAGAAAACTTCACTCTGCACTGCCAGACTGGGAGAATCCAGACAGCAATGTTACTTAACTCTTGATCTTTTAATAACTTCACTCTCAGTGGCCTATTCTGCTTTACTTCATATGTAGAGGGGGCTAAAGTTACTGTTTATGGCATTTTTATTCCTGCTGGGGCTGGGCTCATTTGTTTAAGAAGGGTGAACTCTCAGCCTATTTGAGAGACAATTCTAGTCTACTTCTGTTACCTGGTATATTATTTACAGTCACCCCTTCCACTTTCAAGTTCTTAGCTTGAACAATGGACTCAAAGGAGGATTTTATGTCTTATGTTCCCTTCCTGAACTAACTTTGACAATTATTTCTGTTTATAAAAGAAAAATGCCTTGGGAGGATTATGTATGAATAGGATAGAAACAAGCAAACAAAATATCGAGAGCCATTCTTTACATTGCATTCTGGAAAACAAACTCATTTTTGAAGTTACTTCTATTTATTTGGATTCTGGAAAACTAGAATTTCTGACATTGCTCAGGGACCATAAATAACCTTGCTTAAGTGAAAAACTTCCTGACGCATCTCCTCTCAGCTCATGAGGAAGTTGCTTGTGTGAGAAACACTGGCCCACAAATCAGTGCCTGCCTGTTGGAGCATATGCTGATGTGCTCTCCTTTGTGGAGCTCATATTTGAAATCCCCGCTTGCATTTTCAGTCACACTTCCCCACTGCTGGGCCATCACCCAGGCCTCTTACATGAGGATATTAGCAGGTGTAAAGAGTATATGTGTATTTTGATATGCTGCCCTTCCTGTCCTTCCAAGTGAGCACTGTGTTAAAACGTGTTTCTTATGTTGCAATCCAGCACCATTCAGTAATAGAAACTTTGTTTTATTCTTACTGAGTCATATGATCACCAGATAATATTGACATTTAATAGAGATGGTTGTTATATGAAAAATCTTTCCATAAGGTGAATGAATATTCCTTGTACATCAGAATTAGTTATAAAAAATGTTTTTAATTCAGAGTGCATCTGATATTGATTTCCCTGGATGTCTCATTTACTAGCTCAGAGCCAGGATGGTACCAGATGTTAGATGACTCATAACCAACTGTCCTGATAATATATTTTTATATTCTACAAATTTAAGTGCTCCATCTAATTCTATCAGTTCTGTAGTGCCTAAAATTCTTGGGTTTTTCTTAAATTATTCATGAAATAAACACTGCATCTAGATGAGCAATAATGTCTCCCTGCCATATCATGACAGTTACAGAATCATCTATAATATAGGTTTCTTGATATCATCTCTTGTCATAAGCAGGGGCAAAAAGCTCAGTCTGGGGGTAAGGAAGAACGGAGCTTGCCATTTTATAGCTTCCCCCTTGCAGAGTCCCAAAATGTTTCTCAAACTCAAGTAGACGGTGTTTTCTAAAAGTGTATATGTATAATATAGAAAATACTGCCTCCTTCCCCCCAGATAGTCAGATTTATTAGTCTCAACTAGTGTGTAAGAATATGCATTTTTAGCAAGCACCACAGAGAGGGTGTGTTGTGCATACTCTAAACACTTGCAAATAGGGAAGAGTTTTAAAAATTGAGGCTAGCACCATCTGACTTGTTATTGTGTTGATTAGAAAGATCCTCAAACCTAGTACAGGCACAGTGAGGAAATAGTGAGAACAGTGATGGCTGAATTCAATGACTCGGTAAAATGAGTTCAGATTTTTAATATGATCCTCTGTATCAAACCACAGAGGTTAAAAAAAGTAAAGTTAAAAACTCCCCCTCTCTGGGTCTGGGGATTTAGCTCAGCGGCAAAAGCGCCTGCCTGGCAAGCGCAAGGTTGTGAGTTCGGTTCCTGGTACCGGAGAAAAACCAACAAACAAACAAACAAACAAACAAACAAAAAAACAACTCCCCCTCAGGGCATTTAGATGAGGAAATTTTTAGTCTTGTACCTGAAAAACTTCACACTAAGATATTGGTTTTCCACTGTGGGAGATTTTACTCCACTGCCTCTCCCTGCTGGGGAAATTTGACGATGTCTGGAGATATTGCTTATTAGGAAGACTCCAGCCAGGGGTAGGAGGTGCTGTTGGAACCCAGTGGGTAAAGGCCAGGTATGCTACTACTAAATGTCTGGTAATGCACAAGGCAGCCCTCAATAGTACTGAGGTTGAGAAACTCTGTTCCAAGGGTCACTTAGGGCCTGGGTTTATAGTGCTGTGGAGAGTTCAACAAAACAGGCACTCACAAGACACCAAAAATGCAGGAATGAACAAAGCTTGATTCAAAAGCTGGTGACAGACAGTCTCCAACAAGGAGCCAGACAAGATGTCTGCCCTGATCTGGGGTCTACCTCCAGTTTAAATACCATTTTGGGTTTCTGTAGTAACCATACAACCACATTAGCGCATTTTGTGGAATTTTACAAGAATGTCACAGAATTGTCACAAAGTTTACATTTCCCAGAAGTGGCTGAACATGTGCCTGTCAGACAGACCTGAGGTGGGCATTGAGATTTAACGTTTAGCCCACTTCCCAATTTGTTCTCTCTGTTCAGTTCCTATTTTATAGCTCTGTTTTCTTTGGTGGGTTTATGACTAACCAGGAAAGGGAGTGAGGAGTGAGTTCATCTACAGTTTAAGTGAAGTTAAGTGACTTCTCTTAAAAATAAAGTTGCAGAAAAGAAAAATGTAGTCTCTTTTGCCCTATCAATGGAAGTAGCTACCCTCATTCTTCATAGGGAATTCCTATCTCCTTCTGTCAGCAGGAGACAAGACCCTCCTTTGTGAACCAGCACTCAAATTCCCCCTCACAGCACAGAAGGGAAGCCAGCAGATCCCACCAGGTTGAGAAAAGTGTGGCAGCATCTGGAGGGACAGAGGATTGGGGCCACTGTCCATGATCCTATGAAGTTCAAATTCATTGTTTAGCTTAAAGAGAACCAATCTAGAGTAGATCACGGGCTTCAAATGATTTCTCCCCATTCTTTATTAGGCATCCCAGCAGGGAAAAAAACCAAACCAAAACAAAACAAAGCAAAACAACTCTGAGCCAATAAGAAGATAATTGCTTCAAGAGTTATTCCCTTCTTTGGTCTTGTCATATAACACCCACCAAGGGGTCCTATACCAGACTTTAGATCTTAAATCCAACTCTGTTACTTCTAAGCCATGTGGACTTAACCACAATAACTCATATATAAGCTAGGGACCACTTTCTTGGATTAAAAGAGAAGCTTTATGTGACAACATTTTGAAAGCAGAGTTAATCATGCAAATGTAAAGGATACTTGAAAGATAAATATTCAATATTCTTTCAACCAAATTCAACAGGTATGTGTACTTAGCCAGGGTCCAGACATGGTGTGAAGCTAGGCCTTCTTTCAAAGTAGTGATCTCAAACTTTGTTGGGTACCAGAATCATCTGGAGCACTTGTTTAAACACTAGGACCCCAATCCAGAGCTCTGATTCAGTAAATCTGGAGGAGGTCCAAGAATGTGCATTTCTAACAAGTTCCCAGGTAGCATGGATGCACCTGGTCTGGAGAATGCAAGTAATTTTAAATCATCCTTTATTTCTACTTCTACAGGATCATAGGTAATCTTAGGGCTGAGGCTAGAAAATCTATGCAGGCTAGCAAAGAAAACTGTTTGTCTGGCTCCTCATATGAATCACCTACGAAGTTTGTTTTTAATGTAAATACCTGACTCTCCTATCCATCCTGCTGAATTGGTGTCTTGAAGGAGTAAAGCCCAGGCATGTGTAGTTTGCAGAACTACACTGGAGTTTCTAATAATGATAAATATCAATAATTGAACACTTATTGCCAAATCTTGCTTCAAGTCACTCATTGTATTACTTCATTTAATCTTCCCAATAACCTTACATTACTAAAAGACTGTTATTATCAGAGATCTTTTCAAGGTATCATAGCTTGACTTTTTCAAGGTATCATAGCTAGTTAGTGGACTGGACTGGAATCCATGTACACTAGTCTGTCCCCAGAGAACAGCTCTTAACCACAAAGTTTCCAGATCCAGCTAATTCACTCAAACCTTTTTAATCACTGCTCCAACGCTTTGATCATGAACCACACAAAGAGGGGAAAAATCCCCAAGACAATCTGCAGTGTGATGGGGAAAATCATTAAAATCATCTGTTGGTTCCTGTCAGGTGAGAATACCTTAACTTTTAGTTAGATGAGTGCCACTTTTACCATGTTAAAATATTATCACACAAGCATAAAGAAAACAGTTTTTGCACACAATAGAGCTCTGGAAGTGAAGGCAGTGAGATTAATCCTTAGCAGTGGGCTGGATGCTGTCAGGGAGCCTGCGGTGATGTTTGGTATGGGGCGTGTGGACAGTGGCTCTGAGTGAAGAACCAGGTGCTCCATCTCCAACTGCAGCCCTGTCTCCGTAAAACCACACACACGTGCAAATGATACACCAACACCACAAGATCCCCAGAAAGCTGTTGTGTCAATGGCTAATGTAACAAGCCTACTGCCTGGATTTCTTGTGCTGCCTTTTGCTCTCTTCCAGCTATAAATGGGAGGACCTGGGGCATTTTGTGGGGTGTGCTCTCCGCTGCACTTAATTCTTAGGCCCACACCATACCGCTGTGAATGTTTGAGTCCAGAGAGCCCTTAGCAATCACCTCTTCTACGCATTCTTTTTCTTGTAAAGGTGAATTTAGGTTCAATCTAGGAAAATGACTGCAAGTGTACTATGTTTCAGGGACAGAATTCAGGGCAGAGCCTGGGTCTCTTTCCCCCTGCTCCAGCGTTCTTCATTCAGCCTGTTTAAAATAAAAGCTGAGGGGCTGGGGATTTAGCTCAGTGGCACAGTGCCTGACTGGCAAGCACAAGGTCGTGAGTTCGATTCCTGGTACCAGAAAAAAAAACAAAAAAAAACAAGTCACTAAAATAAAAGCTGATATTTCCCCTTGCCTTTCCTGCGGGTTGGTTATTTTGTTGGTGATTGATGAAGATAATCTGAACTGCCAATACTAATAGAATTCCAGAAAAACCAGGAGAACAAAGACTCTTGGCTGAAAATACATGTATCTGTACTTGTGTCTGCTGATAGTAATTTGCCTGTGTTTTTTTTTTAAGATCCCCTAGGAGATGCTTGGAATTGTGATACATGGAACAGCTCTTAGCTGTGTCCTCATGATAGTCACAGGTTAAACAACTGAAAATGTGGCCACCAGACAAAATTGCCTAAGTAGAATTGTCAGAGCATAAACTCAACTACCAAAGTTTAAACTTGCAGAGGATGCACTACAAGTTTACAGTCAGAGATATATCACTGGCTATCATGTTCTGGCTGCTGGAGAGTTGCTAACTTAAGATCACACTGGCCTGGGGGGTGGAATAAGTGAGCTTTCATTGTCTTGTACCCCGTTGTGACTAGTATACAAGGACTTCCAGACTAAGTACCCAGATGCTTCCAGCCTGCAATTAGGCACATGATTGTACAACTGGGTTGAATGGGACTTACCATTCTCTGTGCCCCTTCTTTCTACACAGGGCACGTGCACATCACAGATTTCAACATCGCAGCCATGCTGCCCAAGGAGATGCGGATCACCACTGTGGCTGGCACCAAGCCTTACATGGGTATGGACTTCCTGAGTGACAACTGTGAACTAAGAGCAAAGCTTTTGTATTTCATTCCTGTGGGTGCCATTTCCTGCAGGTCAACTCTTGTAAGGATTTACAGCTTGGGAGAAAACATTCCCCTGTGATTTTGCCTGGGAGCTTCTGATTTAATGGGCTTGAGGTGAACCTCGATTTTCCCATAGCAAATAGGGGGTCCACTTTAAGCATTTTGCAAATATTCTTTTATGACCTAATTAAGACAGTCTCTGCTTCCCAACAAAAACTATTCATTAATTCAGTAAGTGTCTACTAATTTTGTGTTTGGTCATGTTTCAGATGCCAGTGACTCAGTAGAGAGCAACACATATAAGGTCTTCACCTCAGAGAACCTGCATGATAGTGGGAGGAAATAACAAATAAAATTCAAATTAAAAAGGAAGAAACAGTAATACATAGCATGGTAATAAGTGACCAAAGAATTATTGTATCTGTAATAGACATAACACTGCACTACATTCATGGAGTTATAAATTGTGCAAAGTACCTTCCCAGTTGTAATTTTAGCTTCAATTTTATGCCACAACAATCCCATTTGTTTTTCTTTCAAAAGATGAGGAAATTTTGCCTCACAAAAGTTAAATGACTGTAATCTTGCTAACAGTGAGGCAAAGTATAGGCTGTGCCTTGATGATTTAGAATTTATTAAGGGCTGACTAACAGTGTAGCGTTAGGTGCAAAATGGCCAACAAGCTTTCATGCTTAAATGTAGTAACATATCAACTACAAATTCAAACTTAGTTATCAGAGGGTATGATCTCTGTAAAGACATAACTTGTCCTACCTCTCATACACCCCAAAATATACAAAGGATGGTCACCTTGTAGGGGGCATTCAGTACTCAGAAAGAGATTGTTCTTCCTCTTTGCTCCCCATTGTGAGAGGCAAGTGAGTCAGAGCTCAAATAATTATCTGTAAGTGATGAGGTGTCTGCAAAGAGTAGGGCCTCGCATTACACTCTTGGTTAGATATCTGTTTGGGTATTGGACTTGCTGACTGGTTCCTGAGCTAGCAGGCTCTCGAGGGCCATGGAGAGTTGATAAGTTTCAGAGCAGGAGATAGAATAATACATCAAGTATGAGTGTGTTTGGAGGACTAGCTACAGGATGCAGCCCTGCTTCACAAGAGCCCCTCCAGTGCAGGGTGCCGCCTGGGACCTGGGAGGAGGAGGTGCTGTCAGCCTGGCTTCCTGGGGACACCAGCAATCTCAGTACAACCCAACTCTATCAGACCCTCTGAGGGTGGAGTCCAAGGCATCCACTGGTTTAAAAGTTCTTCATGTAATTCTGCTGCACAGTCAGGATTGACTGCTTCTGCCAACCCTGTGGCTAGGGTAGCACATTTGTGTAAGATTTTCCTCTACTATTCTTTTTCTGTGTCCTGAAATAAACAAGCCCTTCTAAAAAACACTAGAGAAAGAGTTGTGTGAGAACCTCCATCTCTACCCTGAGGTGGTAGTATCTAGTCCATGGGGTAGAGGGGGAAAGAGTTGACTCAATTATGAGATTAGTTTCCAAGTTCATAGGACTGAATTTGAAAGTATCCAGAGTAGCAGTTGTGATGAACAAAAAGAGTTCAAATTTATTAGCCCCTAGGTTGAGTGGTCATGAGGGGATCCCCCATCCAGTCAAAGCTGGTGGTTAGATATTGCTCGGTTGCTGGTAGATAATACAACAGCACTATTCATGCTGCAATCCAATTAGTAAGATATGAAAGCAGATTCTGCTGCTGTAGAATCTGGTAGGATTAAGTTGGAGGTGGAATGAATTATGTTGGCGAGAGATGCTCAGAGTAACTCATAGGCAAAATATGTGAACTTGAAAATCAAAGACAAGAGCAGTGCTACTTTCTTTTTAATTCTCTTCCATCCCCTATATAATTGGGGGATAACCCCCTACATACAGGGTCACCTCACTTCCCAACAGAAAGACATCTATGGGAGGAAAAATAGCCTTATTTTATGTGATATTCGAATAACTGCAAGTTCCCTGGTATTCAATTATCAACGGGGGTGATAAATCTCTTTTGTTACTTCTCAAATAATGGACACATGATTCAGCCTATTTTCTGCCTAAAACCCATGGGATTCAGATGATAAAAGGGAATATCCAAGCCTGCTGGTCTGATGCGCTTAGTCCCCAGGTTTTCATATTAAGGGCTATTTTCTTGGAGCCAACTCAGAAAATGTGCATGTGGGGTTTCTAGTGCTAGTTTCCATGGTGAATGGAGTAAAGGCAGGCCACCTTTATTTCTTCTCTCCAGTGATTTTAAGTACAGTATCCGTCTTATTCATTTTTTTCAAAATTGGCATTTCTAGTCTTTTTATAAGATAGAACTAGGAAATTGGAATCTAGGCCAGAGGCTGTGCATTTTCCCACTTCACTCTTATAATTAACAATTGGTAATGTTGATTGAAATCTTTCTGTAGAACAATGAGTCTAATGCTTTATGTTCATTTACTCATTTATTTTTCTTAATAGCCCAATGAGGTAGACTATACTTATTTTAAAATGAAGACAATCAGAAACTAATTTGCCAAAGATTATATGGCTAAAACATAATAAGTATGAAAAAGCTTAGATTTAAACCAAGCTCTGGTGACTTCAGAAATCAAACTTCTTAAAAGAAACAGGAAGGGGAAATTTCTCTCTATACAAATTATATATACATGTATGTTTTAAAACATTTTTATTCGTGGCTTTTAAATTGTTCTAAGCCAATATAGTTAGGCCAAGATGTTGGAAATATTTCTTGTTTTATTCTAAATTAAATGTCTGACTGTGATACTTTATCTCCTTATGTAAAACGGTCCTCGCCTTTGATTTTGGGATAATAGTCTTTATAATAAGAATTGTTGGTAGACACCTGCTTCCTCTTTTTAAAAAGTGTATTTTTAGTAATCTGGTAAAATCTATCTATCAAGCATTCACTGGCACCTATTTTGTAGTGTTTATGTGCAATACCAATTAGCAATTAAACAGAATAAAAATCTAAAAGGAAATAACAGAATGTTAGGCTGAAATATTGAATGCAGATTAGAAGAATGTTCCATATCTACTGTTATGAGGTGCAAGGAATATTATTAAGCAGTTACATGACAAAATAAAAGATGATCTGTACCAGTGCATTATTGCTACCTTCTACCCAGCAAGGAAGTTTTGCTTTTTAAAATCTACAATCTTCTACCTCCACGCTCTGCTTTGATACCTCTAGTCCTTATTTCTCCCTATTCTTAAATCTGTGTGAATATAATCCAGATCAGAGTTTCCACAATTAAAACCTTATCCTATATAGAGAGAAACATGTGTGTGTGTGTGTGTGTGTGTGTGTGTGTACACAAACAAGTTCACTATGGAAAAGTAGAAAATGCTGATAAGCAAAAGGAAAAGTAAATTAATCCTTCTATCAATGATTTTTATTGTTTCCTTCCAATTTATATGTATATACATACATATGTGTATATATATATATATATTTCCAAAAGTTTGGATCATACTGTTTCCTTAACCTAAATTTTTACTTCATAATGTAATAACATCAGTAATAATATACATTATAGTGTTTATGATGTCTCAAGTACTTTAAGTTTTTAACATTTATTATATCCTTAAACTTTGA
Organism: Chinchilla lanigera; assembly: GCF_000276665.1. Taxonomy (NCBI): domain Eukaryota; kingdom Metazoa; phylum Chordata; class Mammalia; order Rodentia; family Chinchillidae; genus Chinchilla; species Chinchilla lanigera. The sequence goes on along the minus strand of NW_004955415.1, from coordinate 6,840,256 downwards.
AAATAACTTTATGAAATAGGTTTTATTATATTCTTACTTCATAGATTTAAAAAGTCAGGCCTAGAGAGAAAATGATTTGATCATAACCACACAGCAAGTGATTGGCAGCATAAAATTAAACCCATGTCTAGAAACATCTAGTTTGGGACATTAAGGAGGGGGTTGAAAATGATAAAGGTATAATGACATTCACTGAGCTCTCTGGACATTTTGATCCTTGTCCTAAGTGTACGAATTATATAAACTAAAAGTAATTCAGTGAGACTGGAACTTTTGTCATTCTTGCTCTAAAGACGAACAGACAGAGAAAGAAAGTAGGAAACTTGTCCATGGTGGGGCTGGACACAAAGTCTAAAGGATCTAAAGCCAAAATCCCAACTCATAGCACTTCTCTGCTGCCCCTTAGTTCAAGTTAACATCCATGCCTCTGCTGCAGTGAAAGCCCTCTTCCCTGATGCCACAATATGGGGCTTGAGGACCACACTGCTTTTCTCCACACCAGTATACCTATCATTTTTAAAGGCTCAGGTGCCACAAATTAGAGGGTGGCACCAAAATTTACCACCCCTTGTTGTTGGACATTAGGTTGTTTCCCATTTTGAAATATGTATAATTTTGTAGTAAAAAGTCTATTAACAATATCATGTCTTGCAACAATTATTTCTCTGCCATAAATTTTCACCCAAAAATAGTAATGTGTTGTAGTCTCAAAAATCATTGAGAGTGTCACCACACATTAAAAAAATAGTGCATGAGGTGAAGCATGTGTTAATTGCCTTTGTTTAGCTTTTCCATAATATACACATATTTCAAAATGTCATGTGGTGCACAATAATTATGCATAATTTTGTCAATTAAAATTAATTACTTTAAAAAACATTTTTTATTCAGATGATATAGAAATGAATCTGTTTACCTCTTGGAAGTTCTTATTGATTTCTACTTGCACTGTGATTGCCTGGCATATGCAATTCTCTGCGTCATCACCACAGCTTTAATCTTCCCCAAATGATAAGTAAAAATGATACCCTCTTGTGATATTAAAGCTGAATTGCTCTGACTTCTTTTGTAAATTGCCTGTTCACATTCTTTGCCCATTTTCTATTTGAGTATGAACATCTTTACCTCCTCTTACTATTTCTTATTGGTTACATGAAGAAGTCTTGCCTTTATATTTTAGGAATTGTTAGGTCCTGATGTTTGATATTTATTATGTTATTCACTTAAATATGATTCATTACTTTTTAGTTTGCTGTTTTTATGACATAAATGAGTTCTAATGTCATCAAACTACTCATCCTTTTGGTGGTTGGGGGAGCTGGGGATAGAATCTGAGGCCTTGCACACGCTAACCACACACTCTAGCACTCAGTGATACACGCATCCCCCTCGTCTTTTTACTTTCTGGTTTCTGTCATTGATGTTATTCTTACCAAGACTGTCTTATCTCCAGAGTTTTTATGATTTACCTAATATTTTTATTATTTTTTACTCAATCTAGCTGTATATAATTTTGGCTGAACGTATGTGGTAAGGGTCTGAATTTATTGTTAGATAACTGCATAAATATTTTGAGATTGTATCTTAAATAAGACCTCTTTCAGGATGATTCAGAATATACTCACCATGAACTAAATAAATTTATGTGCTGACATATATCATCTGTGGCTTTCAAGTCTCAATTATAGGGCCTGAGATTTAGCTCAGTAACACAGTACCTGCCTGGCAAGCATGAGGTCCTGAGTTTGATTCCTGGTACCCCCCCCCAAATTTATAGCTTTATAATGTAGGTTAATACATGTGATATAATTTTGTCTCATTATTCTTTTTCAAAAATTTTTATTATTTGCTCTTTCCCCTTGCAGGTAAAATTTAGAACCAATTTTTATAGAAAGTTCTAAGAATTATTTTTACTGTAGTAAATTTATAGATTTAATTTTGAGATTTTTATGTCCTGATGAAGATCTAATATATAGGTCTTTAAAAAACTTCAAAAACCAATCAATGGAAATTCAGTGTCTCATACACTTATTAAAATGTAGTCAAGCTTATTAGTAACTGGAGGGGTGCCAGTTCAAGCCACCACTGAATACAACTGCACAGTCACTGATCTGTAAAGACTAAAAACTCAAGTGTCCTCAAATACCAAATGTGGATAAGATTTGCAGTACAAAAGCTCTGAGACATTGCTGGTCAGCAGGTGAACAAGCATGGCGACTTTGGTAAATAGTTTGATGTTATCTAGTACACATGAAGAAGCACATTCCTACAGCCAGCAGATCCCCAGTCTTACATGTACAGGGATGTTCAAGAGAGCATTGCTTATAATATTTCTATCCTGGAAATAACCCAAACAGCTATCAAAATAGATCAGGTAGGTCAATTACAATATATTTACTCATATAACATTAAATATGAACAAACTGTAACTACCTGAAGTGACTTGGATAAATCTCATATTCTGCACTGTTGAGGTAGTAATCCAAGACACCGAGAACTGGGATTTAATTTAAGAGGATTTAACAGAACACAAAGAATAAGCTTAATTTTCTTTGTTAATGTTTCCTTTATTGTGAAGCACTGAAATGTGAATTAAATACCTGGCCAGCAAGGCATTCCCTCAGCCAGTTTGCCCACAACCTCCAGGAAATATGCAAAATCAAACCATTGTTTAGAAATGTATATATCAGGAAGTAAATCTATGTCAAATATGAAGAAAATTATTAGCATGTAATTCAGGATGGTGAGGTCTAAGGATGTGAACGGGGCAGGACACAGGGCAGGAAGGGGGAATGCTTTTTGATGCACACAATGGTTACATGGGCATTTGCTTATAACTATTACTTAAATTCTTTTAAAGTTTCATTTATCTCTCTGAATTATGTGTAGAAATAATTAAAAAGCAACAACACGTAAAATAGTGGATTTTTTTTTTTTTTTTTTGGCATGTGTGTGTGTGTGGTTCTGAAGATCCAATCCACAGCTTTGTTTTCCACTGCTGCCCCCCACCCGGTACCGGGAACCAAACTCACGACCTTGCGCTTGCCAGGCGAGCGCTGTGCCGCTGAGCTAAATCCCCAGCCCCCAATCCAGAGCTTTACACATGCTGGGAAGGCCCTCTGCTAATAGGCTATATTCCCAAGCCCTTAATGGTGCTTTCTGAAGAAAACTTAATCCCTCTCCAACTCTGTTTATACCTTCTCAGGAGCAGGGAAAATCCTTAAAGTGTGAGTGAAAGGCCCTGAGGAGCTTCCTGCTCTGCTTTTTCTGTTATTTGAAGACTTAAAGAATTACCCATTTGTTCAGCTTTTGTATGTTGTCAGGATTTTTCTTCCTAATGTCTTACCAAATTCCTCAGTGCATAGCAAACCATGAACATCTGCTCAGTGGACAAATGTAAATCCAGATGTCTTCAGGCCTGAAAATAAAACAAGAAGAGCAGAAAAAAGAATAGTTACTCAAAAAAGTTCGGGGGAGAAAGACAAAAATACTTGTAAACTCCGAGGATGATCCAAAATGACAAACTACATAGCTTTTCCAGGGTAACATTTGTGTTGTTTGGCACGTTCCTACCACAGTGGGTCCAGTGGGTCCTCAAACCTCTTTGCAGCTTCTCTAGGTGAGATGTCTGTCCCATGTCATCTGGGAGACTCTGAGATGACTTGCTGTGAGATACTGAAAAGAGAAAGCAGAAATGTGGTCCTTACCATCCAGTCTGTGGGAGTTTCTGTGGGGTCAAGGCCATTATCTGCCCAGTCCCACTGGGAGTTGTGACTTGCAGAAAGGATGCAGTGATGCGTGAGAGGTGAATTCACTAGGGCACGAGGCCTACTTAGTCTGGCTACATCAAGCTCTTATATTCAGGTCAGTCCTGGGCATTGAGGAGTCAGCATTCTATCTCTAATTGGATGTTGTCTGCGGAATTTTACTAGAATTGGAATGAATTGCATAGGCAAACCTGAGTATGCAGAGGGCACCTCAGATCAATTTCCTTTTCCTTTTCAGCACCTTATTAAAGGCACTTGACCTCAACCCCATGTATCTTTTGACTAGGTACATTCTCCATTATTATGGATGTTCGCCTGCCTAAGTGATTAATTAATATTTTTGAGCACTTAATAATTATCAGACTCTATGCTGTGATTTTGATATATATTATCTCATTTACTTTATAAATCCATAAAGATTGCCTTATTATTCTGCTTTTGCTAATCATGCTCTGCCAACTGCTTTCTTCAAGGGCACAATGTGTGGTGGAGGCAGAACTTGAACCCAGACAGCACAGGCTCAGAGCTAATGTTCAAAACTATGAATAGAGTAGTTGATTTATTTATCCATTCACTTAACAAACTGCTGCCCATTGAGTCTGACTGCTTGGCTGTCTACTAGACAGGAATGTCATGGTGAACAAGCAGACAAGATACCTTCGCTTGCTATGTGCTTCATTCTCCTATTCCAGCTCTCACAGTATTAAAAGAGCGTGTAGAGAAAGTTCCCTGTGAAGCAAGGTGCTTAGAGAATGCATAACAGAAGCTTCATCCCTGGGGCTGAAACTGACTTTGACCCTGCCTTTAATCCAGTGGATGCCAATTCACAGAGCTAGGATCTCCAAGTGTTAAAGACCCGAAGTGGTAGTAAAACCTTGTATTTCCCAGAGTGTCTATTTTATCTTTTCTCCTGCCCACATCCCCAGCAGGAGGCTGCAACTGCTTCTTCCTTTGTTTCCAGGGGACTCCAAGATGAAGAGCCAGTGTAGTGTATGTTGTACCAATCCTGAGCATTGTTTGCAATCATGAATTGAAGTCCTTTAGTGCAAAATCTTCCAAATCAAGATAGCAACTTCTTCTTAACCTTCTTTATTTTAGAGTTCGATACATACTTAATGCCTAGTATGACCCAATTTTAATGGGTGTCTAAACACTTGGTCTAAACAAGTGAAGACTTCATCTGTTACAGCTTGTGTGTGCCTGTGTGTTGGTTGATAAATGAGGCAACTGAGAGAGCTAAAAAATTAGAAGTTTTTTCCTGCTGTGAGCAATCTAGCAAGGGACAACAAACATTCATAAGTGTTTATACCTTTTATGCTGGTAATTCTCCTTCAGAGGAACATGGTGGGAAAATAGGTTTGTTAATATCTCAGTGAGTAAAACTGGCCTAACTTTTCTATGTTTTTTTCAGCACCTGAGATGTTCAGTTCCAAAAAGGAAACAGGCTATTCCTTCGCTGTTGACTGGTGGTCCCTGGGAGTGACGGCATATGAGCTGCTACGAGGCCGGGTACAGGAAAACTGCATGCTCTCTTTGGTTATTCTTCGAGCGAGTTCTTTTTTAAAGTGAAAGAATGCATTGTTTGCTAAGAATCAAGCAAAGTGTATTTGAGAGCTGAAAACAGTTATGTTGTATGATGCTGATACTTCTCTTTGAGGGTTTTGAACAGATTAATTCACTGTCTTATATACAGGACTAACCGTGTCAGTGAACATTAAATTACCCAGGTAACATTAAATAAATAGTACAAATACCATACATTCCAAAGAGCAGCAATCAATATAGCTCACTCAATAGCTTGGGTAAATATATGTGTTTGTTTAAAGAAAGTCATTTTGCAGTCCCAGTACAGAATTCTTTTATTTGTAATTTTAAAGAGAAAAAAAAACAATAAAAACAATGATACAGAATTTCAAAGCAACATAATAGGAAATTAACAATGGTTAGCACATTGTGTGTATTGTTATCTTCAAAGTAGTTGCTCAGATTACAAGATATAAGCATGCAAAATTAATCAAACAATATAAGCACAAACCACTGCCTTCAGTGAGCTAAAAGAAATTAGTAGCATAATTATCTTAGCTATCTTCTGTGCATATATATATATTTTTTTTTCTTTTCCCTTTCTTTTTTTTTCCCCCATCCCAGTTGTTGTTTCCTTTGAGCAATTTCATTCCCTTTCACAGTCTCTATTGCCAGTACAGAATTTTAATTCAGACACATCTCATTAAAGCAGTGTGAATTATTAACACAACACAACTCATGCCCCATCCTGTCTGTCATTTGGCTCCTGGCTTATGGGTTCAGGGGCAAATCAGAGAACTTTCCTTTTAAAGAAAACATTTCTCAATCTAAGAAGCCTTTTTCTAGAAAAAAAAAAAGATAAAAATGAAATAATGATGAACAAAAATATATTTTATACAAGTTTTACAAACTACTGCAGAATTCAGATATCCTCCAAAGGTTGTGTCTTAGTCAGCTTGGCTTGCCAGAACAAAATACTATAATGGGATGGATTAAGGAGCAGGTTTTTATTTTCTCACAATTAGAGATACTGGAAGATCAGGGTGCTAGAGATGTTTGGGTTTTGGTCTCTCTGTGACATGCAGAGAGAGAGAGAGAGAGAGAGAGAGAGAGAGAGAGAGAGAGAGAGAAGAGAGAGAGAGAGCTCTGCCTCTTCTTGTAAGGTTTCTCAGTCACAACCTCATCCTGAGGGCTCTACACTCATGAACTACTCTAACCTTAATGACCTGCCAAGTGTCCCCTATCCAAATACCATCCCAGTGAGGATTACAGTTCAATATATGAATCAGAGTCACCTGTGCATTCCTAAAATTCATGTCCTCACATGCAAAATGCAGTCATTCTATTTCCATAGCCACAAAGGCCTTAATTCATTTCAGCACCAACTCAGCTCTCTAAAGTCCAAAGTCTCCTTAAATATCATCCACACTGAGTATGGATGAAACTCAAGGTATGATTCATAGTGAGAAAAAAATTCTTATCCAACTGTAAACCTATACAACTAAACAAGTCATATGCTTCTAAAAGACAGTGGTGACATAGACATCAGATAGACAATTGCATTCCAAAAGAGAAATATGAAGAGAAAGGGGCCCTGAGCCCAAATCCAATTCCAAACCCAATGAGGAAATGCCCATTACATTTTAAGGTTCAAGAATATCCCCTTTGACCATCATGAAGGATGAAATCCATTCCACTACAGGCACAGAAAGACGCATACTACATGTTCCCATTTGGGGAAGCATAAAAGGTTGATCACACAGAAGTAGAGAGTTCACTAGAGCTCCCTACAAGTTAGGAAGGATTGAGGGGAAGGGGATAGAGAGAGGGTACATAATGGGAATCCCGATGCAACTGGGGGAAGTAGTTCTGATGTTCTACACCACAGCAGAACAACAATGGCCTATAACAATTCATTATACATTTAGAAATAACTAAAGAAGAGTTTGAAAGTTCCCAGCAGATAGAAATGGTATTATGTGAAGAAATGGAAACATTGTATCCATGTACTGAATTATGGTGATGTGATACAAATATTATAATATCAATATTACATGTCATTAAAAACAAAAATATGGAAGACAATCTTTTTTGATTGATTACCTGTCCTCCAGAACTTCAGACTGGCAGCCTCACTCCCGTTGCTGAGGGTGGGGGAAGGGAGACTGTACAGCATCTCTACAAGGGCTCTGTCCTCAGGGCTCTCTGCCCCCCCCCCCCCCCCCCCCGACAGCTGGCCAGGTGTGGTGCTGCCCTTTGAAACCCTGGCAGAAAGTTCCCTGCCCCTCCACAAGCCAGTCTGTTCTGTCAGTGTTGATGGCCTGCAAATCATTATCGTGGGTTTTCTCCTCTTTACTTGAAGAATGCTGCATATTCACAGCCAGATAGTATTATGGTCCTGCCTTATAAAAGCTGAAAGTGTGATATCCTTCCTTTATTGCATCTTTGTGCTCTGCAATTCAAACAGTCAGTATCTCTGCTAATGCAATCCAGTCTTTATCTCTGAATCTTGTTGAGGTGATAATTAAGTTCATAAGTCACAGACACCATCTCTTTATCAATTGGTAGTTCAACCATATACCCTTAGTGCTCTTTTCAGAATAAGCATTCTCTTATTTTACAGTACAGATAGTCCAATTGTTTTACAGATCATCAAGTTCTGATTCCTTTTTGCTTAAAAGTTTTGTCTTCAGTTCTCTCTTCTTTCTCATTTCACTAGAAGTGCTCAAGAGGAACCCAGCCAGACTACTTCAACATTTGCCTTAAAATCTCCTCAGCTAATTTTCTAGCTTTAATCTTCACAAATCCTACCTGGTAGGCACTAAAACACAGTTCAGACAAGTTCATTGACATTTCATAACAAGGATCGCTTTTCTTTCAGTTGCCAGTAACATGTTCTTCATTTCTGATATCTGAAGAAGCTACCCTTTAACATCTGCTTTTAAAATCTGCATCTCAGAGCTCTCCTGACTGCTACTCACTTACCAGCTCCAGTTGCTTCCACATTTTCAGTCACAGAAGCACCTCACTGCTCAGTACCAGAATCTTTTAAATCAACTAAAGACAAAGGTGCCTTAGCAAAATATGAGATGCAACCATAAACAAGAATGAATTTTTAAATTTTAACATAATTACTACAGTAAAAGACATATTGCCTTGAATCCCCTTAAAACACTTTCCCTTGCCTGAAGTGCACTTTTCCCATCACTCCTGCAACTTTCTGAAGCAGATCTGGAAGTACCCTTTCAAGACCGTCTTTAGTTGTGCTCTCCTGACACCTCAATGTCCGGAATTGATTCAAACCTTTTACCTTTTATGGTCCTTGTGACCTGGGGGAAGAGCCGGAAATCACGTGGTGCCAGATCCGGTGAATAAAGTAGGTGAGGACACACTGTAATGTTTTTATGATCCTGCATTTCTGTCAGGTGGCACTTGGCAGCAGTCTTCACCTTACTTTTGATCACACCTTATAAGTGCAACTACAAAAGTGGACTTTCAGAACTGCTTCAGGAAGTGGCAAAAATGGTGGGATAAGTGTTTTGAAAATGAGGGGGCATATTCTGAGGGGTATTAATTGCAATTTATCTCTTACTAAAATAAAATTTTAAAATTTATTTTGAATTAATTTTATTGGTACATTTTAGAGATACCTAATGATCATATTCATTGTAGGGAATTTGCACCCATACAAGATATCTCTTCATTCTTCTCCTTTTCCCATTCCCCTCCCTTCAACCCCCTTCCTGTCCTTATTTACAAAAGCTTTGTTTCCATTTTTCCTTCTATTCTCATTTTTTGCTTTTCCCTTCCTTCATTTCCCTCATCCCCTCCCTAGTTCCCCTTCTGATTTGAACATTTTTTTTCCTGTTTCACAAGATCTATTGTACATTTTGGTCCTTATTTACCAGAGAAACAATGCCATATTTAAGTGTGTGTATCTGATTTATTTCACTCAGGAGTATGGTCTCAAGGTGCATCTACTTACCTAGAAATGTCCCAAGTTTATCCTTCTTTATGGCAGAGTAGTACTTCATGATACTAAAAAACCCTACATCTTTATCCATTCATTGATTGATGAGCATTTAGGTTATTTCAAAGATTTAGCTATTACAAACCATGCTGCTATAAACATGGGTGTGCATATATCACTGTGGTATGATGCTTTTAATTCTTTAGGGAAGATACTAGGAGAGGGAAGAGCTGGGACCTCTAGCCCTAGTGTTCTGAGGACTCTCCACACTGATTTCCACAGTGATTGCACCAGTCTATATTCCTGCTAGTGAAGAAGGTTTTCTTTTTCCACACCGCCTCTCCAGCATTTATTCATTGACATTCTTTCTTGTTATTTTTGTTTTTTTGAGACAGGGTCTGGCTATGCAGTTCAGGCTGGCCTTGAGCTCACTTTGTAGCCCAGGCTGGCCTCGAACCTGCAACGATCCTCCTGCCTCAGCCTCCTGAGTGCTGGGATTACAGGCTTGCACCACACACCTGGCTTTTGACATCTTGATAATAAACATTGTTTCTGGAGTGAAAAGGAATCTCTGTGTTATTTTAATTTGCATCTCTCAAATGACCAGTGATGTTGAATATTTTTTTCATACATTTCTTTGCTGTTTCTGTTTTTTCACCTGAGAAGTGTCTGTTCATTTCAGATGCCCATTTTAGATTTGGTCTTTAAATTCAGGGGTCTGATTTTTTTGAGGTCTTTATATATATTTTAGATAGTAGTCTGTTGCCTGAGGAATAGCTGGCAAGATTTTTTTTCCCCACTATGGGTTATCTCTTCACTCTATGATGATTTCTTTTGCTGTGTAAAACCTTTTAGTATGATAAGACCCCAGTTGTTGATCCTTTTTGATATTTCCTGTGCAATTGGGATTTTGTTAATAAAATTTTTACCTATACCTATGTCTTCAAGACTTCTACCTATTCTCTCTTCCAACAGATTTAGTGTTTCTTTTTTTAATGTTTAGACAGTTGATCCATTTCAATTGTAGTTTAGTGCATTGTGAGAGATATGGGTCTAGTTGCAGTCTTCAGCATGTAGAAAACCAGTATTTCCAGCACCATTTATTAAAGAGTATCTTTAATGAAGGTGTTTGGCCCATTTGTCAAGGATAAGATGTCTGAGTGTCTTTGGAGTTGTTTCTGCATCTTCTAATCTGTTCCATTGATCCTCAGGTCCGTTCTTTTCTTTTCTTTTCTTTTCTTTTCTTTTCTTTTCTTTTCTTTTCTTTTCTTTTCTTTTCTTTTTCCCTGCCACTAGCATGCTCTTTTTATCATGGCAGCTTTGTAGTATACTTTCAAGTTAGAGACTGTGATGTCCCTTGTCTTCCCTTTGTTGCCCAGAATTGTTTTTCTAGGTCTCTTCTGGCTCCAAATGAATTTTAGTATTGTTTTCTCTAGTTCTGTGAGGTATGCTATTGACATTTTGATTGGGATTGCATTAAATCTGTGTGATTATTTTGGGACTATGGCCATTTTCACTATATTCAGTCTTCCACCATGAACAAGGGGTGTCTTTCAAAATTTTTAAAATTTAAACACACACTGTAATTTACTATCGGTTCTATATTCAGTGGGGTATTAAACAAAAGAAATGTACCATGTCCAGCATGAAAGCTGGAAGTCTGATACTAGGGTGTCAGCAAAGTCAGGATCTGGTGAGGGATCTCTTCTTGGCTTGCAGATGGCTACCTTCTCACTGTGGGCTCATAGTGGAGCATGGGGTCACCATAGTTTAATGTTCATTTTGCTCAGGGAGCCAAGATAAGTGTTTCCACATGAACCAAAGGAGGGTCTCATTATTGTATCTGTTTCATTCACTCTACAGTGTTCATTTCACATCTCAACATTAATTTGTTCCTTGTTTTTACTCCCCTACTTCCCTTAGGAGAGTATTCTAACACTGTTTGTGAAGCATATTCAAATTCTGATAAGCAATTTATGTTCATGGAAGAGGACCCTCTCTGTAAACCAGATACATAGTTTTCCCATGGACAGAACATGTATCACATGCTTCCTTCTTGTGATGAATTTTGTCCCTTTTTTAAAAGACAACTAGTGAGTGTAACCGTAGTGGTATATTGATGTTTATACAGACAGAAAGCAGAAGAATCACATCATTTACTTAAAAGTAGAAACACCTCATCCTCCAGTTATTTCCTCAGTTAACTTCCTCCTGACTCCCTGTGTAGCCTTTAGTGATTCGAAACAGGTCTTGGAAACTTCTCATCAGTTTCTGAGTTTGGTCACAGTCTTCACTAACGTCTCCCCTATTAACCTCGTTTGTTGTCTCTCAGTCTCTTAGTTACCTGTTGCCCTTAAAAGGCAGAGGTCCATGTCTTTAGTAGTTTTTTCCATAAGTACAAAGTTAAAATCAGCACCTCTGTACTTTTGCACCAAAATCTTACATCCTTAGCTGCAACTCTTTCTTTTGTACTCCTGAAATATAATTATAACACATCCTCTACTTGTATGTAACATTTTACCTTTCTCTCTTGTTCATTCTTTATAGTCTCTACTATCAATTTATATTTTGCATCACAGTTGTTTTATATATCTGGTTACATATTATAACTCTCCTTTGTTCCTTGTATCTCATATGTTAAATGTATGTTTATGTGTGTATGGTCTATATAGGTATTTATGTTTCTGTATTTAGACTTTAGACTCTGCTAATATAGAAACCATATTGTTTTATTCTTCATTGCATCCCCAGTGCAGAAAAGAGGTGCTGGGACATAGTAGGCATCCACTAAATATTTGGCAGGTGAATAAATACGTAATTATGGCATTTAATGAATTAAAGTGAAATTTAAACTTAGAACTAGAAAAGTAAGTTAATAAGTAAGCTAAAGACAGGTTGATTATTTTTGTAATGAACTGGCAGGCCATGAAGATGAACGTACTCTTTAGGTGATTCAGACCTGTACTAATAAAAAGAACAGAAAAAACAATTATATACAGAATGGAATCAAGAAAACTAAAAAATACACTTAACACAAGATGTGTCAGACTTGTACACTGAATGAAAATTACAAATATTATTAAAGTAACAATCGAAATAAGTGGAAAGATATCCCCTCCACAAAAATGTTAAATTCACTCACATGGCCTTCTAAAGTAAATGAAGAAAACCACACACTCTTAAGCTACTCTCTTGTGGCGTTCATTGGCTAGTTCATTCAAGTTTATCAAATTATTTTGCTTTCAAGAGGGCAAATAGACGGTAGGTTTAGAAACAGCAGTGACGTGAAATAAATAAAAAATTTATGAGAAAGGAAAACAAAGTGCTATAGGCATAAAATCCTAGAAACTCAAGTAGGCTGAGTCTGACCCAACCCTTGCTGGTACACGTGGCCAGAGTATTGTGAAGGAACCCATCGTGTCCGTGGGTAATGAAAACACACTTTGTAATGGCCATACAGCCTCTAGAACTGCCTGATATTGAGTTGAGCATCTGTTTCCCCTACATCATTACCAACTATGACACTTACTTTTAAACCTTACTTTAAAAAAATGCAAAGTTTGATCTAATCTTAGGGGTTACCTCCTTCTACTTTATGATTCCATAAGTAACCAACATTGACTTATCATGCATAGAGTTGAGCCTTTCTTCCTATCCCATTATTATTAAAGACTCATCCTGTTGGTCACTACTCGTATGCATATCTGCCCCTTTCTACATGTGTGTCATTAACAATAAGAACAACTGTCCTGTACTATGTGTGCTAGGGAGTAGACACTTCACTGAGAACTTCTCTAATTTTCCCAGCAGCGTCACTGAGTGATTCATTATACAGATAAAGTAGCTTTCTTCTTACAGATAAAGAAACTGAAGCTCAGAAATTGAGTGGCTGAGTTTAGCACTCAAATCCTTCTGCCTTTGGAGCTCAAACCTCAACTTCATTAACTCTTAACATTTATTTATTCCAAAGAAAATGTAGACCCTGTCCTTCCCTTCCACTTAGTTCATCTGTCAGTGATCATTTTTAAACATCTGGAAAGGGCCGGGAGTGTGATGCATGTGGGTATTCATATGCAGTATCCTGTGGTTAATTTAATACAAGAATTTTATTCATTCAACAAAATATCAAAGACATATTAGGTGATAGGTCCCTGGATGAGAAAGTGAGTATGATATACTTTCTGAGTATATACTGCTTACACTTTACATAAAAAAACATGAAATCCTGTCAGTCATTTAAAGATACTATTGAACTAGGCTGCCCTCTCATGGACAGCTGTGAAAACCACAATTCCAGTTTTCAATTTTTCCTCCAAGTTAAAAACCGATAACCTTGCTTCTTCCAGAATTTGTTTTCAAAGTTTTTACTTCATTATACAGTTCTGCACTTCACTTTCCATGGGGCCAAGGACTCCTAGCATTTGAGCCTGGGCTTGATGTTTTCTGAGCCACTTTTTATCTTGAACTTTCTCATTATGTTTCAAGTAAGAGAAAAGGAGGGTCTGGTACAAGTGTGGATTGCTTTATAACAAATTTGTATATAATTTTTAAACTTTAGCTGATTGGGCACTTGTCCAGTATTTTATATAAATACTTGTATAAGTTACTTGAAAAGTTTCAAACCGGCCTCTCAGAGGCTGAGTTAACCCACTGAAATGTTTTATTTGGATCAGTGGAATTATCAACTTTTAAAAATTATTATATTTCACAGGAAATTCTAGGTTTCTGGCATCTTTTAAAAGTGGGATACCCACCATTATTGATCATATACACTGTGGCAACCATATTCCCCTGAAAGGGTTATAATTGATATTTCATTGGTTGGAAGTTGAGCTTGGGAACATTTGCTCATCTTTTTCTTTTGCCTTATAAAAATGCAGACTCTTGCCTCTTCTCTCCCTTAAGAGACCATATCACATTCGCTCCAGTACTTCCAGTAAGGAAATTGTGCACATGTTTGAGACTGCTATTGTGACTTACCCTTCTGCCTGGTCACAGGAAATGGTGTCACTTCTTAAAAAGGTAAGACTGTGCTTCCAACAGAAGTGATAAAAGGAAGCACGTTTTCTGCTTTAATGGTAGAAATTAGAATGTATAATATTGAGCCAATCGTGATAATAACCACTTCTAGAATGGTTGTTACAGCTAATGGGTTTCAAAGATGTGGCTTAAGTCAATTCCAAGTGCACCTGTATGTCTCAAAATTTTCTCAGACTTGCTGTCCAAAATGCAATTCTTACTCTCTGTATTTCCTGGGTATCTTTCAATGTTCCCTCTTTTGGAATAACTCCTCTATCTATCTACTCATGCCAGCCAAAACCAGGGCTCATTCATCATCTTCATATCTAAAGTTCTGAAAATTTTACATTTTAAATATCTTTTGAGTGTTTCACCCTTCTTTATCTCTACTAATATCTCGCCAGTCCACCTGCCAGCAAGTCTTGTCTTGTAACTGGTTTGCTCTCCCATACGTTTGCTATTGCGTTCTGTTCTCCGCTCTACCCCAGCTGACGGTCTTCCTGTTGGCCTTAGAAAGAAGAGCAAAACAATGTGCATGATACAACTCCCTCTCAAGCTTTATTTTGAATTTTTGTCCCCCTTTTGACTACCCCAAAACTGCTTTGGCTTTCTTCTTCTTCTTCTTCCTTTCTTTCTTTTCCTCCTCCACTTCCTCCTACTCACGCAGCAGCCTGCCTTCTCCACACAGCCTTTGCACATGCGCATCTCTTTCCGGACCGTTATCGCTCAGCCTAGCTCTCTAGCTCCCTCCCTGGGGTCAGCACTACTCAACAAGATTCACTGACTGATTCTTAATCCATAGACTTCTTCCTTAAGAGTCCATATATGTACAGAAATTGAGAGCATTTGGAAACATTCATAGCAGATTGACAATACTGTAGTATCTAATCACATGGTCGGTGGATTTGCCTCATTGAATAGGTTTCAAGCTTGTTTCGCTGGTGTAAAACTCCAGCTATGACTTGGATGTGGTGTGTAGGTGTGTACTAGACATACACAAAAGGGACACGTGTTGGTTTGAGTGGGTTAGAAAAACAAACAAAAAAAAAAACATCAGGCCTTTCCACACAGTTTGCGAAGTACAACTTCAGATCTTAGCAGCTCAAATATCACTTCCTTGAGGAGTCTTTTTCTGTTGTAAGTTCCTTCACATTCTTTCCCTTTATACTATATTTCTTGGTTTGAAATCATGCCCAGAGTTGTTGTGATCATTGGGTCAGTGTTTTTACTGCAGTATCCTGCGTGAGGGTAGGAACTATGACTGTGTGACACGTTATTCTCTAACAGAACCTGACAAGTGGTAAAATTTGTTAAATATTTGAAAGAATGAGGTGCACAGCTTTTAAGAGATTTTTGTGATGCCTATGTTCACCAAATGGCCTAAATCAATTATAGTAAGAGCTCATTAGCTTATTTTTAATAATAAATCAAAACAAAGAATAAGGAGCCCAAGAAGATGGGCTGAGGTGTTTTGCTTGTTGTTTTTTAGTTCATAGGTTGTAGCTGGTAAAGGAAAACAGCTTTAGAGGCTAAATGCTCAAAATCGAAGCTCCTTGTCTTTGGGGCCAAGTTCAGGGTTGGGATGGGGTGCTGTCATTAGTAACATCAGTGATGAAGGATGAGCGTCTCTGTAAGCAAATATGTCTCAATTCCAAGACAAGCCTCATTCACCCCAAAATTACACCTTGATACTCCGTGATTGCCCTATTAAGAACATTCTCAAGTGGGACTGGCATTTCCCATTTGAGCTGCACCATTGATATGATGTTGGCTTTGGAGTGGTTAGCAGGGAAAAACCTTAAATCCACTAGTAAAAAACTGGAACAGTAACTTTAGTAAGTTATATCGTATCTTTGCTATGTCCAATGTATTTTAGTTATAAAAACAGTTAAAATTTTTAGGGAGAACCAGTTTTCCTTGTGAAAATATAAGAAAATTTATCTCCTAACATAAGTGGACACTCTATAAAGCTCTTTACCTACCAGGCCTCGCTTAATCCTGGTTACAGCCTTATGAAATAAGTTATTATCTCTTTTTCTACAGATTGGTAAATTGAGCTTTTGAGAACAAACTTAACCATAGTTAGTAAGGAAATCCAGGAACTGAAGACAAATTAGCATCTGTCCTAATGAGCCATTATGTACATTATGTGCAAATAAGGTCAGAGAAGAGAAGCATTGCCTTGTGTCTTTCAATCCTACATGAAAACACTTAAAGGGAAGTTCTGTGATTTTTTTTACCCCTAAATTTTGACTTTTCTCCCAACCATGATGTCTGTATTCCATTGGCAGCTACTTGAACCTAATCCGGACCAACGATTTTCTCGCTTGAGTGACATTCAGAACTTCCCATATTTGAATGATATGAACTGGGATGCAGTTTTTGAGAAGAGGCTCGTTCCAGGTTTTGTTCCTAATGTGAGTTAGTCCTGACAAACCTGCAATAATATCCTTTGGTGATCATTACTCTGTGTGATGGAGCTACACATTGTCTTATTGATCACACAAGTGTGAAGGAGCCCAAATCCCTATTTTACAGATAAGGAATCCGAGGTGTCCATGGGGTAAGTTGACCATCAGAATCACACAGCCAGCAAGTGGCCATGCTAATCTGAGTACAATTGGAGTTGGAGCTAACGATCCTCAAAACATTTTGTGCTATGTTTTTCTTAGAAAGAAGTTCTAGCCTCCCAAATAGTCTTTCCTATGAATCTGCTGGCTGAAAAAAATGTTCTCTAATTCCAAAGATTTAGTAATTTGTGCCCATGAAGGTCTAAGAGTCAGAGAATTGAAAACTACTGAGGGTAGGGTGAGAAATTAATTTTTACCATTCACCCCTCTTCCTTTTGATAGTTTTTGTTTTTTGTTTGGTACTGGGGATGGAACCCAGGACCTTCACATTGGGCTATATTCCCAGCCAAATTTATATCTTTTATTCTGAGACAGGGTCTCACTAAATTGTCCAAGCTGAGCTTAAATTTCTGATAGTCCTCCCTCAGCCTCCCAGAATGCTAGGATTACAAGCATGCACCCCTACACCTGGCCTTTTGCTAGTTTTCTCTCATGGGTCTATAAATTTAAGGACTAGTCACCAAAAAAAATTCCCACTGAGTACCCAAACTAAGGGACATCTTTGTCTCAATGCTCATTCCTTGTAAAGCCTAGGCCTAGGGGCCCTAGCGAGGCTTCTAGTTCCTTCTCCCTCTCAGCCTGGGACTGAATTATGCATTCAGTTGAGGAATACATAATCAGGAAGAATATGGAGGAATAATGTCCCTTGACAGGACTAGTAGAAACAATTCAGAATTCTCTGTGTAAGCTCTGGCGAAGCTGTGGGCATATAGTGGCTTCTGTAAACAGCCAGGCAGGGCACGCCAGGGGGTGAAAATGCAAAGTAAGGGAGAAAAGAGTTCTAAGGGTGGAACAACAAGAAAGAGAGATGAAGTTCTTTCTGGCCCTTATTATGGAGTTCAGCAGTGGGCAGCTTGTACCCTGGTTGGTGTCTGACACAAATGGAGGTCTAGGTAGCCCCTATCCATTCCCACTGCTTGTCATTTGCATCACCCTAAGAGAAGTGCAGCTTTGTGGTTGTCTGGCTCTACTGTGAATTTGAATTATCGGGGGAGCTTATTAAAGGCAGTTCCTTGGCTCGCTGTCCTGACTTGAGAAATCTGGTTCGAGACCTGAGAGGCCGAGCCAGGACTCACGTGTCTCTGCTCACAGGGTCATTAGAACAAGCTTGGAGAAACTCAATAGCTCAAACATCAGAAAAATAATTTAGTTTTCTTTGCTTACTCTGCAAGAGCTAACTGGAAGTTTAAAAACAATGAACAAAATGTAAGATTGAAGAATATGAAAACTCATGCCGGTGGTAACTAATAGGAACTCAGAGTGGGAACCCGAGCTTGTTATCCTTAGGCTGCTCCGTGAAGGCCACGTGCTAGACTCCGGGTCAGGTCTGGTGTGTTCTTAGACTGTTCCAGGACTCTGAACCCTGAGCCAACCTGTCTTCCTTGCAGAAGGGCAGGCTGAATTGTGACCCCACCTTTGAACTTGAGGAAATGATTCTGGAATCCAAACCTCTTCATAAGAAAAAGAAGCGTTTGGCAAAGAAAGAGAAGGAGATGAGGAAATGTGACTCCTCGCAGGTAACTAAGCCCCCACCACACTCAGGGTGAGCAGTGCGCCCGGGAAGGCTGCCACCCAGCAGGACAATCATCTCAGCACCCTGCTTCTGCCAGGTGGGGGTGGGCCTTATGACAAGGAGCGGGGTACAGCAGTGACCACCAGCCTTGTTTGTTCCTCTGCTATTAAAAAAAGCAATCTGTGAGAAGCAGACAGAGCCCAGGACCTGGAGAGCCCAGTCCTAATTTCCCACTGTGTTTGCAGCAGGCTATGTGCAAGCTACTCTAGAGCAGCTCCCTGCCAAGTGCTTGGAGGAGGATGGGTGCTGGTACTGTGCTCAGAGCAGAAATTGATAGTAATTAACTGCACTTTATCACCCATGCCTTCCCAATGGAAGTTCCAAGGCTTTAATACTCTCCAGAGTTCCAAAATAGTTACATCAGATTTACCAGTACACTTGGATAAGTGGGGAGATTCCTATGCTGCCACCTCTCCGGGAACTTCATTTAATTTCCATTTCAAAAGCTACTTTGGTGTTTATTTTGGGCTACTGGTTGACTAGACAATCTGTAGGTTATTGGCTATTGGAGGATCTTCATTCATCTCTTAACAGTTCCTCTATTTTTTTTCCACTGTTCACCTTGTGAAGATGGGTCTTCTTCAAGAACATCTTGAGTCTGTCCAGAAGGAATTTATAATTTTCAACCGAGAAAAGTAAGTCAGTCCTAGAAGACTAGCAGCTTAGAAAATGAGCGTGTTTCGGGGTTTTAATACATTTGACGGGATTAAATTATTTTTAAACATGTTTATTTTTTACAATGGCACAAATGATGCACATCCATTATGAACTTTTTTGAAAAATTGAGGAAACCTTTTTTTTGTGTAAGGGATGTAAATTGTTTTTAGTAGATGAATTAGCCTAGCGTCAAGTTTTTCTCTATGGGAAAGGCAGAAGATGGTGTACCTACATTTACAATCAATGACTTTTTAAGATTTCCTTGGCTCATATCTGTTTATAAGTTGTTGGGTAGATGCTAACATTCCAAAAAAGCTTAAGGTTTGCATTCTTCTTCTCAAAGAATAAAACTCTTTTTTTCTTTTAAGAGTAAAAAGGGACTTGAATAAAAGACAGGCAGATCTAGCCTTGGAACAAACCAAAAGCCCTCAAGAAGAAGACAGCCAGAACAACAACCTGTAAAGCCCTCGGGGGCTTCTTGGGCATCTCAGGCCAGAAACTTCTGATTGTCCACTCCAAGAAGAGCTGACAGTAGTTCTTGCCACTCCACACCTCATGCTTAGAAACGTGAAGGAACATCCTCCGAAGGATGCGGCATGATCCAGGGACAAGTCCCCAGGCCTGAGGTCCTGGGACCTCGCTTCACTTCTAATTAACTCTGTGACCTTGAGCAAGTCATTTAATCCTCTTTCTGCTTCAGTTCATCCATCCAGAAGGAGAGGGGTTATACCAGCTGAGCTGTACCTTGCCTTTTTACTGCCACAATTGCTATTCTACAAGGCCTTTATATTTTCAAAGAAATATCTGGATGTAGATTTATTTTTCCATTCCTTCTGATTACACTGTGATGAATGTACATTGAATACAGGGAGCTTCCTCAGAGCTAGAAAACTTCCTAAAGAGGTCAGAATTCCAAAGCCTGCTTAGGTAGGAATGCAGCGTTTCACTGGGAAGAAAGGCATTGGGTCAGATTAGAAGCAGCATAGATTTATAAAACCTCTAGTGCTGTGCTGGGGAACCTGTCCATCTCCTGTCAGTAGCTTGAGCTTGGTGATGACGAGAAGATGCCTAACATGGAAATCAGCAAATGCAGCAAATCAGGGCAACTTTTTTCCCCCCTTTCAGCAAGCTAGTTGTTAATATTAGCACCCTGCTTGCTTTCCTCCAGTGATCTTTGAGGGCTGGATGTCCCCTGAAAGTTAGCAGAGATAGGATCTGCAGAGGATTGGAAAATATAGTCCCACTGACAGTATGTTTATTCCCTAGTGTAGGGAAATTGCAAGGATGAGTGTTATATTGTATGGTAGAAGTGAATTTGCCTCAAAGTAAAACTTACCCTTGGAAAATCTCTCAGTTAACCATAACATGTAGGAAGTAGCTTTTCTCAGTGAAGCCTAGCATGGGGAGTTGCACTTCCATAAGGAAAGAAGTCACTGTTTTTGTTTGCTTCTTTAGTTTTTATTATATTTTGGCTAATACTGCAAATGAGAATACTGGGCGAGTTATCCATGACTAGAAGTGTAGAAGTACACTTCGAGCAGGGTTGCCCACACATTTGCGAGGTCAAGTTCATAGCAGCTAAGGGACAGAGGTATCGGGTCTCCTTTCTTCATGCTTATTGCAAGAATGGCAGCCAGAACTACCTATTTGAAATATGACCCTCGCTTTTTCTTCACATGTTATTTATTTGCAAAGTGTAACTCACCTCAGTGTGCATATAACTTCACTATGCTGACACAGAGATCTTTATGGAAGTACTATTTTGGGCTCCCCTCTAATGACACTGGATAGAATCAAAAATGAACAGGCTTTGTGGAGGACTGTATCAGCCTCTTAACAAAAGATCACCTAGACCTGTCCTTGCCAATGCACAGTATGGGCCTCTATGATAGCAGTAAGTTGGCAACAGAGAAGACCAGAACATTGCCTCTTTGGAAAGCCGGATGGGTAGAAATAGACGAGAAAGGAAAGAGAGATGGCTACCCGCCGCTGGAGCAGAGATTTTAGAAGGAGGTCACACTGGGGCAACTGATCATGGATGGAAAGCTAGAGTTGAGCCTAAGATAAGCATTTATGAGTTCATAGGCCCAGAATTTCTGGCCCACTTGTGAAATAAAACCTCTCTGCTTTAACAGCAACCATATTTTTGTTAAAAAACAAAAACAAAAAAGCACTGTGTGATTCCTTTTCTCTCTAGTTGCCACGTGTCACTTGCTTATGCTGTTGTGATTTTTTTCCCTAACACTTGAAGCTCAAAGCACTTGGTAGGATTGACTTTTAGAGAGGAGAATGGGTCTAAGGGCAGCAATGGAAAGGTGACTGAATCCAGCTCCAGACTGGTAACTCCACGTGAGGCCAGAGCCATCTGCGTGGTTGCCCATTTCCATCCTGTGGTCTGCATTTAAACCTTGCTGTGCTGTGGACTCAGGTCTCCTGCTACCTGGTTCTTCCTCCTGCCAGGACCTCAGGTGCAGCCTTAAAGGAGAGTTTTTCAGAAATGTCTACCAAGGCACAGTGGGACCAGCCCGTTCACCACAGTGAAGAGAGCTAATGGTGTGTGCTGTTTCATGTATGAACAGTTGGGATAGGAGCCCACACCATCTCTGCAGTTTGAACCCCTTGTTTTTATCACAAGTAAGATGATTTCTGTGCCTGAAACACGGCTGTTGATTTTTGGAACCATGGACTCACTGCTGAGAGAGCCGAGGTTTGGGGATAAATGGGCCCCCAGGGTACTCAGATGATGGGCCCCAACGCGATTTGAGTTAACAAAGAAAAAGCACTGGGCTGGGTCTGTATCTCATGGGCGGACTGAGTGCCCACATGCATCAGGACCTGTGTTTGATCCCTTACAACACTAAAAACAAAGATGACCAAAGAAAAGAAAAGAAAAACACTCATCGGTAGAATAACTAATTCAAAGCACCTGTGCATTTTAAAGATGCACAAGAAAAACTTTCCAAAACCAAAAAGCCACCTAAATCTTATGCTGATTGTTGTTGAAATCAGATCCATTGGTTTTATTCCACAATTTGGGCCAAAAGTTAATAGCCTGCTGAATGGAACATGTCTCATCTAGATTCCTGATAATGCGCAGAGCTGGGAATTTTAAAAAACAGGATGACAAATGCAATGATTTTGTCTGGCGCTCCTGGAATCTTTTCTCCTGACAGCTCCCACCCTTATCTGCATAGAGCATCTGAAAAGCCTGACCAGGCTTTAAAGGTCAGAGCATCCTGATTACAACCCTCTGGTACTGCAGCAAACCTCACCTTTGGTGCACTCGGTGACCTTGAAAAGATTAGGGGGAGCCAAGCCCCACAGCCCCTGTGGAGTTGCTAACACCACGGAGGAATACGTGGCGCTAATGGATAACACACCCCCCCTGGCAGCACTGGTTGGGCTGAGGTCACTGCTAGGGCAGGAATGAACTTCAAGCAGCACACAGTACTGCTAAAACAATTAGAGATATCTAATTAATTGGTGGTTAGGCTTCATCTACTAGGAGAATTTTAACCAGAAATGACATTTCCTGTCATTATAGCTTTCCTAGATTGGGGGATGAATACATAACCAGGAAGAAAGAGTATTAATGCAGCTATGAATGCACCAGTGTTGCTGCTTGTGGCTGAGGAGTGATGCTAAAGCTTAGGCACTTCAAAAGCTGAATGAACAGGCACAAGAAGTACTGTTTGTTTCAGTACCCAAACGTCCTTGTATTCTGTCTACACAAAATATGGTCTCCTACTTCTGTCTACCTGTGCTCCTTGTTTATGATAAGCTCAGTGTGTCTGGGTGATATTAAACAATGATGTTAAAATCCCAAACTTCACTTTTCTATGCTGTCATACACTGGCAGCCTCTCTGGCCACCTTTGAATGAGCAATGTGCTTCTGTTGGGCTGTCGCATCTATAGTGTAAGTGTGCCTGTGTGCATTAAATGTCTTGTGCAACATTCAACCATCGACCTTTGTCAGCTGTGTGTCTGTATCGTGTATTTTCCCTGGAGGTAGTGTTGAGGGGCCAAAAGTCATCTGTTTTTACTTTCATAACCCGCTGTGAATGTCCCTCAGCACGGAGATAAGGTGAAGTTAGAAAGGGTGCTCTGTAACGTTCAACGCAGCAATCGTGCCTATCAACCTATAGAAAAACTAAAACCCCTGACCCTCCAGCATTCACACTGCAGGGAGCACAGCCTGGGGTCCCCCTTTCTGCCTGTCACTGTGACCTCCACTTCACAGATAGCCCATTAGCCTCTTTTATCAGCACCCTGCCCCTTCGGGTCCTGTCCTGTTTCATACATCAGAACATGACCCAGCAGATGTCCCAACGCCTATGACTGGTGATAGGCAGATAACAGAACACTTGTAACTCTTGCTGCTGGAAGCCGCTTCCACCTTCAGAGAGAACAAAAGGAGCTTTCAGCAAACATCTCAGGCCCACAGTCGCTCAGTAACTGGAGAACCACTGGTTCCTTGGATTTAGCCTGGAATAAGTAGGCTCTTTCGATTCTTGCTGGTCTTAAATTCCTGCATGTTGTCCAGGCCCTGTCAATGACCTGTTGTGTTGTTCTCAGTGGCCAGAGAGTGAAGGGCAGGGAGGGTCTAGAACTCTTTAGATTGTGAAGAGGTCCAACCTTAAATATGAGGATGATCAAAAAATACGGTAAATCTAAATTTTATGTTTGAAAATTTACTACAGCAAAAGACACATTGCCATCAAATCTCTTCAAAACACTCCAAGTTACTTCAAATATACTTATCTCATCTTAAGCAATTCTAGAAGTCTTTTTTCATGAGTGTCTTCAGTTGTGCTGTCCTGGCTACCTTGATGTCTAGAATTGGTTCAAACCGTTTATTTTTCATGGTCATTTTGACTCTGGGGCAGAGACAGAAGTCGCATGGTACCCCGAGTCAGTTGGAGCCACTGAATGAAGACATTCTCATATATATATGTATATCTTTGTGAGACAGGGTCTTGCTATGAAGTTCAGGCTGGCCTTGAACTCACTTTGTAGCCCAGGCTGGTCCCGAACTCACAATGATCCTCCTGCCTCAGCCTCCTAAGTGCTGGGATTACAGGCATGCTCCACCATGTTTGGCTCTCATTCTAATATTTTTGTGAGCCTTTACCCACTGTACTTTTGATCATACCTCATAAAGACACTTGTGAGAGAGAACTTAGCTGCTTGAGAAAGTGGCAAGACTGGTAAGTATGTTGGAAGTGAGGGGGAATAATCTGAAGGGGATTCATGACCATGTGTCCTTTACTGTAATAAAGTTTCTAAAATATAATTTGGTGACACCTCATAGTGATTCACTGCTGAGGGTTGCTCTCTCTCTTCTACCTCCTATTTCCTGGTCATGGTTGATGCCCCCTTTGTGATGGGTTGGGGGTAGGAGAGCTGACTTCAGAAGATTCTTTGGAGCCAGAGGGCCCTTGTTCACATTCAGGGATTTCATTCCTCGCCGTTCAGATGTGACTCAGACGCTGACCTCCAGCCTACACAGGTTTTTCAGGAACATTCTAAAACTATCACCTCATCCCTTTGCATCCTGAGGTCTGTGTAAGTGCCGACTTCTCCCTTCAAGCCTTTCTGAACCCTCAGGAGAGCTGTGGCCCTTGGTCACAGTCAGGGAGAGGTGTTTCACTGGTTCCAAGTTAGAGCCATGAGACTGCACCAAAGTGTATTAAAAATCGAACCTGGAACTTCATCTGTGAAACAACGCTGGATGTGCCCAGGGTGTCAGTTTCTGTGTTAAAACGGACCCTCACTCAGCTTCTGTATCCAAGACACTGTTCTAGCAAACCAAGAGGGACTCGTCACATGGAAGAGCAGTTAATTAGAATCAGCCTCCCCAGGCTCCCTGCCCTTCCCTGCCTGCCCCAGCGTATGCACAACCGGGCTGCACATCCACGCCTGCAGGCCTGAGAACGGTGCCACAGCTGGTGCGGCCTCTGCCTTCCCAGCATCCAACCCCTGCTCGAGTTCACTTTCTTTTCTCTGTGGAGTCACTGAGTCTGTGCAGTTCAGGGCTCAGGCGGCCCCAGCCCAAGGGCTGGCTCTGTGAGTTGGTACAGCCAGCTCAGTGCAGCCACTGGCCACTGTGACCAGTTCATGGTATACACATGACCCAGACCAGAACATGACCCTGGGTCCATCTCTGGCTGGAACTGAGGCTAAGGAAACCCTCTCCTCCTTCTGAGACTCATAAGCAGGAGAAATGGAAACCTAGAGGTGCTGCGGACCAGCTTTGCCTCCACAGGGAAAGGGCTTTCATACTAAGGCATGGCAGGGCTGAGCTGGAAAGAAGCAGCATTCTGACATCTGCCCACATCCATCCCTGAGCTTCCCAGCTGGACTGGATTTTAAATTCTTCCTTCCAAACCTGCACCCTCATCCCCACACATTAGTCCAACCTTTCCAGTGCGAACAGACTTGTACAGATGAGCCCTGGACTCTGCAGTGTCTCCCCACAGGGAAAGTATAGCTGGTTTGATGGGATGTGAAAGATGACGTGGGGTGGAAGGGCTCAGCAGTCAAAAGCTTTGCAAACCCTGGACTGGACTTTTATTCTGTTACTGTTTCTATCACGCTGAGCATCCGGCCCAGGGCCGTGCACTTGCTTCGTGAGCGCACTACCATGGAGCAGTGCCCCCAGTTTTTGTCCTATAGTTTCTCAAAGCCTTTAGTCTGCTGAGATGCACCTTAAAGCTCTCAGAGGAGCAGGCACAGCTAACGATTGGTCTGAACATTCATTTGACCTCTTGAGCTACGTGCTAAACAATAACCTTTGACATGGGTTTAGTTGGAGGATTTTTTGGCCCAAGTCCAGGCTTTTAGAAAGTAGAAAAGCACGTTTACAAAGCAAATGGATAGCACAGCTTTAAGGGATAACAAAGAAAAACCTTATAGGTTCTCTTCTGGACTTGACTAGATTTATTGCAAATGGTCAGGACTCAATATTGACACTAAATTTGATGACTCACAGGAAAATCATTCCCCAATATTTCAGTAATGGATATTGGGCTCTGTGGCCTCAACTAATGACTCAGCCTCAGTGAAAACACAGAAAAAAACACACGAAATTTTCTCCAGGTGACCGCTGTCCCCAGACCTGTGCTTCCAACTGGCAATCTCTTACTGAGCAATTCTGACAGAGTCGGTGCAACGGCGCATCACACACAGAAGACTGGAGACCGATGCTGATAATCTTACAGTTATTTTAATAACCAGGTTTACATGAACAGTCACTTGATGAACTTTTTTTTTTTCTTTAATCTCAGCTAACTCAATACACGGTTTTCTTCACGGTTCAAACCCGACAGCTCTTTGTGTTCGTGAGCTGCCGCACAGCTAGCACAGATCACAGGGAGGGTCACTGTCTGTTCACACCCACCAGACACAGGACGGAACACCCACACACCACTTCTCAAGGGGGAACTCGGGAGGATGCCGGCTGCCCCGACAGACCGCGAGTGCAGCGAGGACTCATGCTGGGCCGGTCTAGGCGCGGGGCCCTGGGAGCCTTGTGGCAGGAAGCGAAGGTGGGAAGTGTCGGCCCTGTTGAAAGGGGCGTCTCACGGTGAGCAGCATGGAGCCCAGGCCGGGGCTTCAGGCTTTGGAAGAAGAGGGTGAGTTTCTGGGTACAGCCAGGGAAAATATCGCCACAGTGAGTGGACTTCGAAATGAAAAGCCATTTGAGGCATGACTATGACCACACTCATTTGTCAGAGTAAAAGGAATCGCTAGTTAGCAGTTCTACAGATAAACTGTCAACTACCCACCCACCCTGCGGCCCCCTCACCAAAGCGCTCTGGCGGGATGAGAAGGTGGGGAAGCTGGGGAGTGGCAGGGCCATCCTCCCGGGGGAGTCAGGCCAGGGGATGAGACAGAGGATGCAGTGCACCCCCCTGCACTTGGGTGACAGGCCAGCAGGTCTGGGAAGAGACGCCACGTTATTTCCTACCCCTAAGCCCTTCGCATAGGGCTGTTCAATGGGTCTATGGAACGGAACAAATTTGGGTATAAATTTTAACTTAATGTGTTACTCAGTACCCGCCTTAAGAAAAGAAGGGGGAGTTTTCTAGGAATCCTCAGGAATCTCTTTGCTTGAACATTTTAATGGCGAGTGAAGGAGGGAGGCTTCCTAAGAGAGTGGGGCTCATCCCAAGGGCACTTTGAGATAGCATGGGGAGCTCACGCAGAACGGAAAAGTTCTGGTTGCATGCTGCTTTTCGGAAGTGCACTGCCGAAGTCCCGAGTGCACTGCCGAAGCGCAGTCGGCCCAAGCAAGACTTATCTTCATGGAATGCGAGCACATGGACGGATGAGCTGGGCTCCGGCCAGTACAGTGTGGATGGTGCAGTCGCGATGCGCACACTACAGTTCATTCACGTGTCTCTTCTTCCACCTGGTGGACATGGCTGGTACTGCACCCTTTCTAAAGACCAGCCTGGCCACTGAGGTATAAGATTCAGCCTCTGTATACAACAGTCATTTTGAGATCCCTGGTAGGCTCTCAAATGTTTGAATCATGAAGTAAAGCTATATTTTTCTTTTTGACTAAAGTCCTCCTGAAAAGAAAAGCACCATGAGACCCTTAAATAGCAAGACTCCCCATGAGAAGATGAAAAAGCCTTCTTCATGATTAGAACAGAAGGTGGCTTGCTAGGGGAACTGCTCTTTCTTAGCTATGTCTACATTCTCATTAGCTAAACGATCACTTTTCTCTGATCTTTAGTTCATTAGAACCTGCAGTCAGGGCTGGGGCACAGCACAGCGGCAGAGGGTTTGCCCAGCACATGCAAGGCCCTGGGTTTAATCCCCAGCATCAGAAACAGAACAAAAAACAACTGCAGCCAGAGGCAATGGTTTCTCCTAAGCACTTAAAAGGTGTATGAGGCCTGCTCTTCGCTTCAAAGTACTTAGTACATGGGGTTCCACCCGCTGGGTTCCCCAGGGCACAAAAGTCTGAGCCCAGGCTTAAGGTGCTCTTCCTGCGTAAGGAAGGCAGTGTCTCAGTTCTGCTCTCCACCCCGTGGCTCATTCAGAATCTGCTCCAAAACTGAGTTTTCAGAAGTGGCCTGATAAGGAAATGGACACTCAGCACTACCAGACAAGTGATGCAAACGCTCCACTAATCCCCTTCCCACCCCCCTCAGGAAACCACGTCATGTCACGGGTCACTGTGACTCACTCTGGGATTTTGGTACCAAAACCAAGGTTCCCCCAAGGATCTGCTAATGCAGGAGGAAACAGATGGCTTAGAGCTGATAAGCGGAACCAGGCTTACAGAAAGCACTCTCTCTGGTTAAGACTGACTTTCCCAAATCTCTGCTTGATTCCCATATAAGTTGAGACTACCTATTAGTAGTAAAAGTTAGGGAACTAAAGAAAAATTGATTAAAAAATTCTATGCCGTTGCTGATGTGCCTGGATCTCAGCAGAGCAAGAGAACCCCGTGCCCACCATTGGCAGCAGAGGTCCTTCACTTGCCCATCTGAGCTAAAGTCCCAAGGCAGATGCCACCCAACGGCCTCCCCAGCACCTGGTAGAGGGAGGATCATCTCGGCTTCTGCTGCCCTCCGCCCAGGAGCCTGTGCTGTGTCCTCAGTTGTTGATTTTTAAGAGCACCGAAGAGGCAGGGAGGATGAGAGGAAGAGATGATGTATCATTTGCTCCTCCTTATCCAACCTTCCCCACCCAGGAAGGAGGAGGATTTGAAAGCAACACCGAGAAAGAGGCCCAAACAAACGCTGGCATAATCAAGCAGGTGGGAGAACTGGTTGGGTTTTTGGTGTTTTAATAAACGTTCAAAGAAACAAAATCTACTAGGGAGGGACGTGACAAATCCAGAACCCAAAGACTAGCCTACCTTCTCTGCAGACTCTAGGGGACCTCAGTGACAGCTGCCATTGGTGGCCCCTCCGTGGAAATAAACGTGCATCATCAACACAGTACACAACACCCCTTCTGCTCACCCGGCCCACCCGCCTCCCTCCTACACACCCGACCCCGTCTCCACTGTGCCCTCCACCTCGCGCTGGGCTCCCACCACCCACTCGCCCCAAATAACCTGCGTCCCTTTTGTCCATTTCCCTGACCTCCCAGCTTGTCTGTCCCCTTGTCGTAAGATGCGGCACTACACACGCTCTCAACACTAGAATATAGCAGACTCTTTTACCTTAGTGGCCTGTCTGATTGCATGCATGTAAATGGGGGCGGGGAGGGTCCAACAAATCAAGGCTATGCATAAACAGAAAACAAAGCAATATTCGTAAAGCTAAGCAAGCGAGCTTAACATGGAGAAACATAAGGCTTGAGGCTTATTGATTCTTTAGATCGCAACCGTTTGGACTTGCTTTCCTTCTTAAATATTGGTGTACCATTTTGGCTTCAGAAAAATCTCATCTTGCTTCTGTCCCCCCTTTGGGGAGAGGGTGCTTAACTCAGGGATGTAATGTTAGAGCGGCCTCCAGGGGGCGCTACGATGCGCTTGCTGGCTGAACGGACCCCCTCATCCACTTGGGTGCCTGTAGGTACAAACCCCCAGAGGGGAGGGAAGAAAAAACAAAAAAGGTAAGGAGTGGAGAGGGATATGAGCAAAAGAGAAACTGATTAATTCTAAGAGTGTAAGACACTAAGCGCCTTCCCAATGTGTCATCTCCCAAAAAACTTATACCAAACCTTGAATTTTTCATATTTATTCTCCCCTTCGGGAAGAGAACTACCTCCTGCAAGGAAAAGCCAAGTTCTTATCAAGATTTCCTCTGACCCTCAGCATGGTAATAATAGTAAGAAAAGGAACGAGAAGGATGTAAAGCACAGCTCCTTTCATGAACTGTGGCGGTGATGTTTCAAGAATTCAACCATTACGTCCTTTCACCCCCACCCCCAGGCGCTGCTTCCCTGCTCCTGCTGCGGCTCAGGGAGGGCAGGGCCGGGACTCAAGGAGGCCAGGCACTTGCTTAAGGCCTCCCAGCCGGAAGTGGCTCCTCAAAAGGAAGCAATGTGCTCTTGGGTCCGCTCAGAATGGAGTATTTAGAACCCAGGGAGCAGGGCAAACGCTAAGCATTAAAACACCCACAAAAGCTGCTCGGAATCAGCAGGATGAGACCTCGGTAAAGTTACCCCAAAACCTTGAATGCTCTGTCACTTTCCCACCTCTCTTATCCTTTTCTTCCCGTTTCTTCTCTTTCTCATTCCCCTTCCATTCCCTATATGCTGTAATTTTTGACTTGAATATATCTTTTCTGGTTATCTCGCTTCCCTTATATTTAAACTGTTCATGATCAGGATACAAATCTATCATTATTCCCTGTGTTAAGACTATTGGCTATGGTGCAACTGAGCAATTCCATTTCATTTATCTCAGAGCGTTCTTAAAAAGAATAAATAAAATTAAGGAGTAAGCCATGGTGAATATTCAATCAGTGGAAGCTTCTGTTAGCATTATTACTAGCATGGAGGGGAGAATACAGCAAAAATCCTCGGCTAGAAGCATCGAGAAATTTGAGCAGAAGAATGATGCAAGCCTTCCTTTAACCAGTGCAAGTTTAAAAGCACACAAAATATATACTGCATAGTTCTCACAGGTTAGCCTAGAAAATCATTTTTGATTCAGAGTGAAAACCAGCTCCCTTTCCCTGCCCCCAGCCAGGTCTGGTCTCTCAGCAGCAGCTGTCATCATTTGGCCTGGGTCTCTAACCTGCCTGTGGCTTGTCTGACTTTTTGACCTGAGCCTTTGCCGCCTCAGCAAACCCTCCTGCTTCCCCCTGTGACCTCCCTTAAAGATGATACCAGCTCTGGGCTGGAAAACGAGATCCAGGAAAGCTCACAGGATCACCCTGTGCCCCCGGAGAACTGGTTTTCCCCTTCCCACTTCCCTCTCCCTTGACCAGCTTGTCCCACTCACCTGACAGGCTAAAGCCCGACTGATGGAGATTCCTCACAGGTGGGTTGGGTCGGGTGGGAGAGCCCCGGGTAGAGCCCGCAGGGGTGCCCCCTTTGGGGGTGGTGGTCAGGTCAAACACGGGCCCATCATACATGCCCCTCGGGACGGCATGCAGGTCTGCCATCTGCGGCCAGAGAAATGACATGTCACCCCTCATTTATTCAATAGTTTAGGGCCTCCTTATGTGTGCAGGAAAGCAGAGAATGGTACTGATGAAAGTACTTTAAGGAGGGGAGAAACAGTATACAATAAAGAAAGATGTCACAATTGGATTGAGATGGAGACGGCCCATGAGACTCTTCCTGAGTTGATGAGCTTCCATCTGCAGGACCAAAGGACTGTGATATGGGCTTGGGCTCTGGGGAGGGAGGAGGCCTGGGGAGACGCAGAGGAGCTGTGTGTGGGGGATGTAGCAGACAGAGGGCACACAATGCAGGTCTGAAGGTGAACCACTGCGGACAGGAAGGACTAGCGGCCCGGGGCTAGGAGAGCATGGGGAAAGGCAGCAGGCTGAGCCGCGATCACACATGCTGGCTGTGAGGTGGGGCTGCGTGGGATCTTCACCCTCACGCTCTGTGGCTCAGATCAACATGGGCAGGCGCTGACATGAGACTGCTGACCTCTGGCTGTGGCTGTGAACCTGACCTGGGGCTGCAGAGCCAGCCTGCAATGTAACCGGGCGCCTGCTCTGCGCTGGGCACCATGCCAATCACTGGGTGCACGGTCACGTGGAACACAGTGGCTTCTCCACTGGGGCTTTCGGCCCATCACACAGCGCAGCAAGACCACCCAGGGCCGGAGCACAGCCAGCACCCGACCTCCAACGCATGTGATCACTGGCCAGTGCTCCTGGGCTCGGGCCGGGCCACCACAAGGCCCCAAGGCACCCTGCCGCTGCGCCCTCCTGCAGGCTCCTGACTCAGGCACAGGCACAGAAGCCGAGCTCAGCAGACTCACAAGGACAGCGACTCAAGAGGGATTTCATCGCACCAACAACTCTAGAGCATCGGCATTTCTTTACTTCTAGAGTCCAAGTTACGTGAATGGAAAGATGAGGTAGATCTAGGGAGCTGAGCTCCATTCC
Source organism: Chinchilla lanigera (assembly GCF_000276665.1). Classification (NCBI taxonomy): domain Eukaryota; kingdom Metazoa; phylum Chordata; class Mammalia; order Rodentia; family Chinchillidae; genus Chinchilla; species Chinchilla lanigera. Next base: position 6,808,075 of record NW_004955415.1, on the reverse strand, counting down.
CTTCTCTCTCAGGCTGACACTGGCGTGTGGATCTGGTCTGACCTTGCTGGGTGAAGCCCCCCCATTACAGCAAGGGGACTCGGAGATGGGAGATCTGCCAAGGAAGTGGTGATCATCAACCTTCAATGAATTGGTGCCATTCTGCATGCACGCATGTGTGTGTACATGTGTGTGCCCGTGTGTGTGTGTGTGTGTGTGTGTGTGTGTGTGTGTGTACAAAATCAGGGACATCAGTAAGACTGTATCTGAACCGCAGTAGCGAGCAGTTGTAAGCGTGAGCCCTACAGAAGAGCCCTGGTCAGGCTGGGACAGGGACTGGTGGGTATGGACTATTGGTTCTTGCTTTAAACCTTCCTCCAGGGGATTTTTGAGAGCTTTTCATCTATTTTTACAAAGACTATCACAGATGATTCAAACTGTACATTATTTGGAATATAAAACGTGAGGAAGTGATTTGGAAAATAGCCTGTTTTCGAAACTCCCACAACACATTAAGCGCGTGCTGGCTGCTCAGGACGAGCATTTTGCCGGGTTGGCTCTGTGAGCGTCTAGAGGAGACCGGCCCAAGGTCCTGGGGTCACCGCGCCTGAGCCAGCACAGGACACGCGGGCCTCGCCCCGCAGGCTGAACCACCTCTTACCCTCCTCCTGGCTTTGATGCGTTTGTAGACGTAGTCCGAGAAGGGGCCGCAGGGGGTGAAGCGGCCAGCCCCCTGGGTCACGTGCAGGTTGCCGTCCTCCAGCATGATCTTGCCCTGGCAGATGACGACCAGGGGCGCGCCACGCAGCTCCATGCCTTCGAAGATGTTGTATTCTGCAGCCTTGGGGGGAGGTGGGGGGAGGGCAGGGGACAGGCAGAGGAAAGGCAGAAGAACAGCGGTCACAGTCTGTGTCTGGCAACCTGCTTTCAGTCGCTAGAAACTAGGTCTGCAAGAAAAACTCACAAAGAGAATCTGCAATCTTTCAGTGGACAGAAGGGACCAGGAGGCTGGCACTCGCCGGGAAGGACTGGCCTTCTAGCAAGGTGTGCAAGCGGAAGTCCACCTCCGCGGCCAGCGTTCCGAGCGCAGCGGAGTACCGGGGAGTCCCATGCTCCCCAGTGTTACACGAGGGGCCCTACAGCCCACGGTCCCCACTCGCTCAGAATTACATGGGATAAGACACAGTGTGCCAGCATCACCCAAAACGGGTCTCTCTGCCTCCTTCCCTGACTCAACAAAGGGGAGACATCCCTGCAGAGTGGCTGGAAACGTCAGCTGGGAGTCGGGCTGTCCGGGTGTAAACGCTGCATTTGCCCCTGGCCGGCTGCTCAAAGCACAGCGCCTGAAACATTTCTCACTAACGCGTAAGAAGCTCCTGTTGTATATGCTGAGGTCTGGTTATTATTCTGCACATGGACGGGAAGAGATGAGAAAAACAGCGTTTCCCTTCTTGCAAAACAAAGTACTGAGGCTCAGAAAGCCTCAGGATGAGCAGGGAAGGGTGGCCTATCAGCCTGTGCCAGCCCTGTGAGAGCAGCGCCCTCTGCTGGGCATCCACTGGGCAGGCAGGAGCGGGGTAGACAGGGTGAGCTCCAAGCTGCTGAGACCAGCCTGCGCTAAGCACACCCACACACCCACACACCCACACACCCACACACCCACACACCCACACACTCACAACCCGCTTCACCTCACGGATGGGGCCGGCACACACTCCCGCCTCCCGCACCGTCCCGCCGCCCACCGGCCCGGTCTTACCGACTGGTGGTTCTTAGCAGAGACGATCTTCACGGCATCTGGATCCCAGATGACCAGGTCGCTGTCAGAACCCACGGATATTCTCCCCTTGCGCGGATAGAGGTTAAAGATCTTGGCAGCATTTGTGCTTGTCACGGCCACAAACTGGTTTTCATCCATTTTTCCTGTGGCCTAGTGGAATACGGAACATTCTGTATGTGCATCCGACCCCTGGCACCTACCTCGATCAGCGCAGGGCTTCTGCTCGCAGAGGCAGATGTCCTCGATCGCAGCCCTTGCCCAGCCCGGACCAGCAACCCGGGGCTCAGTGGGGTTGCAGAGCTCCCACGCATTGTGTGTGTGTGTGTGTGTGTGTGTGTGTGTGTGTGTATGCGCGAATGTGCAAGGTCTCATCTGAGTTATAACAAAGGTCATCCCCACACTGCCCAATTATGAGATTTGTGCTTTCTTTCATGGAAGTGCTTGGGTTTCCAAGTGTTCTTTATTGAGGATGTATCATGGTGGCAATTAAAATACACAGCTATGTGTCACTTAACGGGGGTGTTCTGAGAAGGGCGCCAGTGGCAGCTCCATCATCGTGTGGATGTCACAGAACCTCAGTGTACACAGCACAAACTAAGACCACGGTGCTAAAACTAGGCAAGAAGATGTCAGGTGCCCCTTATGTAGTTCATTATTGGCTGAAACATTATTACGTAACACAGGAGCGTATACGTTACCCTTTAACAAATTCCAATAGTGCTAGGATACACACATACATATATTCATAAGTATAAAATTATGAAAAAAAGATGAAAGCTAACCAGGTAAGAGAAGAGGCAAAAAAATTGATCTTTTCTACTTCTTAAAATGAAAGGTCTGAGTAAAAAAAGACTTGAGTTTAAAATCTAGCTCTGAGCTCCCCAGGAGGCAAGGAGAAAAAAGTCTGGGTGGCTTAGACTATGAAGAGGAATGAGACCTAAGTGCACGCCCATTCTCTTTGGTGCTGAAAACAGAAAAGCAATCAGCATCACAATGAGTTTATTGTTAATTTCATTACAATCTTCCCGAGAGTCTTTGGTTTCCTTGGCTGTTGCTTTTATCATCCCTCATGATGTGAGAAAGGAAAAGAAAAAGCGGCCTCTGTGCCAGAAGACACTGAGAGCCGGTATCTCAGAGAGCCGCATGGTGTGTCCTCAGTGTAGGGTACAGCTGAGGGGCAAACTGACCTGAGGCACAGACTCTTTGCTTAGCATTTCAAAAGCACCGTTTCTAGCCCTTTCTAAAGAAGTCATAAAACTCTCAAAAAATAGTTAATTCCCTGGTATTCAAAGCACAGATTATGCATACAATCTGTGAAGGAGCTGTATGTCTGGGTCCTAGTTGCTCAGATTCCAGGTGTGGAAACCTCTTTACCGTCCTGGGCCCTGGCATTCATCACTGGGAGGTAGATTCCCAGGGCAGCTGAGCTGCCCTCTATGCGCATCTCAGCAGGTGTGCAAAGCACCGGGCCGTCCGTGTCCTCACCAGCCCTCAGAGGAGCAGCAGCTCTGGCTGGGTTGGTACCACAGCCTGTGATCTGGCCCGAGGTTATCTGGTCCCCGGCCACCCACCCTGGACCTCAGTCCCTCACCACAGCCTTGTCCCAGATGACAGACATCCGCTCCTCCACGCCGTTGGTGCCCTCGGGGATGGCTGTGAAGTTGTCTTTGCCTATGGCTTTCTGAGCAGTGCTGAAGGTGCAGTGGGCACTGCCTGACAGTTGCAGGTCACCACTACAAAGGAAAAATGTGCCCTGTGAACGGGGGCATGGTGGGGCACATGGGGAGACCAGAATCTGCTGTCTGACTACTTCGGTTTGGAACCCCTGAGGGGCCGTGTGAGTTTGGGTGGGTTTCCTACCCTCTCTGGGCCTAGGTATCCACCTGGAAAATGAGGGGGTGGGATCATCTCTTTGTGAGCAAAATAAAAAGGACTTAAATGAGTGATGGCCTGATCCTACATGTCCACTGGGGGCGGTAACAAATAAGTCTTCCTATAATTTTGGCGAAGAGTCATCACGAACACCTATGTGAATTTAGGCAAATCATTTCAGCCCTTTGACTTTCAGTTGCTCAATCTGTCAAGTGGCAATAATACTGCCTGGCTTGTAAAGTTATAATGGAGAAAAAATGAGGTCACGCAGGCACTAATCGCTGTGAGCATTACGAACATTATTATTGCGCAGTTTCATTAGAAATCAGAGAAGGAAGAGCTTGCTTTTCGTGCCCCAGGCTGCGGGAGAGGGCCCTGCAGACAGAAGTGCAGTGGGCGGGTGGGTTGCCCAGCCCCACGCCAGCTGGCCCCAGGTGTTCCCACAAAGCGCCTGCTGCCTGGCATTCTTGCACCCACCTGGCCAGCAAGGAGTTGATGTAGTCAGGGGTGGTTGGGTCAGGGCTCAGAGGTGGGGACGTCACGAATGCAGCCGCCTTGGCCCAGTTCTTGCTCCAGTAGTGGGTTCCATCTATGCCAAGGCTGGCAGTGATGGGCTCACCAAAGACCACATTTCCTGGATGGGGGAGGAAAGAGGAACAGGTTTGCACGGCTCCGAGGCCTACTGCAGGCTATGTCTCTGAAGTCAGGCAGACCTGGGCTCAAGTTCATGCTCCCACCTTTTTAAAAAACTTTAAGTTTATTGGAACAATTTAGGTCTATACCATGATCATATTCATTGCAGGGAGTTTGTACCTATACGCAATATATTCTGCTCTGCCTTTTCTTCCCTTCCCCTCCCCCTCCCTCTAATCTCTCTTCCCTTCCTTATTTACAAAGCTTTGTTTCCACTTTATTCTTCTCTCATTTTTTCTTTTCCCTTCTTGCCCCCCATTCTCCTTTCAAGCAATTTTTTCCCATTTCTCCATATTTCTTGTACAATTTGTTTCTTATTTATACTTTCAGTTTCTCACACCAGTGAAACAGTGTGATATTTGCACGTGTCTGATTTATTTCACTTGTGGTACAGTCTCACAGTGAATCCATTTAGCAATAAATGTCTCCAGTTTATCCTTCCTTATGTGTGAATAGTATTCTATTATATAAAAAAAAACTTGTATCTTTTTTATCCATTCATCAGTTGACGGGCATTTGGGTTGTTTCTAAGACTTAGCTATTACCAACTGTGCCACTATAAACATGGTGTGGAATGATGCTTTTAATTCTTTGGGGAAAATACCAAGAAAGGGGATAGCTGGGTCAAATGGGACCTCTAGCCCTAGTGTTGTGAGGAATCTCCACACTGATTTCCACAGTGGTTGCACCAGTCTACACTCCCACCAGCAGTGGAGAAGGGTTCCTTTTTCCCCCCATCCCTGCCAGCATTTGTTACTAGTTGATTTTTTGGTAATAGACATTCTTTCTGGGCTGAGATGGAATCCCAGTGTTGTTTTAATTTGTATCTCTCAAGTGATCAGTAAGGCTGAACATTTTTTCAGATATGTACTTACTGCTTGTATTTCTTTATTTGAGAAGTGTATATTTATCTAAGATGCCCATTTTTGGATTGGGTCTTTGAATTTAGGGGATCTGATTTTTTTCAGTTCTTTGTATGTTCTAGGTATTAGTCCTTTGTCTGAGGAGCAACTGGCTAAAATTTTTTCCCAATCTGTAGGTTGTCTTTTCACTCTCTTGGTGATTTCTTTTGCTCTGCAAAAGCTTTTTAATAAGGTGAGACCCCAGTTGTTGGTTCTTTGCAGTACTTCCCAAGAGATCTGGGTTTTGTCCATGAAATCTCTTGCTGTACCTATGTCTTTCAGAGTTCTACCTATTTTCTCTTCTGGCAAGTGTAGGGTTTCCGTTTTAATATTTAGATCTTTGATCCATTTTGATTTCAGTTTAGTGCATGATGATAGAAATGGGTCTAGTTTTAGTTTTCCACATGTGGAAAGCCAGTTATCTTTCTTCCAGTTCATGTGTTTGGCCCCTTTGTCAAAGACAGGGTGGCTGAGTGTGCTTGAAATTGTTTTTGCATCTTCTGATCTGTTCCACTGATCCTTAGGTCTGCTTTTTTTGCCATTATCATGCTGTTTTTATCACAGTATATTTGTTGGATAACTTCAAGTCAGGAATTGTGATGCCCCTTCCCTGCCTTTGTTGCTCAGAATTGCTTTCGCTATTCTATCTCTTCTGGTTCCAAATGAATGTCAGGAATGTTTTCTCTAGTTCTGTGAGATATGCTAATGGTATTTTGATTGGGATTGCATTAAATCTGTATAACAACTTTGGGAGTATAGCCGTTTTCATTATGGTGGTTCTTTCTACCCAAAAGCAAGGAATATTCCCACTTTTTTTTAATTTTAAAGAGAATAAAAAATAAGAAAAAAAAAACAAAAACAATACAGAATTTCAAAACAAGATGACAGGAAATTAACAATGGTTGTTATATTGTATACTGTTATCTTCAAAGTAGGTGCTCAGATTACCAGATATAGGTATGCAAAATTGATCAAACAATTAAGAATTAACTAACTGTTCCTTTCAATAAGCCAATAGAAATTAGTAGTACAATTATCTTAGCTATCTCGTGTGTGTATATATAAAATTTTTTCTCTTCCTTCTTTCTTTTTTCCTTTTTCCCATCCCAGTTGTTCTTTCCTTTCGAGCACTTTCTTTCCCTTTCACAATATCTATTGTACCTTTCAGATTTTATTCACTCTTTCAGGTTCTTACGCTAGGGAGGCAATATGATGTTTACACATGTGAGTCTGATTTATTTCACTTATGAGTATGGTCTCTAGCTGCATCCATTTACTTATAAAAGCCTTGAGTTTATCTTTCTTTATGGCTGAGTAATACTCTATTGTATAAAAATACCGCATCTCTTTTATCCATTCCTCAGTTGATGGGCATTTGGGTTGTTTCCAAGATTTAGCTATGACAAATTGTGCTGCTATAAACATGGGTGTACATGTATCACTGTGGTATCATTTTTTGTATCACTGATGTTTTCAATTTTTCTGGAAAAATACCCAGAAGGGGAATAGCTGGGTAGAGTGGGACCTGTAATCGAGTTTTTTGATGAATCTCCACACTGATTTCCACAGTGGTTGCACCAGTCTTCTGCAAAGTGAAATACATTCCTATGGGTCAGAGGCTCTCGTGACCTTAATTAGCATGTTTTTGCTTCTTAACCTAAAGCAAAAAGTGACTTGCTCAGGGAGAACCCATAGCCTGGGTACATCATGGGGCTGGCTTCTTGGTTTCTGGGCCAGGAACCAGTGGCTTAAGTGAAAAGAGGCGAGGATGGACACAGGGAAGTACACTGATCTAAGCTCTTGCTGAGCTTCTTCACAAGGAGGGATAGTAGCACAGAAAGCAACTGCTGCCTCACAGGTAGTAGCTGGTACCCAGCTTCTCCACACTGGTTAACTGTGGGTCAGGGATGCCCTGCACAGCCCTGGGCTCCTTTGTGTTGGTCCTTGGTTCTTCACTGTCAAGATTCACCCAGGTCAAGCTCCAAGAGTCTCTAGGGCAGGATTATAAAGTTTCACCTTGTTTCAACTCCCTTCAATTGCTCAATAACTGGAATTCCAGGTAGGAAGGAATTCTAATAATGCTTCCTGTCTCACTAGAAAAGACTCCTGACTCATCAGTAATGTCAGCTACAGACAAAAGAAAGAAGCCCTGGTAGTAGCTGCCATGTGGCAGCCTTGCTTTACCAAGAGGTGGTAACAAAAACTGATGTGTAACTAATGAGGATTTCATGCTGTCCAAAAATATTTCCCAAACTACAGCATCCAAGGCCACAAAGAAGTGAAGAAAAAAGAGTCAAGGCAAGCACTCAACTACTATCCAAAGAAATACAACCTTAAAAGTGGATGACTGGTCCCTCTGGACTATGCGTTGTACAGCAGAGCAGAAAGCAAAGACTGCCATTATACTTGGGTTTGAACCCTAGGCCTCATAGCTGGGAGACCCTAGTCAAGTTGCACTCCAGATTTCTTCTTCTGAAATAGGATGACAGCAGCGCCCACATTATATGCCTTGTTGCTGAGAATTCTATACAATCAGTGCTGGGTATCGTGTTGGTCCTCATTAAACTGAAGCTCTCTAGTTCCAATTCTGAGCAGCCATGCAGAGTTCTTCACGGGTCAAGGCTGCTTACTTTCCTCTGGAGTTAAACAGAAACATGGTGTGGAGGGAAGAGCAAGCCCTGCTGCCCTGTCTTCCTGCTCGGAACGCTCGACTCCTTCCCTGAGAATGGCGGCCTGAGATGTTTGCTGGCTTCAGTCTCAGCAGCCAGTGTTTCATCACTGAAAGAAAACATCCCTCCACCCTGGAGACACAGCTGCACTAGTTCTCCCTGCCAGGGAATCGTGAGCCAGAAGACTAAGGGGAGGAATTTTTCTCCATGAACTTTGAAATAAGACAAGCATTCAGCTGAAACACCCCATCCTCAGAGGTCTCCAGGTCATCCTGAGGGTGGGTTCCCAGCACGATGCAGCCACCAGCTGAGTGTGAGTATGCTGGGTGGTCCCCGCTCAAAACGGGAGCGTTCAGGGTGGGGTGCAGTCCCTGCACAGCACCCCCCCATTTCCTTTCCCCAAGAATGGGTAAGGAACATTGCTTTCCTGGTTCTCACCCAGTGACTCATGCACAGGGGAGCGACCCTGCCATGTCAGTTGAGGCACTTAAATGCTGAGACAGAAAACAGCAGCCTTCCATGAGCATGGTGAGGTCGGAGATACCCCTGAACCTGCCAGCTGGGCCTGGACAGTTAGGAAGATTCCCCTTCAATAAGGAGAGGGTGGCCCTCTGCCAGAAGGCCAGGCAGCTGACAAGCAGCTGGCAGGGTCAGCTGGAGCTATTCCCGCCCCAGCCACCCACATGTGGATTGCACAGGGCCGTCTGGCAGATGAGTCCCTCATCTTGGCCTCTCCATTGCCAGGCTGGCTGCTGACACACAGCGGTCATGACGGCGGGACTGGGCCTGGTGAATCCTCCTCCACACCCAGACACGCAACGTCCATCTCCAGTTTCTCAACCATCCTACTCACTTATCTCACAGAGTTGAGCCCATTCCTTGGCCATGGAGGATGAGAACCAAAAAGAGAGAAGAAAGCTCCAACATGGGAGCAAACTTTAGCTGGGCATAAGTAAGGAGGTGAAGATCAAGTTACCAGCAGTGGAGAAATGAATCAGAAGGCGGAAGGCAGTGGGCATGGGGCTTGTGCTATGAGGGCCATGGTGGTGGACATCTTTTGAAGACCTATTCATCCCGTCTTCCAAAGTCACCCACGCTAACCTTTGCGGTCAGCTGGGGTGACCTAAACTGAGTCCTGCCCGCCATTCTGGCTCGACTGCACCATCATCCCTAGGGCAGCCTTTGGATCAGGGAGGAGCATGCGACCCAAGCAAAGGCAACCCCAGTGCTCCTGGCATCTATCCTTGTTACTGAGCACAAGGACAATAAAGTCCCAGGGAAGAAAGGGAGCCAAGAATGGAATGAGAGTGATAGACACCTTTGTTAAAACCCCTCAGTGTAGGGGCTGGGGATTTAGCTCAGTGGTACAGTGCCTGCCTGGCAAGTGCAAAGTCTTGAGTTCGATTCCTGGTACTGGAAGAAAAACAAAAACAAAAACAAACAAAAAAACCCCTCAGTGTAGCCAGGCATGAATACCCACAACCAATCATTGGCTTCTGTTTACTCGTTTAAGTAGTTTGGGTTGCATCTTTGACTTTGGTATTCATAGTAATCTGGACTAGTGTGTGCTCAAATAATGTGAACTGGAAATGAAAGGTGGAAAAGAGGAGAGATGCTGCATCAAGTCTTAGTAATCTGTTCAGGCTGTGTCATCCTAAGCAAGTCACTGAGCCTTCCTGAGCCTCAGCGGGGAGAACCTGTGGGTCCTGGTGTGTGCTGAGGTTTCCTAGTGAGCAAGGCAGTGAGCAAAGCAGGTACCATTTATATTCTACAGACAGCCAGGGAGGGAAGGGAGCAGACAGTGTGCCAGGGGCCCCTAGAACACCTATTACCTTTTTTCCTGGCTTGTGAGATGAGATCAGCTGCACTCTTGCTCATGACCTTTGTGATGTACAGGGGGCAGTTGGTTTGACTGGCAATGGTGATGGCACGGAACACAGCCTCAGCTTCCAGCTGCAAAAAACAAAACACCCCCCAAAACCAGGAGTCAACAGGAACCTGAGCTCTCACCCTGGCCGCTCCTCCACCTCCACACAAGGTGAGACCACAGTGCTGTGCAGAAGTTTAAAACCTAGAAGGACCTGCAATTAGACGCCTGGACCTGCATCTCAGATCTGTCACCTCCTAACTCCGTGCTTTACTTAGCTCCGCGGTGCCTTTATCCCTCACGGGGAAAACGGATAAGAGGAACAGCACAGGGCTGGGTCTGAGGGTGATGCCTGGCACTGACTTAGTATTGATTCGCTGTCCACTCCAGCTCTCAGCTCTCTCGCGCCTCTCCCTGTGCTTATCACAAAGGCTGTTCTTGAATGGGCATCCCTGCTTCCCAATATTCTCCAGGTAGATTCTCTGAGAAATCATCAAGGGTAGAATAACCAGTAAAGGCAATTAGGCATCAGAGCTCCTCCAACTGTTTCCTCAAGCAAGAAGTGGCCCACAAAGGTGCATTCTGGGAAGCATTTTTTTTTTTTTAATAAAAATAACCTCCAGGCTTCTCAGCACAAAGACTTCTTTATTTTTGATTTCTTCCATCCCACCCTCATGTAGAATTCATGTTTTCCAATTTGCTTCTTAATCCAGTTGCATTTATTAAGCAACAAGTAATGAGCTTCCCCTCTTTTATTAATAAAAGAGGGTCTGGGAGCCCAGGGTGTCTCAGATGGCACAGTTATAGTCGAGTGACCTCAGGTACATTACACAACCTCCCAATGCCTCAGTGTCCTCGTCTGTAAAGTGGGGATGCTAACAGGACTTGACACTTAGAACTGCTGTGAGGATTAAAAGAGTTAGTTCTTGCAAGCAATCACCTGGTTTCTGGGATAAGTCAAGGGTCTCTTGAAGTGGCAGCGGTTGGTCTTGTTGCTGATCAGTTTCTGACCAGTGTGAATCTGTTCTTACTGAAAGCCGCAAATCAGCCCCATTCAGCCTAGAGCACAGACACTGGCATTTTTCCATTCAATCACCATCAGTTCCTTTTTGTGTGAATGTGACTTTCTGGTTAGCCTGTGTAGCCCCATGCTTAGAAAAACACCAAAATAGCTTGCAGACGCCCAGCGGTTGTCTAATGCAAACCAGTCCCTGCCTGGGGCTCAGCAGACTGGCTCTAGAACTTGGTGGGCTGAGCCAGCGGCCCCCAAGCTGTATTTTATTTGGTGACGACAAGGCCCAGTGGGGTCCCTGAGTGCAGCTGAATACAAGCCGCCCCTATGCACCCTGGCTCCACTCTCAGGTTCCACTCTGAAGAGCAGCCTTGCAGAGGGATCCTGGGGTGCTTTGAAAAGAGAAGGGCTGGCTCCTCCCTGCCCCTCCCTTCCCCTTCACACCTTTGCTGATCATGTCAGCACCCCCATGACCTCAGCTGCGGCCTCTTTGACCTCTCTCCCTCCCAGCGCTGCAGGTGTTTCTGCACTTCCACAGCGCGGCTATCTTGGGAAGGTTACCTCACCCTCAACTTCACCCGAAAGGGCTTCCAGGGATGTAGAGACTTGCAGCTGAGAGACTTTTTTTTTTTACTAAAAAGGAGACAGGAACCAGGAGAATGTTGGGAAGGGTGGGGTGGGGGGAGGTTGAAAAAATAAACCAAGGAACAAAAATAGACTTTGTTCTGAAATCCCCTGGCCGCTGCTGAAATCTATCTTGCCAGCACATCTCTCCAGTGACCAGCACATACAGAGTTCCACAAACAGCGCTGATCATCCTGGACTGCTCACACTGTGGACGATTTTCCAGTTCTTCAAACACGATCAGTTGAGCTTCAGGTTCTTTACCTGGGCAATAATGTCAACCGGCTGGAGCAGCAGTAAGTAAGGATAACCGAAATAATGTGTGCAGTGAGCACGGTTCCAGGTGTGCATACTGTGTGAAGTCGGACTGTTCAGGAACGCCATGACACAACCTTTACAAGTACTTTAATACAAGCTCCTCAATTTTTCTTTCAAATGGCAACAAAAATATCAGTGGACACTGGGAGTTTCTGGGGAGCTGAACACATTCTGTGTTGCTGCTGGGTGCTACTTATGCACATCTATTCAGTTTGTGAAGATTCACTGCATCCTGAGGATGACAGCGTTTTTCTCTGTGTGTCATACTTAATTGTTAAAAAGTCTCTGACACAGCTGGGCTATGGAACCCAATCTTTTCTGGTTCTGGTTCTTTTATCTGTGGTAGAGTTTGGAATGACCATAGAGCAACAGGATTTGCTTTCCTGATTCAAAGGGCCTTGGATTGACTCCAGGTGCCAGACCATGGCTGTTTTGCCAAAGTCACCTTTCTCTCAGCCATATGGGCAGCTGATCCCCAGTTCTGTGCCCTATGCCAGCAGGTGAGGCCACTGACACCCCAGAGACAAGGAATCAGGCACTTGTCACTTTTAACTGGTTCTTTAGCTGTATGTCATCACATATATGACATGTGGGAAATTTTCATACCTAATCATTGCCTTAGGCAAAACGATGGGCACAATGCCTATGAAAAAAAACCATTCTACCTCCTATTCACATGATCAGTATATTGCAAGCCTCAAAACACAGTGTGAAACAAGACAGTAAGTAGAAATGTCTTCAAGATCCACAAGGATTAGGAAAAGCATTAGCAATTTAACACTCCTATTGCAAATCCACGGAGCACACCCCAACTCGCATTATCTTAAAGAGATGAGCAGTCAGAAGTAAGCATCTCCTTTGCATTCCTTTCTACTTTATTTTCACAGGTCCTTGAGCTCTGGTCAGGTAGAAGTGGCCTTTGAAGGAAATGTTCTGCTAGTGCTCTAGTGTGTTCACAGATTTCTCACTACCTTTCAGGGATGTGTATGTGGCTTGGAAAGCAAGCCAACAGATACATAACCCACCTGCAAAATGAGTGATAGGGCTAGGACTGTAATAATCAGTCTTGCAGGAGATGCTGATAAAAAAGAGAGCCCCTACGGCTACGGCTTCCTTTTCTCCCTTTAACTCCACCCCCTGTAACTTACCTCTTCTGGTCTGCTCAGCACATGGCCTTCTGGGCCAGTTATTCCCATTTCCAACATCCTGTTTTGCTCCTAGAATGAGAAAAAAAAAAAAAAACAACAACAACAAAAAAAACAATAAATTCTTAGGTGTGCTCAACCAAACTTGGAAAACCTACAGATATGGTACATTATGATCTAAACATGCACTTAAAAGGTAAAAAGAATAAAATATGTACATGCAACCAACATTAATTCTATATTTGGAGCTGCAATATAAGTGTGACTCTCTTTTAGCAAAGGTAAGACAGTTTGTCTGTGGGAACACCTGTTTTTTTGCCTGCGTTACCATCAGAAGTCCTGCTGGGTCGCTCGCTCTCCACCTCTCTCAGACCCTGCTGCCTGTGAAAGCACACTTGCTTAACCTGTTGGTTTGTTCATTTCTGCACTTTAAACCCATTTATTCAACGAACTGTACCGAGTAGCTGCTTCACACTAGGCCTTGTGATAAGAACTTGAATTACAGCGATGTGGCCTATGACCTGTGACCTCAGGGATTTACAGCTTAGCGCAGCATTCCCCAAAGTGTGGTCCAGCCACCACCCACACCACAGTCACCTGAGCTGCTCTTAAAGCGGTGCAGCTTTCTGGTCCTGTCCTCACCTAGCAAATTGGAAGATCTAAGGGTAAAATCTAGTAATCTACATTTCAATTAATCCCTCCGGGTTTTTATGCTGGAAACCTATGGCTTAAATGAATGAATGTGAAGTTTAACCAGATGAAATTATGCCTCACACAGCACTGAGTCAGTGTTTTGGTCAAATTCTCTTTAGCTGAACAGTGGACACTGTAGCTGACCTGCCTGACCCTGGTGGCTGAGCACTGAGTTCCTCAGACTTCTGGCTAGCGTTTCTGAAGAAGCAGGTGGCTGGACACCGAACACGCATGGGGCTAAGTGCCACTGGCAGGAATCCGAAAGCACCACACCTGCAGTTCTGCTGGCATTCTCCCTGAAATTCCTAAAGCTACGTCCAGCAAGCCAGCCCAATGACCTGGGGGTACCCTTGCCTGTGGGAAAGCGGGGAGTGGAGCGAGCTTTGTTTCACTTTACAGCTCTGCGACCTTTAGAAAAATTACCACTTGGAAAAGAAGAGCTTTTGGATGTTGTGTTGTTCACTCCTCAAAATTTCTAAAAGGGAAGTAAAAAGGACAGCATACGTAGGACATGGAAAGTTCCACAGCTTTCTCCAGCAAACTGCCCCTACTTGTCATTCTCACTGTTCTCATTTACTTGGACGTCAATGGAATAAAATTTTTTCCAAACTTCAGTGAGTGTCCACTCTGAAGCACCTTCAGTCATGCAAAGTTTAAGGTTGGTGATAGTAATTTTTTTGTCTTGTATAACACTCACTTCTCTCTTACTCATATATGTACCAGAGAAAAGCTAGCACAAGCAATGAGTAGCACACTTACTAGGGATACATTTTCTTTTTTTTTTTTTTAATGGTGTTAGAGAGGCTGAGAAGATTGAACCCAGGGCCTCTGTACTGAGCTCCTCTCCTCTTACTATTTTTCACTTTGAGACAGTGTCTCCTTAAGTTGCTAAGTTGCCTAAAGTAGAGATCTTAAACTTGAGATCCTCCTGTCTCAGCTTCCTAGAATACTAAGATTACAAGTGTGTGCCACTATACCTGCTGGGATACATCTTAAAAATATACTTTACTGAACTCAGCTACTGAACTACTGAATCAGAATATGTGGAATCAGGAAAATCCAGTGCTTCTAATACACTGCTCTTGGGAAGTTTTATTCTAAAATCCATGGTTTGCTTACAGCTAGAAGATTAAAACTGGCACGTTGCTCATGCATATGTAGATGTGTTATGTACATGTACTGATGACCGATGAACATATCATGTATCCCAAAGATGTACTAATAATTTTTTTTTAATTTGTTAAATGAGTGACTAGAGATGCTGTACCTCACACTTTTTTGTTGACTTGGAAGGCCTGAAAACTGCCCTTGTTTGTATCCAAAGGAAGAGATTTCCTTTTGGCTCTTCAGTCACTTGTGCAGAAATGTAGCAAAAAACTCTAAGTACAGCAGCTGCCTTCATTCAGACAATGTGATAAAATCTTTCTGCTCAAGCTGAATTTAATAAACAGACACAAGAAACCCATCCAAATGGAAAAACGCCCTTATTCTTTTCCTGACAGACAGCAGATCTTCTCGGGCAGGGGACAGCCGGGAGGGAGGGGAACTGAAGAACCCTTCAGAGGGAAGGGGCTCTTCGTTGGAGTCCCCTGGCCTTCAGCATGGAGGCGCAGAGAGCCGGGCTGCGAGGGCAGCTGAAGGGAGGCTGGGACCTCTGGCTGCTGAGCGGAACCCTTGGAGAAGGGGGAAGAGTCACAGCTCTGACACCAGTGGGCGTCTCTCCTGGGAATAGGGCCCTCGGGCCCTCTGTGGAAAGTGATTTCATTATGCCTGGGTGTGTGGGAGATGGGAGAGAAAGCACCATCTGGGGCCTGACTAATTAGACTCCTGGGTCATAAGTAAAAGTGCTCACTTAGTTGACCCCTCTGCATTCAGAGTCTGAGATCACAGTGGCAGGAGGCCTGCACTGCTGGGCACTGTGTCCCCAGCTGCCTGCAGCTGGGCTTCAGGAGGAAGGGACCCCACAAACTCCATATATAAGTCACGGGGCCCACTGAAGCACAAGCCCTTAGAAGCTAAGATCTGGTCTTCCCAGGCATTTGCTGTGATTTTGGGGTGAGAGACATAACCCCTGGGAGCCTTGATGCTCGAATCTATAAAGCAGGGAGGATGATGACATCTTTAAGGGGTGGAAGAAGACTGAATGAGAATATTCCAGAGCACTCGCCAGTGCCTGGCATGCAGTGACAAGTGCTTAACTAATGGTATTTGCCATTAGGAAGCTAATGGGTCTGAGATGAGGGTCAGCCTGTGCATCGCTCCCACACCCCTGCTGACCACTACGTCCTGGGCAGTTTCTGCCATGCAGGCACAGCCCGAGCACTGTGAGCTGTGGGATGCATCTGTTCCTGCTCTCCCCAGAGCCTTGAGCCTGGCAGAAGGTGCTCAGAGTATGTGCAGAGAGAATGAATGCTGGTTCTGCTAGTTCTGCTAGTTCTGCTATCAAATGGACTCAAGACAGCTCCCTCTGCTTTCCTGGCCATCTCCTTCCAGCAGAGGTCAGCGCTGAATGATTGTGAGATAAACAACCCTGCCTAAGACACATCTGTGTGTACATCTCTTCCATTAGGCAACCCAGGAGATGGAGAGGGAACTGCTTTCTGCTGCCTTGCAAATGATCACTTTGGGCCTTGGGGCCCTTGCTTTCATCACTCTGTCCTCATGTTTCTCAATATGATTTCTAGGAAGCCGGTCTGATCCCCACAAGACCTAAGTTCTTTATCATCTGAGGCTGTGACTTCTGCAGATGTGGATCAGATTTCTGACTTCTGAGAAACACTGCCTTAGGGTTTTTCTCCAGGACAGAGCATATCACGTAGCTTTGACTCATTTTCAGAGAGGGTGAGCCCTGCTGTCCCACTAACGGGCCCAGTGTGGAAGCTTCCTCCTCCAGCACACCGCTTCTGGTCTCCGGGACGGCCAGACCTCTTCCTGTGAACAGCACCTTATAGCTTCTCCTTGCTCATCTCCACTTCCTCTTCTTTTTTCCCTCTATGTAGACTGAGGGGTTCTTTAGGGCCAGTTCTGATTTAACAAAGCACCTTGAGGGACTCTTGCACACGCCGAGAGCTCAAGCAGCCATGAAGAAATGAGAACACCAATGGGTTGCAGACCCACGCACCCATAGAAAGCACATGCAGGGGGCTAGCTGGTGTTACCTGGGCAATGATGTCCCCATTCTCAGCATGAACTTGAGCAATGGCCCCTAGTTCTCCTAGGCAGGTGAAGATCTCATAGAGCTGAAATAGAAAGGAATTTGTGTCACCTTCTCAGCCACTTTTAGCCACTTCACTTGAAGGCCAATTACTAAAGCTAGAGCTAAAACAAATGGAATGAACAGGGAGAAATCTGTGACGAGAGCAGAAATATAGACTAAAATATCCATAACGTAAGAGGAGTGTAGCCCAAAGGAACTCTGGGTGATTTGTCCACTTGGAGATCCTGGCATAACTCCCAGACAAAAAGGACCAGAATCTAATGAAGTGCTGGTGAGCGCCTCCTCTGGGTCATGAACATATTCTTAATGAATCATTTCCCACTGAGCTTAGACACAGCTTCAGAATCATTTGGAACAAGTGTTCCGGAAAGCCAGTACAGACGATCAAAACTAACACAAAGGCTAAAACCCTATGTTTGAATCAACCTTCATCTCCTAAGCATGAGACAGAAGAATTAATTTCTTGTATTTCCTCTGCTAATTTGAGGTTTGTCTAAAAGAGACACATGCCATGACTTTCTAGGGAGAGTCACGGGCAAGCAGGAACAATTATTCCAAGAAGCAGCAGGTCCTCCCAATTCGATAAAGCAGAGAATCCTGCACTTTCTCCCAGATGAAGATTTCGGCTTGCCCTTCGTTTTATCCTTTGAGAAAGCTGCTACTAGTGGAGATTCTAGCTCCCTGTCTGCCTGGCCCTTGGCACCCTGCCCGTTGCCTTACTTATAAAACCACGTGGACGGCAAAGGCTTCAAGAAGTGCTCTGACCCAGTGGTCTCCCACACTGACAAACGACTCATGTTGCAAGGGCAAAGATGTTCAGCAATGAGGAAACCCATCAGAGACCCAAAACCTTGTGGCATAGGGGCTGTTACCTCTGTGTTGGACACTTGGTACAAATCCTTGTAGGCCATGTAAACCATGAAGGAGTTAACCCCTGCAAGACAGAGAAGAGAAGAAAAACAGGAGAAAGACAACATTATCGTGACCACCTTCTCTTCCTAGCTCCACTCTTACTACCCATGGGGCCTGAGCGCATTACTCAGTGCCTATCCGGTGTAAAGCACAGCCTTCAAATTCTCCAAGAACATTTTACCATGTGGATCCCTACCCCAGAAAATCAATCATTCCTAAGTGATGTCACTGCAGAGGGTCCCTTATTCTGTACTTATTTCTCACTTCCCCTATTGTGGTTTATATCCAGATGTCCCCCTAATGCCTCATGCACTCAAAGGCAGGGCTTTGAAAGAGTGACTGAAAACTGGGGTCACTACCGCTAAATTCGAGGTTAGGAACAGGGTCTGCTCAGAAGAGGTTGGCCCCTGGGGGCTTGAGCTGGTAGGACGAGTCTCTCTGCCAGGTTCTTCCCTTTATACTCTGCCTTCTGGCTGCCACCACGCCATGACCAGCTTTCCTCCACCACACTTCTGAGCATGCAGAGGACTGCAACTTGGAAAGTGATGTGAGATAAACCTCTCCTCAAGTTACAGGTATGAGGCACGAGGTCTCCGATGGGAGACAGTGACTTAGATGCTCTCTCCAGCTTTCCAGCCCAGAAGCTCGCTACATCTGGATACTGCTGGAGGCAGCAGCCAGCATCGAGAACCACTCTGGCCCTAGCTGTGTTCACACTCTGGGGCTGCACGATCGTAGTCCTGCATGTAGCGAGTGAGCTTGGAATAGGTATCTCCCTGGGTCTTGTTTTCCTCACCTGTAGAACAGAAAAATAACGCCCTCCATCACAAGGTGGTGTGGAGGCAGTAACACACTCAAGGACAGCTCGCAGGACCCAGCACGGCAGTTACGCTGTTTCCATTAAAGGATTCGTGGGATGAAGCTGTGTTACTGTGTGCTGAAAGCCTGCTCTATACTAGGACGGAACAGGGGGTGAAAAACATAAAACTAAGCTCTCCAAAAGCTGCTCCGAAATTCTGGCAGGTACTGACGTGCTTTCTCTCACTGAATTTGTACTTCTGAGTGCATGTTATTTTCTGTAAATAAACTAAATGTCCCTCCATTCTCTGCATTTTGTTTAAAGACTAAAGTCCAATCTGATTTGTTAACCTAGAAATATTCCTTGTGATTTGCATAAGAAAAGGGTTTTGTCTCTAAATGCAATCTTAAGAATGGTTCTTCAATTTAAATAAATTCATGTGAATTTCAAGTATTTTTTAAAAAAATGTGGCCCTTGACCTTGGAGAACTAACAGAGCTAATGTGGGCAGAGAGTAAGTTCTGCCTCTGCTCAAAGACCTCAGTTGCTGGGATTATAAGGAAAATTAGATTTTCACCCAAAATAAATAGGTGCGTCTGGGGACCAAGGAATCATTTTGAGGAAAGAAAGACCATTTTGATCTCCTACCATTAGGCCATCTCAACCCACAGTGTTCCTAGCCAAAAGCAGATTATAGCTTGAGATTGGCTCTACCCAGAATGGGTTGGCTCAGGGCAGCTCTGCCCAGGTCACTCTTCCCAAAAGCTTTCCTGTTATGCGTGGAATGACTCAGCCCTCTGTAGTTGTTAAGCCATTCAATTTTCTACTTCAGTTGAGAAGCTCAGTGTAAAAGAAGGTACAGCAAGAAAAGAGGGAGCTAATCTTATATTTTGTGTCACCAAGAATTGGATAGGACTTGTGGGGAGATAAAATTTACCCTCTGATGATTCATCCTTTCCCTCCATCCCAGGGGGAAGTTCTTCTGCAGAACTCCTAGCATGGGAGTCTGGACTCCTAATATGATGACAGTTCTTGCGTTTCGTGGCATTTATTCTATTGTTCTTCATGGAACTGGATGCCCAGCGGAGATCACGAATTAACCATGTTCCATGATGCTGTGTGTGTGTGTGTTAAATGTCTACTGATCAAAACACAGAAAGAAGTAGAGAACAGGATAATCTAAGAAAAAAATAGGCTTAAAACATGTACTCTTGACAGGAAATTCCCTTACCCCCTTAAGCCTGGGTAGACACAGGAAGAGGAATGTACTTGCATGCCCTAAGCTTCTAGTCTGAGTAGCAACACATCTTTGCTCCTGGAAATGTGTTAGATTTTTCTGAGGATGTCAGTGCTACATAAGAGCAATGGTCTGCTCTTTGTGGTAAAAATGATAGAACTTTGAAATTCCTAATCTCATATTTGCTGTCCAGGTGACCTTGTACAGGATACATCAGCCTCTCCTAACCTCAGTGTCTTCCTCTACAAAATGGGCCAGACCGGATAGAAGCAAGGAAGATCCCCTTTGGGTAGGTCCACTCCTTACTAATTCTGCCATCTTGGGCAGTCAGTCTGACCCTCAGCTTCACCAGCTGCAAAGTGCGAGTAGCAATCTTTAGCTCAAAAGGATCCTGGAAGAGGTAAGTAACACTCCATCAAGTGCCTGGTACAAAGTGGAACACCTGCATCGAGCTCTCAAGCTTAATGCTGTAGACTCCAAGTAAGACTGGAATGAACTGACAGTGTAAGAAGAACAGGCAAGGAGATGCAAAGGAAGAGGGAGGAGGGTGTGCATGCTCAGGTCACCTTTGTCCTTGATGAGGCTCTGCACTTCCTGCTTGACGCTGTCGTTCCAGTGGGTGATGTCCACGTGCAAGGCATAGTCACAGCAGCTCTTCCCATCGGCCCACTCACGCCACTTCTCATAGGCCTCGGTCAGGCTGGACTCAGGCTCAGGCACCACATGATCAACTGAGTGACAGAAGCCCTGATGGGTGACTCAGACATGGTTTTTCTCCCCCTTCCCAGGCCAGCTCCTGCAAGCTTAGCTATAACAGCACAAGCCCTACTTCCTAAGCTTGAAATGAAGCTAGAAAATGTTCCCTAGTAGCTATGAGGATGCTGATGATTTAAATGATTTTTTGTGATGAGATCTGGGAAAAATAACTAGCTTCTCTAAACTTCAGTTTTTTTCTCCTTAAAACAGGTGCCATGTAGGGTGGACAACTGTAATGGTGTTTTCCTTAGAGTATGTTATACAGTTTAATAAGAGAATCCATGTAAAGTGCTCCACATTATGGCTGGCATATAGTATGTACTCAATAAATGCTGACCATTAATAACTGCTTGCTTATCACACATTGTCATTACCAGGGCTGTGTCACTGCCAGTGGTAAAAGCTGGACCTTCTTCCCAGGCAGAAGGGTGGGTTTTAAAGTTATGCCAAGCACAAGAAATGGGAGGCCTTCCTGCTCATTGATGAACAAAGAACTCTCATCCGTTATGTAAATCCAGCAGTATGGCCACAGGTCTCATTTCCCTGTGACATTTCTGGCAAGCATCCAGTCAGTGTCTTTGAGCTCAGAACTACTCTTTCTCCTGCATGTGTGGATAATTTTGTTTTTAAAATAATCACCTCTACAGCTGTGAGGATAACACAAAAGCTACCCTCTCATAGTTTCCCCCGAGCCTGCTAAGACAAAGTGTGAAATGGTACAACTTTCCTGAGAATAACTTTGAAATGTACATAAGAACTCTGAGTATTTTTCATACCTTAATAGTCACTTCCATGCCTAAGAATTATGCCCAGGAAAAGAGATGTGGACAGATGCAAAATCTTGATTTTAAGGATATATGCTACCATATTTATGTAAGTGAAAAATCAGAAAGAACTGGAATCTTTACACTAGGGAAGTCTGGTTAACTACGTAAATCATGATGCCTTCATAAAGTGATGACCCATCTGAAATGTGGTGATAGAGTAAACATAAATGAGTGGAAAGATATTTGTGACATGTAATTGAGTGAAAATGACAGGATATTACAGTACTGTACAAATACTGGGGTCCTATTTTTGTTAAATGGGAAAAATATGTGCAAAGTATACAGCCAACCCTAACAGTGACGTGGGCTTACAAGGTTTCTTTTCTTTTTGCACATCTGGGATTTCTAAGTTAACTGTGAAAAACATGAATGCTCTGTGGGTCCTGGTATGCTTTCCCCTTATCACCTGGCTGTCCGGCTTTCCTCCTGCTCCTTCCCTAATGCAGAAGACCAAGCATAACATGCATCCCAAGGATGCTGCTCGGGCCCAATTTCTTGCTCTGGCTGCAGACACCTGGCCAAGATCACATGTTTCCTCAACCTTCTATCAAAGGCAGCCCCAGTGCACTCATCAGACAGCAAATGATTGTAGCTACGTTATTAATGTCTGGAGCAACACTAGGGCTTTCCTGGGCAGGCAGTTGCTGAGAAGTCAGCTGGCTTCCTTCCTTCAGCTGGGGAAAAGCTTTGGTCTCCCTGGATTGCACCTTTTATGGCCCTGATGCAATTTTTCTCAGCTTCCACACCCCACTAGCTAAGCTGAACCCTTCCAGGGCCCCTGCTGAAAGGCATTCAAGACAGTGGGTTATTCTACAGCTCAGGCTGTCCCGTGCTCGTGGGTGGATGTGTATGATGTTAAAATAAACAGTACTCCGGCTGACCACATTTGGGCTCAGCACTGAGACGGGACCCAATTCACTGAGATTCCTTTGGGACAGGAAGGACCACCCTGGCACGCCATCAGTTCAGGAATCCAGTGGCATACAACTCCCTAGATTTCTCTGGAATTCCAACTTACCAGAAATGAAACTGAAGAAAATCAGAACAATAAAAAAATAAAAAAAGGGAACCACTCTCACGGTTTATCCAATCTCAAAGGTACAAAACTGGTCAAATAGCACTAAATTCAGTGAAGCCCACTAATTTCCCAAGAACTGTAAGTCCCTGTCATCATTTCTGCAACTTTTCATTCCCCTGGCTGTTTTCACACTTGCTCACTTCAGGAATCTCCTCTGGGCAGTTATAGCGAGCTGCCCATTCCCCCAGAGCAGCCTGCTTTTCTCAGGTCCCGTCAGCTAGAGAATCCACAAAGCGATTTTAGAGGAGTGTACAAGATATCAACGGAGGGCACTGTGTTTAGCTGGTTTGCTGATGACATGCCTCTGGGCATCAAGAATGTAAAATCTGAGGTCTTACTGATCATAGTGGTGCCACCTGCTAAGGCAGCCTTTGTCCCTTGAAAGAAGTCATCCACTGTGGTCATCCCCTTGTAGGGCATCTGAAAGTGAGTATGGACATCGATGCCTCCAGGGATCACCATCTTCCCATTGGCTTCGATGGTCTTCACTCCTCCGGGGACAATCAGATTGTCTCCAATTTGCCTGGAAAGACAACGAGACAACTGGCAACTTTAAAAAGCCATTCTCAAGACAAGGATAGTATCATAAGGACTTGAGACATCTTAATACACCTGTTAAAGTAGTCTGAAGTGACTCACAAGTCTAGGAATTTTAAAACAAAGATAGATATATGTGTTTTTGTTGATACAAAATGATTTGATAGGGCATTATGAAGACACGTGTTTGTTTTGACACAACAATAACTTGTATGGGACTATGTGTCCTAGTTTTATACCGTAACCCCAGAGGTTTGATAGTATCAGGAATATAGTGTATGTGGGTATTTTTTTTAAAAAAAGTGTTTTAATTATTCCCTTCATTTTGTTCAACACTTATGTTGAAGGTGAGGAGTAACATTGGGAAAGGCACTAAAGAGTATAAAATAATGGATTGTTCAGAGAGAGAAGAAAATATGGAGTCACTGCAAGAACAGATGTGGGAATTTAGTAGTTATCCAGTAAGCAGGCCCAATGTGCTTCTAAGAAAAGACTCTGCCTGATCTCTTTCTACCCTAGTCTTCACACCTAACTCTGTCTTTCTTAATGATTTATCATCAACCACAGCTCACAGCAGATTCATAAGGGGTAAAGTCAAAGATGTAGATGCCCCTGGCACCATCTGAGTCAGGGACTCAGGAGAAACTTCAAGCTAAGGAAGGAGACTGTGACAACACCGCTGAGACACAGCATGGCCCAGGAAGCCCCAGAGCATCCCAGGGAGAAGTGGGGCAGACTCAGGAGGAAGCAAGCCAATAGGTACACGTCACAAGGAATGTGAAAAGTGCTGCTACTTCCTACACAATGTGATTTATAGATCAGCCAGCATTGCTCAGGTTTTAATGTGATTTTACATCCTTGATTTAAATAGCTGTTTAAACCTGTCCATGTAGATTTCTGATACACGTAGGATCCGCAGCTACCACATTATCCTTTAACATTTCCTATGTTGGTTACACAGGTGCTCTACTGCTAATGGCACGAATATTTCCCCTTCTGTACACAGCCAGCCAGAAAGGTTCTCTCTTGGTGTGATAAGAAGCCTACCATGGGCCTGTCAAACTCTGAGTTCTGCAACTGCAGTATTTCTGACATCTCTGAGAGTTTAACTTCACCACATCACCACGGGGCCATTCCAGGGCCACCATAATTCAAAACACACTGTGGAAAAATGCAGCCTCTGGCCCTAACGCTAGTCCAGACAGGGGCCTATTCTGTTCCCATTTTTCTTCCTTGCTGGTTTTTCCCCTGAGAGAAACTGAGAACCAAGTCCATGAAGAATTGCCTGGTTTTTGTGTTTTCATGTGTGTTTTCACTTGTTTTGACAATTAGCATAACATCAAGTAGGAAACAGAAATGCCTCCCCTTTTTTCAATTACTGAAGGCTCAAATTTCATCTCCTCTCCTTCATCAAGTTCTACTGACATCTGAGTCTAACAAGAATAAGAGGGTGGCTGTGTTGTCAGATCCACAATCTTGGGTCTGCCAGCTACAAGCTGTATGACCATGGTCAAGTTACTGAACCTCACCCTGCCTCAATTCTTGCATCTGTAAAATGCAATAAATGCCACCTCTGTAGAGCTGTATAGATTAAGTTTATTATCTGGTAAGATCAAACAATAGTGTTAGGCATATCAGGGTTCAATAAACATCAGCTGCTCTACTTAAGCATCAGCCCTTTCTGTCCTCTGAATTTCATCTGTTCTACTAATGCTTGCTATTCACTGATAATATTTGATCCTCCACATATATATAGATATCTCTGTTCTCCTAAAAGACTGTAAGGTCCGTGGGAGAAGAAAGCATGTTCATTTGGGGCCAATGATATCTACTGTAGTATGAGACATAGAGGTGTCCAGAGCCTCAGACCAACTGCCTTGCCCATAGAAAGTCCTCCGGGCATGTAGCTATGCAACGACTGAGGAAATTAGTTCTGTGCTTATACCCTGTGAGTTAGGATGTTGTAGGAGATACACGACATTTCTGGATTAGATGAAGCCCAAGTTTATCCAGCCTTTTCTACACTACAAGCACAAACATCTAACAAGCGATGGCTAAATTTCTTCTACACTATCCCTGACAATAGCTTCCCATTCCTTCTAACAAACCTGGCAAAAAGGATTCATCTTATATATTTACCTCTCCTACCAGATGCGTGAAGCACAGCATGAAGACAGACTCTAACCCTGATTTAAGGCTCAATCGCAAAAGAGTTACGTGATCAGTTAGTGATGACTCCCGTGTGATCTGAAATAATGAGGAAGCATCAGGCACCAACTCAGTCCACTTCTGCAAGCCTCTGAGGAAGAAAACTTATACCTCCAACAACACGTAATAATTTCAGTAATAGAAAAATATACAATCAATTGTGGCTTACATATTGAATTCATTATTATACTTTTTGGTTTCCTATTAGTTCTACCTTTCCTGCTTCTAACAGGAAAAGTAATGATATAACTTTGGTGAGCCACTAGGAAGGGATATCTTCACTCTTGCATTTGTGCACTCAACTATTTGTTCAGTTACTCACTTATTCAATGTATTTGACAAATATGCTGATCTTTAACAAGTTATTTACTCTATGTGCCTCCTGCTCATCTGAGAAAAGAAGATAACAATACTTCCTAGAATTGCTGGCAGACTAAAGGAAAGGAGACGTGTAAAACATTTAACACAGTGATTGACCTCTTGCACATGCAATAAAAGGTAGCTGGGTGCTAATAATTACAGGCTAAGTGCTGGGGATATGGCGATGGACTAGATATAACCCTTGATCTCCAGGAAGCCTAGCTATGACCGATGAACGCATAAGATGTTTGAGAACTGCTATGACTGATGAATGCACAAAAGTTTGAGGACACGGAAAGGGAAGTGAGCTTAGACTTGGGACCTGGTAGAAAATTATACCTGAGCCAGATTTTCAAAGGTAATTAAGAGATCTCTTATAACTAGGATCTTAAACTAGCCAATGATGTTGAATAATATAAAAATAGAACTGAGTGTGGTCAGAAGTCGTTAAGAAGATGGGTGGGATACTCTCATCTTATAACATCCTACCATGTAGTGGTATACTTTACTGCATATGATCAAGTTCTATTTTGAAGTTCACTATGTAAGGAACTTACACATAATTAACTGGCCCCACTTCTTTTAGGCATCTAACGGCAAGCCATGTAATAAAAGAAACTACAATATGCGTCCTTCAGGAACCTATTTAAAAATCATGTCTGAAATGCAAGTAGTGCCTGTGCCTGCCCCTTTCAGTTTTACTCTTTTATCCTGGTTCTGTTTAAATAGTCTAGTGACACCAAAACTTTCCCTGCACAGGGTTTCTTTCTGTGTGTTTCCAAATCACGTATTCTGATTTCAACTTCTTTGACACTTCTTACAAAGGCCTTGATGATGGAGACCACCACGAAGCAGCCCTGAGCAGGACTTAAACTAATGAATTGGCTTTTCACGTTTACTTGTGAGTTTGTCCAAGGCCTAGGCTCCTTGTCTGGAGATGGGCAGTGGACTCGTAGTAGGTGAACCTCTGTGAGCCACTAATCCCTACTAAGGCCTGTAGTGGAGGATGAAGCTGGAAAGCCTCAAAGGATAAGACAAGATCAGAGCCAAGGACACCTGGATCCAACTTCAACTAGATAAAGACTGTAGTCTCAGGCATCTCACTCCTCAGTGGATTAGCTTAATACCTTACTTAGAGAAGTCCTTGAGTGGTTCTGTCCTTCTGAAGGACTCCCTTCCCTTCTTCTAATAACTAAAGAAATATAGGCCACCAGGGAAGGTCTTGGTCTTAGCCCTGAGAGAATTTCGAATTCTGTGAGAGGGCTTTGATCCTCCTTGAGCCCTGAAATCATTCCATTTGCCTATTTTTATTTAGCTTTCACTGTACATTCATTTGGGAGATTGGGACCTGATCAGCCCACGGTAACTAAGGGATACTATTAGCCCTATACTTGTTATTTTTAGGATAGTGTAATTTGTGTACATTTCCCAGTATCCATAAGGACAGTGGTCACATCTTCCACCTTTCCATGACCTGCTGAGTGCCTATCAAGACAACTTGCACAAAGAGGCCCTCAGAATTGTTCTGTTCATCAAATTCAGATTTTTCACTTCATACATGCAATCAAAGGTTCTGTCTAGGCCTTCACTGAAAACAACAAGTACAAAAATAAAAAGAAAGGTTCTATATACATACTTTATTAAGCCATCTTCCATGTAAATGTCAGCATAAAAGGACTGATCATCATTGACGATTCTGCCTCCCTTGATAAGGAGACGGTCACTCTAGAAAAGAAGGAAAATATGAGTTATTGTCTGAACCAGGATTCAGAGAAGAGTGGTTTGCTAAGGTTTACTCAATTTACTGCTCTAGTCACAGGCTTTTAAAAACACCTATAATAACATGAAGTCATGCTCACTGCATGTTATATTTAAAACTCAGCATACTTACATATGTGTCCACATACACATACACAACTGTGAGAGTATAAAAAAATCGCTAAGTGGAAAGAAGACGAAATACAGCATTCACCTCAGGGGTGATGAAATTATGCAGCATTTATATTTGCTTTATATACTCAGAATCTCTCACATTTTTAGTGGATTTCTTTATTGCTTTAAACATGAGAGATGCAAAATTTGGATATGTGATTCAACTGGAAACAATGAAAATAACTCTAAGGTTATTATTAGCAAAATAAATACATACTTTCTGTGTAAGTCAGGAGATCACAGATCCCATCAAGTGAACAGAGCCTAGACTGAGGTCTGAGCTTTTGACTGGATGGATACAGACAGCTTTGTTTGACCACAGAGGAGCCTGGCTGAGGGGAACTATGGCATGAATAAAAAACGGTAGGCTGGATTTTGTGAAGAACTCAACTTAGAGACTTCAATGTCATCCATTTGTCGATCTACCCATCCATCCATCCATCCACCTATCCACCCATCCATCATCCATCATCCATCCATCCATCCATCCATCTATCTACCCATCTATCCATCCATCCACCCATCCATCCAACCATCCATCCATCCTTCCTTCCTTCCATCCATCCATCCATCCATCCACCCACCCATCCACCCATCCATCCAACCATCCATTAATCCATTTGTCAATCAACCACACACTGATTAACCAAGCAATTATTTAATTTTTATCATTAGGTAGGAAGAGTATAGTTGTGAACAAGACCTACTAAGTCATGAAACGAGAGTAGTTTAGCATCTACTATAGTAGTTTAGCAATAGATAAAGCCAACAAAACGCAGCAATGTAACATCGCATTAAGTGTCACACAATACAAGAGTAGGGCTTTTGTTTAAATAGAGGCTGTAAAAAGTCTTTCCATGGAGGAACCATTGAGATGAAGGTGGGGATGGGGCACTTCCTTAGGCAGAAGGAATACATGAGTCTGAATGAAAATACAACGAGAGGCAGAATGACAGCATGCTGAGGAGTGAAGACTTGTGTAGAAAAGGCAGCTGTGGGTCGAAGTGCTCAAGGCCAGCACTCACTGTGCTGCTGCTCACTAAGGGTGAGGGATAGAGGAGTCAAGGGCAGGAGGGCTTCCTTCCCTTCCTAACAATCCAGCATCCCCATTCTTTGGACGCTTGCTCCCTGGCTCCTGTGTGAGAATACAGCTTTCAAGGAGGATACAGCTTTAGGGAGGAGGCAGTTCACAGACAGGTAACTTCTGGCTTCAGGTGGAAGTGGGAGCACACAGGCAGAGAATGAGATGTGGAGGCCCCCATCTGAGACAGACAATTATCGGTTAGTTTCTCTTGCTTCCAAGGTGCTGCATGAAAACAGGAAATTTCATCATGTCCTATTGCTGGGGCAGAGGATTTATAAAAGATACAGACCAATGAGGGGTCCAGAAAAACCCTACATAGGTAGCAAGGAAGGTGAGGAAACAAAGTCAAATATAAACTCCCACCACACATGCTTCACAGGCATGTTCATGGGCTATAAGTATTTACTATTATTGCTGTTATTTGTTTTCATTACACAGAGTAAAAACACTAAACCTGAACCCATAACAAAAGCATGCTTCCCCAGGGGGTCCTCAGCCTACTCTCTATCCTTCCATCCTAAAGTTCCACATGATTAATTTCAACCCTTTCCCTGCACGGGAAAATCCACTACAAAGGACAGCCTAGGCAGACCGGCCCTTAGACACAGCAGAGTCTGAACAACAACTCTGGATCTCAGCACTGAGGAATGTGAGGCTTGGGGATGACAGTGCTGCTGACCAGCCCCAGGCAACAGAAAGCCAAACATCACTGGATTCAAAGCATGGTTGTGCATGAACCCATGGACAAAACTCAAAGATGAACACAAGTTAGCATCAACACCAACAAGACGCGTAAACCCAGCACAGTGATACAATGTCACCTTCAATCATTAACATGCCTTCTTAGGGCTCTTTATTTTCTGTTTCTGGCAACTAAGGCTGTCAAGCACCCATAGTCCAGCTCAGAGCTTTCTAGTCGTTCCCACGTAATGCAATACATGAAGAATGATGCTATTTCTAGAGCATGATGGGGTAACCTGTACTTTTGTGTGTGTGTGTGTGTGTGTGTGTGTTATTGTTTTTTTGAGACAGGATCTCACGTAGCTCAGACTAGTCTTGAACTTACTATGTAGTCCAGGGTGGCTTTGAACTCACAGAGATTCTCCTGCTTCAGCCTCCCAAGTGCTGGGATTACAGGCATGCAGTACCAGGCCTGACTAGTGCTTGGTAATCTCGATGGTGTAAGAACCCAAAATGAAGCTATTCACACCCTGCAACAAGCAGGAAGCTCTGCCTTAGACCCTCATAGCTATCAAGGGCTGGGTGCCAAACCCTCATACAGTACAGCAGGATGCCAGCCCAACAGCTGGCAAGCATGGGTCCAGCTGTACCCTACCACTGGGAGAAGAGACAGAACACTTAACTAGACTGCGACCTTCAGTTAGGACTCGACCTCTCAGAGCCTCAGTGTTTTCACTAGCCCAAAGTAGACAATAACATCTAGCTTATCTCTCTCAAGGTGGCTGCAAAGAATGAGGATGTGTGTGTGTGTGTGACAGACAAAGAGAGAGAAACAGAGACAGGGAGAGAGACAGAGAGACAGAGATACCTAGAGAAACACCAAGTATAATAAACCTAATAAATATCTGACATATTTATTTCATTAACATTATTTATAGTATGTTACATTAATTTAAAAGCCTTGAGTATGTTGGAGAAATACTGTTATATCTGTTTTCCAAGTAGGAAGATGTACACATAGAGGTACCTTACTCTAGCTGACAGAGTGAATAAGTCCCACCAAGGAAATCCAGGGCACTGACTTCCTCCAGGCCTCCGCTCCAAGGATAATTACATCTTAGGACACGGGGTCTTTCTGACAGAATTCTCTTTCCTGTTTGATACTGAATCTGACTGTTCTAGTGTTTAAACTGCTGATCAGTTCTCTGCTGCAGATAACTTTAAGATTCCATTAACTTATAGCCACTGCTCATAAAATAAGTGCATTAAGTCTGCCCCTTATGGCCTGAATGTGTTAATGCAATTTATAAAGGGACAATTAGGCAGTACAGGGTAGCAAGGTTCCTTAAAGTGTGAGAAAAAGGTCTGTTTTTTTCCCTTCTAGGGTATAATAATGATTAGGTAAGTTAAAAATTTGAGTTTCTAAGAGAACAGTGGAAGAAAAGGAAGGAAGGAAGGAAGGAAGGAAGGAAGGAAGGAAGGAAGGAAGGAAGGAGGGAGGGAAGGAAGGAAGGAAGGAGGAATGGAGGGAGGAAGGAGGGAGGAATGGAGGGAGGAAGGGAGGGAGGAAGTCATTGATGTGTTACAAATGATTATGAGCGATTCAAACCAGCATAGGGAATGAAAGAGTCTCAAACCAAAGCTATTGTATATATTTCTTTCTCTAAGTCTTCAATGCAAATAATATAAATGAAAGTTTCCCTACACCAAATAGACACCCCACAAACTGTTACTTCTGTAGATCCGAGGTAATGAGACTTTGCCTCTTGGGGAAATCGGAGCCCTTCACAGACCTTTTCCCTCTCAATCAAATCAGCCTGAAGCCTCAATCAAATCAGCGCTTAAGATACACCTGCTCTGTAGTCTGCAGCCATCCTAGCAGTTCATAAAAAGCTACAGTCCTATGAAGAGAAAAAGAGGATATGAAATGGAGAATGGATCTCTAAAAATCAAATATTTTGTTACCTGTATTCAAATCACAAAGCAGAGACTTTTGACTCTCAGTGGGGGTTCAGGATTCTCTTTAAATCCAGATGAGGAGACGAGGACACAGCTGGTTATTTTAAATGAATTCCCATCTGGGCAATTAGATTTGACTTCTTAAAAACACTCTTACTCTTCCTATTTTAACACGGACAGGCTACACTGATGAAATCTTGTTGATTTTCTTCCCCAACCAACATCATTTAAAGAAGAGATAAAAAACCAGTCTTCCTCAGACAGTCCAGTTGACCCAGAGTGGTACTCAGAAAAAGGTATTGACCAAGCTCTTAAAAAACCAGAGTTCTCATCCTGGGTCTACTATTAAATATGCAAGTCTGGGTGAGACACAGACAGGAGTGTCAATTCTAGCTATAACACTTAGTTGGGACAAATAATTTCACCTCTCTGAGCTTCAGTTTCCTCACCCATGAAATGAGGACAATTCTATGTTGCTCTTAGGGTGCTGGCAAGGGTTATGGAGTATATTATATGCCAAGGGTTGAACCCTGGTTGGCACACCGTAAATGCTGTGTGTGTGAGCTGCCGTCATTATGATCATTCCTTACAATCAAAATGCACTACTGTAAAGCTCTTCTCTTACAAATAAAAACTGAACCAGCACTTGTTAATCAAAATAAAACAGATCTTACTATAAAGGAAATTCCAGAGATGGTCCCCAGCCAGGCCTCAGCAACTGTTCTACATGCCTGCCACCTGCAGCCAAGGTCAGCCAAGACTTCTACTTTGAAACACACCTGCACAGTACAAGTTTCCATGGCTCTTCCAGGTCATGCATCTTCTGCAAATAAACCCAGGTAAAAAGATAACTACTACCCTCTTCCAGCAGGAATGGAAAGTGGTCTAGAAAGTAGTCCTATACGCACCCTTTCTACTTAGCAAATGGATCTGTTTCTAGGACCCTCCGTGATAAGGATGTCTTTGAGAGAAAGGTCTGGGAGAAGCCAGATGCTCAGGAGCAGTCCAGCTTTTCAGCTCAGACTCTTTACTTAAACTGAGCAGGACTGGGTCTTCCACAGCTCAGAACTGCTACAGTTGAGAGTCTCAACACACTCTTCCTTTCTCTCATACCCAAACACACTTAAGACCTCCAAAGCATGCTGGATGCAAGTGAACCTGAGGCACTGCCTTCACAACGCAAGCCATGTGCAGAGTACACGGACATGGGAAGCACTGTGTTCTGTTTATTATGTTTGATTTGACCCTGCAGGGGTAGAGAAGGTAAGAAAATCAGGAAGGCAGAGGAAGCAGTAGCCAAGGGAGGCATCAGTCAGGGCGGAGAGGCTGCTAAGCTTTCATCAAAGCCAGCCACATACATTCTTCTCTTCCCAGAATTTCTTGGTTATCATTTAAAGCTGTCATTATCAAAGGGCTTGATAAGTGATGGGGCCTGCCCTGGGTCCAAGTGGATGGGGGAATGCACTGTGGATGGCATCTTAATCCCAGCCCCCTGATAAAGGTCTCTCAGTCTTCACTAGGGTTCCAGACACAAATAAGCTCAAGTGGATGACCAGACCAGGAAAGCGAGGCAGGGTCGGGGTGGAGGGAAAGGTGAACAACAGTGCACCGACGGGCACAGAGTCCTTCTGTTCTTGTAGGGAGCTCAGCAGGGTTTGAAGAGCCCAAGCCTCAGCCACTCAGGCACCTGCTTCATGATACTTGACATACCCTGGTACAGACTGTGCTGCTATTTGCTCAGCATTATCCTTAAATAAATGTACTTTAAAAGTAAATGCTGTCTTACTCCTATAAATTCTAAGCCAATATTATTTGCCAAAAATAGTAAACCTAGGGATAAATATAATGAAAAAATTACTAAATTTTGTCTATATTCTGCTGTCTCCAAGAAGGCTCAGAAAAATGACCTCAGGTCTGCTA
The DNA here is from genome assembly GCF_000276665.1 of Chinchilla lanigera. NCBI lineage: Eukaryota > Metazoa > Chordata > Mammalia > Rodentia > Chinchillidae > Chinchilla > Chinchilla lanigera. The sequence continues at coordinate 6,775,015 of NW_004955415.1, read as the reverse complement.
TTTTGTGGGGAAAAAAAAAAGATTATCAAGTATCAGGCAGGTGTGAATTGGGCACTCAGACTTTTTCTTTGATCTAATTAGAAGATTTCAAACATAATTAGAAGGGGGACAAAGTTTCTCTTTATGTGATTCTACGTTATTTAACACCCTCTTCTTGAATAACATGCAATGATCTGATGTAACAGCAAGAATATAATCCTTGCTGTTAAAGCATGGGCCAGGACAACATGGAATAACATGAGGGAACATGTACCAACACGCGCTGACAACCCACAGGGGCAAACATGGACCTGACAGAAATTAAAGCTGAACCTGAAGTAGCATGGTGGGGACTCCCAGATATATCGGGCAATACTGCCGAAAAAGGAGATGATCTGGGGTCACACTTGGGATAAGAACTTTATGGGAACACAGGAAAGGGGCAAGGTGGTGAATAAGTATGTGCTGTTGGAAAAGAGGATGCTCCAGATCTGGATGAAAACCAGAATTATGGCACATCTTTCATTGGGCTTTTGGGTGAGAACAATGGGAAGGTGGCTGTCTGGGACAGAAATCTCCACTAATAGCAGTTTGCAGCTATTAGTTTGCAGCTTCCCAGAACTAAGGGATTTGAGAATTAAAAGTTACATTAGCATCCCTGCCACTAACTTGCTATGTAACTTTAGACAAGAGATTTGATGTCTCTGGACCTCACTCTTCTTGGCTAGATGAAGGTATAGCATGTCTCTTAGACAGCATATTTATATATCTATAAGTTACAGATAAAAACTCTTACCTCACACAGCTTGTGTTTGAATTAGTGGTATGGGTATGTATGTTCAAAAGGTTCACAAGCAATAAACATCACAAATATTACTGGTAGCATGATACAACTTCCACTTTATGACTCTCATTATACAGATATACAAAGAAAGTCAAACACAAACTGCAGTATAAACATAAAGTAGCTATTATCATGACATATAAATTGCCTAGAGAAACTGTTGTAGTATGGGCTTGCAAGGGAATAGATTTAATATAGGACACATAATATATAGGATTATTTTATAACAGTCACCCAAAAAGTCAAATGCAGAATAACGCAAGAGATCTGACTCACTAGAGACCCAAAGAATACAGCGGAGGGCCTGGATCCCACAGCAATGTCCTACACGAGTCCAGCTGAAGACCTAGAGCCCATGGCAATGACCTCCACAAGTCCAACTGGAGGCCTGGACCACATGACAATGTCTTACGCAAGTCGGCATCAAGGATCTATACTAGGAAAGCCTAAAGGCCAGAGGTGGAAGCTAGAAAGTCTGCACCAGCAGAACGAAGGATCTGTGCCAGCAGGCTGAGGGATCTGAACCAGAGCCAGGGAGCAATGCTCAAGGTAAGGACCAGAGTTACCTGAAAGAGAACCACAGCCATCTTCAGTAACAGCGAGGACCTGAGCTCCTCCGATAATGAGAACAGTTGAGTTCATGTTAGGAAAACCAGGGTGACAGGCTTCTCCAGGAGAATCAACAGCACTCCATCACTCCCTCCAGTTCTCCTTTTAGGCTGCTAGCAGCAGTCCTCAAGCGGGCCTTCCACACCCAGAGCCACACTGACTCAGTTCATCTGGGTGCTATAAGTTGACCATTAGTTAATCCTCACAGATACGGTGCTCAGGACCAGCATATACAATTCAGTATGGAATAAAGAGAAGTCAGCCCTTTAGAGAACCAATTCACACCCATCTTTGGTCTGGATTCATGTGATACTTCTGTATATTATTACTTTTTAAATTTTGAATTGCATTATTTCTTCTTCACCGCAGGCGCATGGGGAAAGCTTTCTGCACATTCTCAGATTGGAGAGGTTGGATCCAGCTTCCACCTAACAGGATTCTGTGTCCTGTTAGCCCATGAGCTTCTGCAAAACCCAAATGCCTATTGCATGAGGATGAAGTGCCTGAAATTTCAACCCAGACCTTGATTCTGAGGATAAACAAGATTAATAATTCATTCCTGAAACATGACAACTAGCCGTGATGTTCTATATTAGGTTTACAGAGAAACAAAGATGAAACAGCAATAAAAGTAAGCCAAAAACAAAAAGCAGATTGAAGTAAAAGACATGATAAAAGTGAAGTAAAAAGACAAATGGCCAAACTATAGGAACAGTGAAATAATTAGTCAATAATTAGGCATGACCAGTGGTGGCAGTTGGGGAGAGAAGTGGGGGTGAATTGGTAATAAATGGAGCAGTGGGAATTTTCAGGGTAGTGAAACTATCCCAGAGGATGCTGTGATGGTGGATTAATGACATCATTCTTTCAGCACCAAAAGTGAATCATGATGAAAGCTATAGACTTTGTCAACTGTGATACCAATACTGTCTCATCAACTCGAACAACTATACTGTACACCACAGCCAGAATTCTTTGCACTTTATGCAAAGTTTTTCTATGAACCTAAACTACTTGTTATGGTTCAAATATGAAATATCCCCTCAAAGACTCACATATGGAAGGCTCGAGCCTCAGTGCAGCAATGTTCAGAGGTGGGACATGAGGAGGAGGCTGAATCCTGAGGGCACCAACCTCATGAATGGGTTAATCTATTGAAGAATTCATAACGGAAGGGGCTCCTAGGAGGTGGGGCCCAGCGGGAGGAAGCAGGTCCCTGGGAAGTGTGCCTTTGAAGGGGGTCTCTTGTCCCAGCCCGTTTCTTTGCCTTTCTGCCTCTTTCTGCCTCTTGGCTGCCAGAAGCTGAGCAGCCTTCCTCTTCTGCCATGACGTTTCACTTCATCCCAAGCCCAAAGTAACAGAACCAGCAGACAATGGCCTGAAACTTCTGAAACTGTGAACTGTGAAAAATATCAATTTTTCTTCCTGAAGGTTAATTTCTTAGGTATTTTTTCATAGTGATAAAAAGCTGACCAAAGCATTACTCTAAAAAACAAAGTCTGTTCATTGAAAAGAGAATCTTGCTGGCCAAAATAACAGCTCAGAGGCCTTTTCTGATCAGGGTCTTGGAGAAAATGGCTGATCTGGACACACAGGAATGGCCAAAGACAGTTCTCGTCAGAGAGGGGAGCAATAATTCAAGCTAGCACTGACTGAAAACTTCTTATGTATCAAAAACTGCTAGAAGCTTTATGTACCTTCTGTTCGATTAATCCTCAATAAAATGCTATGAATTACATGCTGTCATCATCCCCAAGGGATTGAAGAAGAAGCGAAGCCTTATAGAGCTTAACTCATGGTGTAACATCACATAACCAGTCACTGGGAAAGCCGATAGTACTGAGGCAAGGAACACATTTCAGTGAGAAAGTAAGGGTTTGGGAGGGCCCCGAAGCTGACACTACTGAAGGAGACTGCAAGAGGCAGCTGGCTGTGGAGTATGACTTTTATTCTACGTATACTGGAGAGCTCTAGAAGGTTTTAAGAAAATGAATGGAATTCAATATCAGAGTCAATAAATAAGTAATTAAGCTGACAGAATGGCCACTCTAGAGACCAAGGAAAGAATGATCTAGCTAGAAAGTTACAGTAAGTAGCAGGACAAAAAAACAAAAACAAACAAAAAAAAAAAAAAATGAGCAAGAAAGAACCTTTAGCACTCCAGGCAATCAGCAGGAAACAGATGAGATACTCAGTCTGAACTATTGAGAGTTTAACACAGGGATCGTCTGAAAAAGTGTAGGCAGGGTTTAGGAAATGTAATGGATGTGCAGCTCTGGGATGGAGGGAAGGAACTCGGGGAGAGATTACTGGAACTGGAAAAGCCAAGCTATGGGTAAGGGCTGCCCGGCAAAAGCTGGAACCCTTCAGTGGAGGCATGCAGCCAGCCCACAGTGACCCAGCAGGAAGATTCAGGGAAAAACACCCTGACCTCGTTGTTCACCTTCCCTCCAATCTCCCACTGGCACCCAACCTAAATCTGACCAGAAGTCCAAAGGCAAAGAAGCCTAATGCTGCAGACCATACAGGTTAAGGGCGGGGGCAGGATCCACAAAGATGCAAATGCTATTGGAAAAGGGAAAGACAAAACACCCAGTCCAGTTCCCAAATGTCTAACAATGGGATATGATTTAATAAACTATGATATGTCATAGCTATGGATTACTATTTTAAGCTATTTTTAAAGCAGTTAAAAGCTATGTCAAGCTATGGATTACTATTTTAAGACTATTTTTAAAGCAGTTAAAATCTGTATCTTGAACTGAGTAAAATAGGATCTAACTCTTGCAAAAGCAAATCAAACACTAAATGCACATATGTTTAGCATGTTTTGTGTGAGCAGGAGAAAGATCTGGAAGGATGTGTAACAAATTGTTACCCTTGGGTACAGCAGGAGGAAGGGAAGCTGGAGGAGGAGGTATGGGGAAATGTTTAGGCTTTTTTCTTCAATTTATTTATATTACTTCTTTAGTTGCAAAATCCATGTGACATTTTGTAACTTTTTAACAGTATTTAATAAATAAATTATGAAAAGGGAAAAATAATAAAATCGTTGCTGTGGTCCAGTGTTACAGAAAGAACATGGATTAGAAAACGCATGACATACTGCAGAGGAAGGCTAGCATCAGCTAAGCCACTGAAGAAGGGACAGGACCTCCCAAAGTCAACTGTGGCTTCAATGCACAATATCCAGAAAGGGCTGATTTAATAAACAGAGAACAGAAAAAGGAGTGGCAAAACTGAGGTATGAGACTGACAGACTGACCAACTATACAGTCATGTAGCAGAATTAAGGGCCTGGGATTTTGGAGAACATTCAGCTATTAATGCATGGACTTGAGCTAATGCCACTATGAAAATGGATATGTTCACTGAAAGGCAACAAAGGATAGTAGAAAGATCCCTGGGAGGGGAATCAGGAGCCCTGGATTCTGTCACAGCTCTGTGACACCAGCAAGTGACATCACCTCTTCTTGTGGCACGCATGAATGGTGTCCACCTCCCTCCTAAGAGGCAGTTCTCCTCTTTGAATATTTCTGGCTGAAGATTGGCTTTGAGTGGTCATTACAATTATAGGGAAGCTGAGCAAACTCCCACTCTATTGCTTTTCAGAAACAAGAAATCTTTTCACTAAATCTGAAAGCCAGCCAAAATGCAATTCCCAGAAGCAGAATGTAGTGGCTGTGGCCTTGGCATGTGTTAGTGGCACCTTCAAATGGCGGGCAATTGCTCCCATCTATTTGTGGAGGCCACAAGAAGTCTTCTCCAAATCTGATATTATACTTTCAAAGCTGATGGGGACTTCTTGGGGACTGCAGTTAAAAGCACACAGCCACAGACTTATGCAGCTTGCTAAAACTGACCCACTGTGGACACGTTTATGAGAACTTATAGCTTCGGAGTTCCAGCTCACACCTCAAAGGGTGCTGCAGAGAGAGGGCTGGGAGGCAGAGATGCCCCCACTGGCTCTGCCTTGCATCTATCAGAGATGGAGTCTGTCATACAAAAGAGGAAAGGGGGGCCTCACTGTCCTCTTTGCAGCTCAAGATCTCAAGAGGCGAATCAGAGACTGAGAGGGTGACGGGAGGGTGGGAAAGAAGGGCCTTGGTCTCCTGGCTGTAAAATGAGGACAATGATGTCTGCAGCCAAAGAGCCACGGGAGCATCAAGCCTAGGTTCTGGTGCATAGTAGATGCTAAATAAATGTTGGTTCCTTTAAAAGCTACAACACAAATCTCCTCAGGTTAAAACCATACACTTGGATACCTGCCCTTCTTTCATCTATCCTTTTATTTCTTTCTTAGTTCACTTTAGTTCTTGCAGGTACCTTAACTACTTTCCAGTGAAGACCCAAGCACACTCCTTGAAACAGAATATGCACTAAGGCAGGAAAGGGAAACACTCTTTTTTTCTGGTTCTTTCTGGGCATAAGACCCAGGCTATGGTGATGACTAATTCTCTTGGTCACTACTTTCCCCCTACCTAAAAACCTATGTACCCACAGCTCTGCTTTCATTTGAGAGACAGGGAGCTATGAAAGCCATGGCTATTTTTGACTCTCAGTCCCCAAACTTCCCCCACCTCACACTGACAGGAAAATTGCAGATGGCCTGAGGACAGGGATTTCAAGAGGTCAGGTAGACCTGGAATGAAACCAGCTCTTGAATTATATACAGATGAGACACCACTCAATAAGTTAATTCTGTAACTATAGGTTTCTTCACCTTCAACAAAGTGCTGAGGCTTCACATGTAACCAGTCTCTCATGGAATGTATTGAGAACTGCTTACTACTTCCAAAGACCATGGTAATGTTGCAGGAATATATTCTCTGTGTTCAAAGGCATGCGGGTATTATTCCTATTTGCATGAAGCTGTGTTCTTTTCTTCCTAATCACTACTTAACATTCTATCACCAGAGAATAACTGTTTTGTGGGATCATTCTGGAATAGTATTCTATGGCTGTGTTTTTCCTTACAAGTTTTCAGATGGAAGTGTGCAGCTGCCTGTGTTCCATGCCTACTAAAGCACAATGTATGCTGTGACATGTATTAAGCTGTATTGAAAAAATGGCAAACAAGGTACTATCTTGGTAAGTCACCTCAGACACAGCAGGTTCTCACCTCTGTTATCACTTTCCCGTTATCCCACATTTTCATCTTCCACTCATCATTCACTCATTCAAAGGTAGACTGAGCAAGACCTTGGTGATTTGGAGGGGACCCTCACAGGCATGGTCCCTATCAGCACAGGCACTCATGGTCTCCCAGCTTCTTAACCCTCTTTCCTAAACACCAGCTAACCCAAACCACTTAACCTAGGGAAACTATATTAGGGTAAAATAAAGGAGCAAGTTGACCTTGTATCCATTTATCTATCTCTATATCCCTTTATTTAATGTTTGTAAATGCCCCTATTTATAGTACTAGGGTATTGTAATAGACAAAATAAATCCCCTGCTATTGTAGTGATTGAAAGGGCAAAGAACAAGTAAATTGCTGGGGAAGGAGCATAACTGTAACAGAGGTAAGGAAAATTTAGAAAGAGGGTAAAGGGGAGGAGGAGTCCGGGAAGGGTCTGGGACTGTTTTCAACTGTTTTCAAAAATGGCATGTTGAAGAAGTTCTCAGCGTAACAGAGATCGGCATGATTGAAACCCTAGATAAAAACTGTCCCCCACTCTGAAGAAATAGCCAGCACAGGAAATCAAGGCTGGAAACAGACAGGTCTGAGAGTACGAGGAGAGGATGACCACTGCCAGGTCACTGAAGAATCAGGGCAGGGCTGGAGCCCAGAGAGGATGTCAGGCCCGGGCCTACATTGTATCTGAGGTGCAGTAAAAGATGCTTGGAGAATGGGGCGCGTGTAGATTGATTTACATTTTCTTTGGTCTTTTTCTTGAGACAGGGTCTTGCTATGCAGTTCAGGCTGGCTTTGAGCTCACTTTGTAGCCTAGGCTGGTCTCGAACTCACAAGGATCCTCCTGCCTCAGCCTCCAGAGTGCTGGGATTACAGGCGTGCACCACCAAGCCCGGCCATTGATTTACATTTTGAAGTGATCATCCTGGCTGTTCACAGAGAATAAAGGTAAGAGTAGGCAAAGTGGAAGCATAGAGGTCAGTTAGGGAGTTCTGGCAGGAAGCCAACCCACGCTTGAGCCAGCGTGTGGCAAGGATGGAAAATGGTGTTGAGCATTTGGATTAAAGAGCCTATTATGAAGGAGGAGCCAGGAAGTTGTACAGGTTGAGGTGGGACTTAGCCCCAGCATCTGATGAAAACAGCCTGCTCACCCCTTCACTCCACTGTTCTCTTCCTAGAGAGAGAGTGCAAGTCCACGTAAGATGCACATTTAGGTAATGATGGACAGCATGACTTCAAGACATGGAAGAAGCTGCTCAAAAAACCATCTGTATATAATATTAAAAGCATCTGGTATTCCTCATATCATCATACCTGGGTTTGCTGGAAGCTCAGGTTAGTTTGGTGTGTGTGTGTGTGTGTGTGTGTGTGTGTGTTTCTTTTGGGGGGGAATGTACGTTTTGTCTTTTGGTCAGTTATGTATTTATCACTTAATACATAAATACTTCTAAAATATATCATTGTAAAACTCTGGCACAGACAGTTTTAAAAAGTCGCTCACATTATGAATGTATGAGTTTGGTTTTCCATGGTAACAGATGTGACCTAGAGTTGGTAACTGATAATCTTTTGACAGGTTGCATTTGTCCAGGAGCCAGGGTCCATAAGGAGCATTAATTCTTCCTTCTGTGTAAGTGTTGATTCAAACACATCTCTAGGGAGACTCTCTAATGAAATCCAAATACCTTGATATTTGTAAGAATTTTCTTGATCTCCATTTTTTACACTAAAAGCACGAATCAAACATTTCCTGTATCATCAATCAAGTGGATTCCAGGTCAGGGAGACACTGGAGTCCTCCTAACACTAAACAATTTCCTAAACAACAGTTGGGGATAATTTCTCTACTGGGAAGTGGCACAATGCAGTAAGTTTTAAAGCCAGACAAGAGGGTGAATTTCAACCTATTTCTGCCAGTTGGTTAATAGCTACATACTCTTAGATAAATTAACTTTCTGAGCTTTGGTTTCTGGTGTGTAAAGTGAAGCTAATAAGAACTATAACTATACAGTCCTGTTATAAAGATCGAATACAATGACATACATAAAATAGATTCAAATCAATAAGCACAAGTACTGGCATGGCATGAGTTCTAATATTAAGTATCTGGATTTCCACATTCTAGTTCATTTCATTGAGAATGCCCAAGCGTGAAGTTCTGAGATCTCAAATTCCGTGTTCTAAACTTTCCCTCTGTATGACTTTGCTAGGGTTGCCATAAAAAGGTAACACAGATTCGTCGCTTAAACAATGACAATTTATTTTCTCACTACTCTGTAGGTTAGAAGTCTGAGATCAGGCGGTTGGCAGAGTTGGTTGAGCTCCCTGAGTCTCTCTCCTTGGCTTGCAGGGGGCCCTCCCCTCCTCCCTGGGTCTGCGCATGCTCTCCCTCTGAGTGTGCCTGTGCCCAGACCTCTGCTTTTGTAAGACCCCAGCCTTACTGGATTAAAGTCACCCTAGGGATTTCATTTAACTTAGTTATCTCTTTAAAGACCTTCTCTCCAAAAACAGTCACACCATGAGGTCCAGCACTGAAGGTTAGGATTGTAGCATATGAATGGGGAAGGGGGTTGCAGAGGGGTAATTTAGTTCATAAGACTTCATCTCCCTCTCCCTCTCAAAAAATGTGTGAGAAAGAGCACTAATTATAGCTGGGAAAAATGAATCCTGTGCCCTTTATTTAAAACAAACAAACAAACTGTTTTACTATATGACCTTTGGCAAATTATTTTCCCTCTTTGACCCACACTGTCCTAATCACATGTACAAAGGGGTTGGAGTAATATTTTCTTCACTTCCTGGTCATAATCAAGCAAAGGCAACTATTCCCCGCAAGCTTTCTCATACCAAAACGGGGTCTGCAGTGGAGCATACAACGAAGTGACTAAAATAAAAACAAAATATGTCTTCTTTGTGGAATAAACCCAGGATAAATCTCTAGAAGCAGGGGATTATATTTAATTGCCTTAAAACCTTCTAAATTTTTGAAAGTCCTTCCTCTTTATAAGAATATAATTTTAAACTACTTAGTTGGATAAATCAGAAACCCCTCTGAATTTATCAACATCCACAAACAAAGCAACCTCATCAAGATTGGAAGAAGACTGGCTTAGAGAAAAACAGTGCAAGATTTCAAATAAAGGTCTTCTTGAAAGAATTAGGGGGAGAAAAAGGTTTAAAAACAAACACACATAAACACAGAAAATGTAAAATTAAAACCAGCTTCCAAGCTTATAGTTTAAGGCAATAAGGAGAGAGAGAATAAAGAGCCAGCTATGTTTCCTCCTCTCCAGCTGTGCAACTTCAGGTCCCAGGATACTCTGCACCTCTGCAAATGTCAACAGCTTCAGCAAGACAGGAAGGCAAACAAGGGTGGCTGTGAGAAAACAAATGTGCTCATTCTCAAGCTGAAGAAAATAGAGAAAGCGGTTTGGCACGGAAAATGGCACAAGCGATGAAGTCACTGATTAACTGATTGATTTTGGGCAAGTTATTAGAATCTTGAAGTAGCTTTTAATTTGACTTCTCCTAAGAAACTGCAAGCATCCATTTTTGTTGTTCATACAAAGATCCTGGGAACAACCAAAATTTTTCCAACAAAAAGGTATCCATTTAAGAATGGGACTCACCCAAGAAATGGATGATTATATCACTAGTTAAAATTATATCATGGATTGATATTTAAAATATGGAAATATGGAATGTATAATATATTGTGGAATAAGGAGGAGGAAATAAAACAAAACAATATGTGGCAGGCTAGATTTAAAAAAATATCTCAGTAGATGATCTGACATATGCATTTTTCAGAAGGAAACTGCATCTCAGCAGAATTCTGGTCAGGATTTCTGTCAGAGGATGGAGCACCCAGTGTAGGGTATGGAATAAAAAGATGGCATTCAAACCATGAAGAAAAATTTCTCACCGGTATTTGTGCTAATTCATGGCACAGTGGCCTTTGGTGCTGAGAGGGAAGAGCATCCCTTTGGCATGCTGCTTGTGTAAGTGCAGCACTGTGGAAACACTCTGGATATTCCAGGAACCTAGGCTGTTCCTAATGCGAAGCTGAAAAGCTTCGCACTGCCAGAGTGGTGCTTAGGAGCCCGGCCCCACATAGGAGTGGCACTAAATAGCTCTTTTCCGCATCTCCCATTGCCTGCTCCGCCATGCTTCCTGGGATGCAGGTGTGGGAGAAGGGCTCAGCCGTGGACTCAAAGCAAGTGAACCCTAAGTGGACCTTCATGACTCCAGGGGTTGGGGAAGGTAAGAAGGATAGAATTCAACGTAGCACCATATAGTGCTGTTAGAAATGTGGATTCTCAGTCAAATAAACTTAGGTTCAAATTTTGGTTCTACAGCTTAAGATGTGTATGATTGAAGGCAAATTACTCAATCTCAAAATTTCATGAAGAAAATAGGGAGACTGTTAATGACTTGCATCTACACGTCCCCCCAAAGGACCCCTCAGGTGGTCACAGATGGGACTTTTCAGAAGTAGCTGGATCCAGAGTGTGTGATGCTAGAATTAAGGGTGTGTGATTACTAAATTAGTCCACGGATTGGTTTGGCATAGTTCTGGGTGTGGATAATAGGAAGGAAACACAATTTAGACAGACTATAAGGGACAGAAAGAGGGTCACTGGTAGTCACTCGCTGCTTTGCTGCCTTCTGCCTTCCACGAACTATTTCTCCTCTGTGATGACACCTTGCCTTGGAGCCAGCCAATTATAGACTGAAACCTCTACAAACTCTGAGCTACAGTAAACTTTTCTTCTTTAAACTTTGGGTGTTGGGTATTTTGTCTCAGCAACAAGAAAAGTAGCTAAGACAAGGCCTTTGTGGGAGGCTATCTACTTGGATTGTTTGGGGGGAATAAGTGAAACAGCACTTAATAAATAAAAACACATAATGTAAGATAAAATAAATATTAATTATTGCTATTATCCAACTTATTTTTCTCTCTGTATTATCTAGATTAGATATTCTTATGACAATTTTCATGCTGCTAGACCCAAGGTTGCTGGTCAATAACTATTTTTAATTCAATAGAATCAGCAAAATGTTCTTATATTTAATTGCATTATACATAACACTGTTATAGTATTTCATACGTTTTCTAATAAAAGGGTTTAGGTTCATGAATATACTAAATTCTCCCAGTTTTGCCTTCCATTATACATGATTCTTTTAAAAGTATCTAGTGAATACTATTCCATAGTATTACTACTCCCCAAAATACTATTCCACAATACTATTCTACTGAGTCAATAAACCATATGATCTATACTCAGATGACCTCTGTAACATCTATTTTAAATGCTCTCATCTCTCAGACAAAGAAGGAATTTTAGAATAAAAGTTAGTAACAGAAATAGCTACAACAAATACAAGCCAAAAGACAGATGACAGGTAGAGTTGGATGAGAGACTGAAAATCTTTTGAATATATACACAAATATAAAAACATTTCATTTCAGTGACCAATTCTAATACGGGAAACAATCATAACTATGAACTGCTCCTTAATTAATATTTCTGAAAGGCCAAGCTTTCTGTACACATGCAAACTAGCTGATCTAACTACTGCTAATATCTGTAATGACTTTGTGGCTTACGTACAAAGGCAGAAAAAGACCTCAAGTAAGATTTATGTAGTATCCTAGTTCAAACAGTCATGGCGACAATTTCCTCCATTTGAAAATAGACCTAAAGGTCTGCATTAATTCTTTTATATCGTTTATAGCAAGGCAAGTGATGTGCCAATCTGCAGCCAATAGATACCTAAGTGAGTCCCTGAAACAAGCTCAGAGCGAGCCCAGATGCAGAATTTGGAAGAGGAGGGGGGCCAAGGGAAAAAGAAGCACAAGCGATGGCTGGGCCCATGGCACATTTGCCCAGGGCAGGTCTTGGATTACAATAACTTGCTTGTTCTGCTCAAGTGCTGTCATGTTTTTTTCGCTTAGTGATCTTATGCCAGTTTCTTCTAGTCAGGTCTACTTTTATGTCTTACAAGTTGATATTCTAGAAAATTGTCAGTGTAAGAAGATAACGTTCAAGAGCAAATGAGTGTGTTTTCAGGTCATCTTTTCCCTTGAAATTATTTCTTTAAGGTAAATGTTGAATATATCCATTGATTCAGCAAATTTTTACAGAGGACCTAATAAGTGTCAGCCAAAGACATGTGCTCAAGGCTCAGTGGTACCTTCACACAGTACCCAGGGCATCGCTCGGCCTTTGGGGTGGGTTATTTCCACTGGATGGGTGCCATCGTATTTAAAATACTGGCACGAGCAGCAGAAAAAGCTTAGGGAGCATAGACAGACTCAGGGTTGTTTTCTGTTTGTTTGCTTGTTTGTTTAACTAGTCTAGATCCGGGGAAATTGTCACCTTTGTGCCTTTATCAATGGTAGCCTTCTCCAAAAGAGACAGCAAATAATTCATGGCATCACTTTAATAATACTCATAATTAATGCTAAAGCTCTATTAAGGAAAGGATCTATCAGTCATCATTATCCCACTTCTCTTCTGCACTATTAACTAAGTCCACTCCCTGAATAAGAAAAAGGACGAGATTTGAAGGTTAAAAGCAACCAAAGCCCTTTCTATGCAACACAGATGTTGTCTGGACCTGCTGAGTTGAAGCCAGCAATATCTCCTCTCATCCATTTTCAACCCTTCACTCTTCCCTCACAGGCAGAGCGTATAGCTCCTCTCTGTGAATTTGGAAGAAAATGAGGAAAGGCTGGCTCACAAAGTCATTCGAACTGGCAGGGACCTCAGGATCATCAGGTGCTCTTGTGTGATCAGTGCCCGATTGGAGAGGGATACTAAGAGTTTACCCAAAGTCACAAGTAAATCAGGGGCATGGGCAGGCCTGAACACAGTGTGCCGATTCTTCCTCTGCTGTTCTCCTGCACTGTGGCCAAAGACAAGAGACTCCCTCGGCTCTACTCATTCAGTGAATATCTCTTTTAAAAAAAGAAAATCCCATTTCATCCTTCATATCTCATTGGCTAGTGCTTATACAGAAAAGAGATTAGGCCATGAGAAACGTGTAGTTCAATTCCAGATGTCCTGAGTAGATTCCTGGACCATTCTATCACGGAGCTCCCCAATTTGGCTTAGAGCACTGGGTGTGCCTCTGCTTGGCTTAAGGGAATGGGGAGCCTGGCTCCTTGTGTGTCTGGGAAAAAGGACAGGGACAGAGAGCGAGAAGGGGCCTTGGGCCCAGATCCATGCTTAAGCAAGGCAGAAAAATAGCATCTGCTTTTTTACACTGCACTCATACATGCCCCTGGGCAAAAGCCAGAAGCTAGCTCAGACAGCTGGCAGAAGCAATGCATGAACAACTGTTAAAGGACATACACACAGTTGTCGTCCCAATAGTGATGTGATAGGTTTGGCCAGAGCATCCCCACTCCTTCCATTCTGTGAACACTGACCCACAAGTGCAAGCGACCAGGCATGGGCATGCTGCAGGTGCTGGAGGGAGGGAGTAGTCACCTGTGCATGTGGAGCTCCTCCTTTCTTGCCCATGAAACTTGGGGAGGGGGACTCTCAGGAACTTGCTTTTTCAGCTGTGTGACTTTAATGAAGTTACCTAATGCCTCTGAGCCTGTCTCCAGAATGTGAAATGGTGCGGTTCAGCATTGTACCTGTAAAAATTTCAAGTTAAATGAAATAATCCCTGCAACTTGTGCCCAGATACTGACTAAATAGTAGCTACTAGGAACAGCTCCACTATGCGTAGCGCCAGCTCTCTACTGACTTCTTTCTGATCTCATTAGGACAAGTATCCCTCAAGAGAGTGGTTTTTATGCTGGGCTCCACGTAGGGACTAGGATCAAAAGGAGAGGACTGGTTACAGGTATCATTCTACTCCACCCAACTAGATTGGTTTGTTTGGGGGGGATTCTATGGTGTATATTGAACATGACACATATTAAATTTGATTTGATAGAAGAGGGGCCTCACAAGCAGAAAATTCTACTGCTGTAGGTTTCCTGAGGTTGTTCTCCTTTTGTTCCAATGGGCCCAAGGAAAGAAGAAGAAAAGGTAAAATTGTGCCTTGATTTGAGAAAGGAGTAACCAGGGGCAGTTCGGGTCTCCTCCTAATATCACCCAGAGTCACAGGACACATCCAAATAGCATTGATATAAACACAGAGATGCACAAGTGCATTCTAGGTAAACACTCCTACATTCATAAATATTTTGTGATTTTTCAAATGAAATAAGCAGATACAAATGGTTTCATAATATATGCCAGTAAGTAAAGAAAAAAAGAACCATTCAGGATAAAAAGGGTTTTTTTTTTGTTGTTATTGTTGTTGTTGTTGTTTTTCAATTTTTTTCTCCCTAACTCCAGAAAAGCGATAGGGTAAAGCAACTGAAAATTGAGCTGTAAAGAACCTACTAGAAAATGTATGCATAATCTGTGTCATTGCAGGTTAGAAGCAGATTAGGACTTAAAAACATACAGTTCAACTAAATTAAGAATATGTTCTGTATTTAGGTTGAGAGGGAATTTCTGAATCAAAGTCCAAAAATAGTCTAATAGCTCTATTGGCCTGTCAGAAATGAATGACAAGCAGACTTCCATGGAACACTGTAACATAATTAAAGCAAGAAAAACAATGGGGATTTTCTAGAGTACCATGTTCATTTTTGTTTTTGAAAATCTGTGTTTTAAAAAAGTTTCCCAGGTAGTTTCTCTGGAAAGCAGACCTTTGCCAAATCTTCCTTTATTAGTTTCCACATTCCAAAGTAGTTTGATTTTATAAATAAATCAGTGTTCACTATCTTAAAATACACCTAGTGTTCACAGACCACATTCATGTTCACTACCTCATTTGACCTTACCAACACCCACTGAAACAGAAAGGGGGGATTTTTATTTACACACTGATAGTTTGCATGTAGACTTCAATCTCTCAGGAAATCTATCTAGAATTCCCCCAAGTGCCCAGCTGGCTCAGTTACAGGGACTGATATTCAGAGATCTTTATTCACTTGAGGCATCTTGGTAGTATTTGAGGAGGAATAACCTGGCTGGGAACCATTCCACACCTAGTCAAAATATTAAGTACTAAACGAACACCACAGGCAGGGCCTGGGCTGAGATTTCTGTGATCAGCTATCTAAGATGTTTTCCATTCCTAAGTGTCTGATTATTCTTCTATCTTTTATTCTGGAATTTCCTCTCCAAGATGCCTTACATGGATACGGCTGGTATGGAGTGATCCCTTCCTTTGGTTTTCTAAACTCTAACTTTCCATCTCTTACTTTTTTTCACTCCCCCCTTTTTTGTGATGCTAGGAATTGAACCCATAACCTTGTGCTAAGGAAGTGCTCTCCCCTAAGCTGAACTCCCATCCCTTCCTTTCCATTTTCGAGTGATTCTTATTGAAGCAAGGTGAATACATAGTTGCAGGGGTGGGGTTGCAGCAATTCCTTCCTTGGGATCTAGTCTAGTGCTAGGCCCTAGTTCAATGGCTCCTGAGACTTAGGATTTCATAAGACACCCACAGCACTCACAATCATTCCCTTTCAAGGGAGACTGCAGAGCTCCCGACATGCCCTACACTGTACTTTCCAGGTGGTATTTCTAACTAACGACACATCTTCCAGCAATTCTCAAATACCACACACAGAACTCCGCCTCCATTGCAGCACAAATGCACATCTGCAAAACATGTTCACAGAAATCCAATTAGTAATTGCAGAAAGCCAGGACTCTGTCTACTAGAGGCAATCCAGGAGCTCTTTATCCATACCTTTCTAGAAATCTGGGCTACACAGGCCGCTGAGAAGCAGCAGTTGTCTCAGGGTAGCCTCAGTTTTGATGTTGGATAAGACCTGTGTTTGATTTCCCAGTTTCATCTCAAAACTCTTGCTATGTGACTTTATATAATGGGTTTCACTTACTTGTATATGTAGATCTTCACCTCTCTATATAGATCTATGTCCATATTTTTATGATTTTAAATATATCTCCATATGACACTATATATATATGATACTATATGTATCAATTTCATAAATTCAGAAATGGTTTTCTGCAGAGCCTAATGATAAAGTACATCTAAAGCACTGGAATCTAAGTGTCAGGGCCTTGCCCATGCCTGTGGTCAGCTTCAAATCTTTCTCTCTGCAGAACTGGTATGTTGGCTACCATTCCAAATATTCTCTTTAGTCTCATTCAATACAAAAGGTAAGAGAGATGTTCTTAACTTTTTAGATCT
Source organism: Chinchilla lanigera (assembly GCF_000276665.1). Lineage (NCBI taxonomy): Eukaryota > Metazoa > Chordata > Mammalia > Rodentia > Chinchillidae > Chinchilla > Chinchilla lanigera. The sequence continues at coordinate 6,758,204 of NW_004955415.1, read as the reverse complement.
ATAAAATAGGATACTTATGATACCTCTCAGACAGCACTAATTGAAAAGTCAAATTAGACAATGCATATAAGGCATATAACACAATATCTGACACAAAATAAACGTTTAGTAGATATGAAATATTATTATTAGGAGCAATTTTTAATTCATTCATCTGCATAACTGACAATCCCTGGAACCTAGGCACCAGGCACTGTATCACACAGAGGGGATACAGGGTCCTTTGCCTGATCTGTGGAACCACCCAGATTGGTGATTCTGGCATTTAGGAGCATGGGATAGTGCTGAGGCAGAACAGAGGATCTTAACAGGTGTCCTGGGAAGAAACAATGAAGATATGGAGCCTGAGCTCCTCACAGGGAAAGGCCCAGCCAGTTCCTCCAGCAAGAGAGATACCTCCTCTTGCCCTCCACGAAAACCAATAAACACCTGGTAGTAGAAAGGCTCTGCTCTCAGGAGGGTAGTAAAAACAGGTGGATGGAGAAAACAAACAAGCAAACAACATACAGAACCCCCACTCTGTCCCAAAATGGTGGCAGACGGTGGTGTCTCAGGAGGCGAAGAGGACAGGACCAGGAAAGGCTGCCCCCCTCGGTTCTCAGATTATAGTGACACTTCCACTACTGGGTGGGGCAGCCTCTACAGAATGGAGGAGAGGGCAGAGGGGATTGAATTTAATTCAAACTTCACAATATTATTATTGTTAAAATATCCTAATATCAACAGCAGGAGATACCAGTTTTATTTAGCTCTTTAGTCATATTTTCTGTACGTGCAGACCTGTGTCCATATTTTTGTTTTTAGCTCTATTTCAACCCTTCAAGTACGTAGGTAACCATCTTTATAGATGTGCAGCCACACAAGATTTTTTTCTAAAATAGAATTCTTGTTCACAGAAATACAGACACAAAGCATGAGAAAATCTACAAATGGATGCCTCATCCTCACAGACCAAGCCTACTGCCATTCTCCTGCTTGCTGTCTTCCTGGTTTTAACAATGAACACGAGGCACCCTGGCTTGAAGAAATTCACGATCACTGTCTACTCCTGTTGCTGCTGCTGGAGACAGTGGCAGGCGATGCAGCGCCACGCCCCACACCCAGAAAAATGGGGAGCAGCAGCTCTGTGTGAAGGATGGCCCCCAGGGAAGATCACCCAAACAGAAACAAAAGGAAACCAGTTGCAAACCCGGTCCTCAGATCGTCCTCAGATCGGGGCACAGTCACAGTCCCTCGGGTTTTTAAGACAAGTGATCAAGGCTGAATTTCTTTCATCTTTCTTTAAAGGTGGATTACATGATACCTAAAGGAATGGGTGTGGCCCTTAATATCATGTCACAGCTGAGTCCATAAGAATCATCGCAGTCTTCAGATGCGGAGGAAAAAACCAATCAGTTCCATGTCTATGCCAGAAAGGAGAGCTGGCCTATGCATACTAGATGTAAATAAGTGGCACATACATGCAGCATGCTTCCTACATGTAATAGCATGAGAGCTGTGGTTCTATCTCCTGAGTTAGGAAAATAAGTATAAAAATTAAGCTCTGGTCCCAATCAGCCTTTTTAAAAATAATATCTATACAGCTCTTTGCCACGACAGCAAGGAAAAGGTACTTTGCATTGTAAAAGCCATAGAATGCTTAATAGTGCAAAGTGGATGATACCAGGGATACAAGGGATCCCAGGATGTATACCAGGGATACAACAGGACCTGTTTAAACCTAAAACTCTACCAGGCAAAAGGATCTTTAACCAGCTCCACCTCCCCACCCCAATATTTTTTTGTTTTGTTTTGTTTTGTTTTTAACCTGGGACCAGCTGGACAGCTGTAGGGGTGGGGCGCACTTGTGTGAAGTAAAGTTCAGGTGCAAGGAAAGCGTTCGGTATGTAAGGCGCTGCAACAGAAATAAACCACCTGACAATAAAGTGCACTAGGTGCAAAAGAGGCAACTCCCAGGCTCTGCAGAGTAAGGTTCTCCCTCCCAGCCCCAAACGCACAGGGCACCCCCAAACACAATGAACAAGTGTAAACTGGATGCAGGCCCACAGCAAAACCTGGCAGATCCAAGCAAATTAACTGCGGTGGCAGGTAAAGCTCTACCCTGGGGCAGCTACAGAACCTACCAGGGGCCAGCTGATTACTTCCTTTGTTCGTCTTGCAAAGATGGAGTAGCCACCCTTTCCTCCACTACACACACACACACACACACACACACACACACACACCATCCTACTCCCCACAGACAAAGACAACCATACTTGCTTCTTGCTAAACTAAGGCATGTCAGCGGCTTTTGTTTTGGGATTCAATGCCCACTTCCGTCTGTCATAGGTCCCTACAATTGGGGGCATCTTTTCAGCACATCCCAGAGCAGGCTAGCACTGGACGAGGTACCCTGCTCAGGAGAGAGCCTCGGCAACGCCAGTGAAGATGGGAGTCTGTACCTGAGGATGGCCTGCCCCCTCGCCACCCTGCGCCCGGGTGCACACCCAGCGCCTCTGACACCAGCCGGCCTTGGCTCGGTCTTGCACACAATGGCAAGAGGACATGGAACGCACACGGCGTGTGCCCGTGACCGCAAACTAAAAATCTGCTGTGAAAACTGGTCGTTTCTTGGAATGAGGGAGAAAACTGACATTTTTTTTAAAAAAGTAAAACACATCGAGGGGAAAATAAAAGTTGGTCATTTCCCCCTGCAGCCACGTTAGCCGTCCAGCCCCGAGTATGACAGACCAAACCACGAATCCGGCTGAACGCAGAGCAGAAAGCCGCACGGCGGCGAGGACCCGAGGCGCACACACCCGGGCGGCCAGGAGCGAGTAGAGGGGCGCGGTCGGGCTGCCAGCGCCCCCGGGGAGAGTGTCACCTCTGCGCACCTCCCGGCCACAAAGATCCTTGCGCCTGCACCTGGGGCGGCGCAGCCCTTCCTCTCCGGGCAGAGCGGGAGCGGGGCGCACGTAGGGCGCGGGGCGCTGCGTTCTCGGGGAGCTCCCCGCGCCGGAAGAGAGGACAAACCGTCCAAAGTTCTCCGCGCCGCTGTTTGGGTTTCCCCTTTGTTTTGGTTTCCCCAAGCCCCAGGGGTCGCTCCGGCTGTGTGGCGCCCGCCGCGCCGGCTGGGCTGACCGCCGCGCCCCACCAACCGGACTGCGGGTGCCCAGCCCTCCCCGGGGACCCGGCCGGGAAGGCACCCCGCCACCGGGGGCGAGGGGCGGCAGGCCCGCCGGACTCACCGTGATCCGCGGGATGTTCTTCTTGCCCTGGTAGGACATGGTGGCGACGGTGGCTGCAGCGCCGGCCTCCCGCCTCCTCAGCCGCTGCTGGCCCGCGCCCGGCTCCGCGCGCGGCGCCCCGAGATCAGGTGGAGCGAATGGTGCGCCCGCCGCGGCCGCCTCCGCCCCTCGCCTCCGCCCCCCGCCCGGCTCCGCGGCGGCTGCCAGAGACAATAGTAAATCTCCGTGCCTCGCCCGGCCCCCGCCGCGCGCGCGCGCGCACACACACACACACACACACACACACACACACACACACACACGCACAGAGCCTCCGCGCGCGCTCACACCCGGGTTTTTTTTTTTTTTTTTTTTCTTTTGTGGTGCCAGCTGGGACCCGGTAAGACGAGAACGGCTGATCTGCGGCTCCTCCCTCTTGCCTCTTATCCCTATTGATTTTCCTCTTTGCATCGGCCTCACCCACTTTTTCTTTTTCTTCGTTTTGCTATTTCCCCGACTTGCAGCGGAGCCAGTCTGCTCCGTGGCCACCAGGGGGCGCGAGGGACTTTTTGGGAGAGGACGCTGCCACCCGGGGTGCAGAAGTAGCAGCTCCGGCGTCGCCCTCCTAGAGTCCGAGACCGGGTCCCTCAGAGAGCCCACGCCTTCCACCAGCCCCTCGACGGGTTCTGCACCCTCCGCGTCCTCGTTTCGGGAAGGAGCTGGCACCCGGAACGCGCTCTCCTCCCGTCGCGCAGCTGCAAGTGTGGCCGCCGCCTTTGTTAGAGCCGAGGGCCGGGCGCCGCCTCTGCCGGTCGCTCGCTGCGTACACAGCAGCGCAGCCTCTCGGAAGGCAGACCTGGTCAGACTCTGCAGCCGGGTGGGCTTGCTCGTGTGCCCAGACCGTGTAAATGCGTGTTAGAAAGTGTAAGGCAGTCATTTATTCTGGGAGGAGTGCAAGGGGCACGGCTTATCAACTATTCTCTGTATTTAAAAAAATATTCTTGAAGTATTTATTTTTTTAAAAAACTCCACTTCCTGTCTCTTCGAACTGAAGAAAGAGCACTAGAGTCGGAGGGTAAAAAGTAGGAAACACCTGTAGCCGGAAGGCAGAAGTCTTGGCGGGTGCAGGGTGGATTTTGTGAGCGGTGTGACTGCTGCTGCTTCTCCACAGTGAACCGTGCACTGCTCAAAGAATTCTGAATTCACTGCTGATAGACAGAGGTTACCGGGTGTAAACTATGGCCTTTCAGCACTGGAATGCCCTGTCCGCAGCTGCCTGCAGAAACGGGCAGGCTAAGGGAGCCTTGTTTAGAAGAGACCGCCGTGGGTGGGGTCTGAATGGTCGTTGGGGTGGGGGAGGTTTCCCTGCTGTCCTGAAGAATAATCTCAAACATGCAATTGAAATGACAACAAAAAATTGGTTTGCAATGCAAAAAATGTTAAATCCTCTTAAGACAAGTCTACTATCACCCTTACTCCCCAACTGTCCACGCTGATGTCCTACAAAATGGAAATTGCGTAGATGTCACTGAGCATGACTAAGCCTGTGGTAGAGATCTTGAATTCCCATTTCTACAAGGCAGGCCTCTGACCACACTCTTCCACATCTTGTCATTACGTTGAAGGCTTCCTTACAATAGAGAAGCTATATAAGGCATCCAAGAAAGGGGCTGTGGAGTACAACAGCTTGGGCTTTACACAAACCTGAAATGAGCCGGCTTGGTCACATATTCAAAGGGCACTCTAGCCCCCCTTCAACATTCTCTCTGAGTTAATCCAAGCTTCGGTTATTCATGTGTAACTGAACTGAATGCAGCTTTCAGAGAAAAAGTCCATGGCAGTCTCCACTTTCTTGCTGTGATACTCTGCCAAATAAAGGTTTCCCCCCTCCTTGTTCCCTTTTGAAAAACAGGGGAAAGAAAGAAAAAAAAAGACTGAGGCAAAAGCACGGCCCTAAACATTTTGCTTTGTCCTTAAAGCATACCCGCTGAGACTACTAGCCAGGAGTTGTGAATTTACAAAGCATCCCGGGATTGGCATGCAAATAAGCAGGATTATATTTAGAGCAGAGTAAAGGGAGAATAAAGGACATGCTGTGAAAACCTGCAGAGCTCCCTCCGTGTCGCCCATGGACTTTATTGCCCAAAACTTGCTGGAAGGGATCTTGCATATTCTGCTTAAGAAAAGCAAAGATATGTACTGGACATTTACAATCTTTAAGACTTACCACTGCAGTTTTTAACATTTCATGTGTTCCCCTGCCTTTCTTGGATTTGTGTTGTGACCTCTATTATTGTCATTATAATCCAGAACACTCTTCACTGAACAGATTATGGCATATTTTTGATCACCTGATGACTGTATGTTGTTTCAGATTATAAGACTTGATTAACCCTTTTGAGGTTCAGTTTGCACACAAGAGGCTGTGCTGAACAGGAATGGTTATGTGGTCCTGGGATCAGACTGCTGTGACAAGCCAGGGACAGGAATGTATAATAAGCAGCTAATCGGTTCAAGCTGGTACTATCCTGTGAATCACATAAACATACTTTTTCCCTGTTTCATCCCCTTCAATTATCTTTCACTTTCCTAAATCAAAATAAAAGTCCAGAAGATGAATTTGAAGGAAACAGCCTCCCTTGGCTGTGCCTTTCCTATTCCAGGAATAAAAAAGCAGGCATTAGAAAGGTAGCAGCAACACAGGACGCCTGAGTCTGCCCAAGCAAGGGAAGAGTGGAACCGGTGTGGCCGTTTTCCAAAGCTGAGTGACTCTGAATGATTGTCCTTGAATACATAGCCGTACTTGGCTTCAGGGATCTCAGGAAAATATGAGAAAGGGAGAGGGTGACACAGAGAAAGAGACTGGATTTAGGTTCCAAAGAAACTTAATTCTGCCCACCAAATTTGCCACACTCCTAAGACTCCCGCACCTCAGCCAATGGCTGCCCTCTGCTGGTTGCCCTGGCTGAAGGTCGGGCCCCCCCTTGGTTCTCTCCTTAGGTCACACTCCCCTACTCCATATCTAACCTCCACGGCGGTGCTATTGGCCACTTCCATCTACAGAGCTTCTCCGTGTCTAGCCACCATGAGCCACCATGACCCAGTTACTGCAATGACCTCCTAAATGGACTTTTCACCACCACTCCCTCATACACTCATCCCTGTAATAGTATTTACTTAATCTCTATCTCTACCCTGTGCTCATATCTATGCATGACATTATTTTTCTAGGTACCAGGGTTATAAGCATGAATAATAGAAATTATAATAAAGCCCCAAATCTCACAAAGTTTTATACCGTTATTCAAAAGATTACCATTTTTCACTTGTTGGCTCCTTCCCTGCTTTATTTATCTTCATAGTGATTTTTATTATATATTAATTTATTGTTAGGTATTATTTCTCTGTTACTCAAATGTAAGTTCCTTGAGGACAGGAAGTTATGTTTTATTCACTGAGTGCATGAGATGGGCCCTGCTCATGAAAATTTCTCAGTAGTTGTTAGAAGGGTGAATGTAAGACTTTAAAAAAACTATACCTGAGGCAAGTGTAAATGGGGGAAATAAGAGCTATCCTGTAACTAATTATAGGGCATGCAGTGAGAATCTAGATTTTAAAATGTCTATTTTTCTTTTAAAGGCTTCTTAGGATTTCCTTATTCTAGATTTCAGAGCCAGTGAACTTAAGGTGGTGAATAATCACTTTGCTAATATACAAAATTCAACACTTCCAAGGCAACATATATTCCAAGGAATGGCCCAGTAGGATAGATTCAGTGTGTAAGCACAAATTAGATGGCTGCAGCTTTGAAAGAAACTTGATCAAAACTTAATGGAGAAAATAAAACACTTTGTGTTAATTTCAAGAATTTCTAAAAAAAAATTGAAATAGAGTTCCAGAGGGAAACATATGAACATGAACCCAAAACAGTGCACTATTTAAGGATCTAGAATTGGGAGCCAAAGAAATCTCTGTCCATATTCTAACCCATTCACCTTCTATTTCTATCACCATCAGATCACTAACTGTCCGAGCCTTGGTGTTCTCATCTCTAACACAAAAATCTTATTACCCAGTGTGTTTTGTGACGATGTATTAATTTGTCCAAGTAACATTTATTAAGTACCTAAGCCCTAGGGATACAGATATTGGAAAAATTCAGACAAAATCCTTGTTCTTGTGAAGATTACATTGTAGGGAAAGGGATGAGCTAAGAATGAAAACGTTAAGATACAGCATTTTGCATGGAAGCAAATGCACTGGGAATAGAGCAAGGAAGAGGCAGTGCAAGTCAACTTTATGTATTGAGAATGGGGTGGAATTTTGCATGTAGAGGTCACTGAAGGCTGGGTGCCATGATGGCGTCTTGGGCCCAATGGTAACAGTGGAAATAGTGACAAACAGTTATATATTGTATGTACTCCCAGGAAAAGCCATCAGTACTTGCTAATGGATTTGACTCCCATCTGAGAAAAGGAAGGAAGGAATCAAAGGTCAAATGTTTTTGCTTGAGCGATTTCATTGAAAGTGTTTTTGAGACATAATGTCCCAAAGACAGGTGATCTGAAACATCAAGAGGTTTCAGAATCTATGTCTGAATCAAGACCATTCTGACTTTTGTGTGTTTCTCCCCTCTCTCAGCATAAGCAGAAGCTCTCTGAAAGTTCCCTTACCTAGCTGAGCAGCTGCACCAAGACAACACAACTGCCTTCATCTTCTTACCAGAATTTCATTCAGCAGAGAAGACTTAATTCACGTGATAGGAAGAAGCACCGAAGTCAATCAGTACACACGGATACTTTCACCATGTCACTGCCACTTATTTCAGTCCCACAGAAAATCATTAACAATCATTGTCTCGGGGCTGGGGATTTAGCTCAGCGGCAAAGCACCTGCCTGGCAAGCACAAGGTCGTGAGTTCGGTTCCCGGTACCGGAGAAAAACCAAAAACCAAAAAAAAAAAAAAAAAAAAAAAATCATTGTCTCTTCTATGGATTAAACAGACTTTATTCTGGCCACGACATGTTTTCCAAGCTCACTGGGATCCCCTAAAAGTCATTTAGTATTTCTTTAAATATTGTCTACATTCCCCACTGTCCCCCTCCTTTATAGAATAAGGGGTTTACATGTGTCTGAATCATGTTGGACTCGTTGGTAATTACACTATGTGATTGCCTCCATGCACATAATTAGTGTGCGTATCTTCTCTCCAGTTAATCTGTCTTTGTCAGTTTATTCCAATGAACCATAGCGGTAGAGAGGGAAATTTCCCTTTGGCATTCCATTGATAAAATGAAATTTGTGGAAGGAATGGGATTTTGAAAAAGGAATGGGATTACGCTTGTGTGTATTCTTATATCCAATAATGAAGGCAAGGCATGGTGGTACACGCTGTAATCCCAGCTTTACAGGAGGCCAAGGGAGGAATACTGTAAGTTCAAGACGAGCCTGGATATTTAGTGAGACCCTGTCTCAGAATTCAAAAGGTTAAGGATGTGGCTCAGAGCTCCTTGGTCTAAGTCCTCAATACCACAAAAGAAGAAGAAATGCAATGTTGAGCAGGCAAAGGGATATTTGAGATGGGAAATTGTAAGGGAATACCTGGATCAAAAATAAATATTTGGAAGTTGTCAGCCTTCAGGTATCATGTAAAGTAACAGTGCTGAAGAAGACAACCAAGTAAGTGTGTGTGAAAGAATAAGGTGACCGTGAAAGCATGGTGTTCTGATGGTCAGGAAACTGTGCTCACTTTGGAAAGAAAGGCCAAGGAAGATGAGAGTGAAGCATAAATTTACTATTGGATGAAAACACTCTCAAGGTCAAAGGGAACTTAATCAGATCACCCACAGTGAGTATATGAATACTCACCTCACAGTGTTTTGTGAGGTCTGTGTGTATGTGACATGCATTAAATTCATAAGGAGTATTTTCTGACTACCTAGTATGTGAGACAAAGTACTTTCAAGGGATGTATGGGGTGAAACCACATTGGAATGTGTTCAGGAGAAAAACCAAGGGGGAAATCTCACTCACCTAATACAGACAACTCTTCCAAAATGTTTTATTGTAAACAGGGGCAGAGAAATGGAGTAGCATCTAGCACAGAGGACAGAATTTAATTCAAGAGAAATAAAAACATATTTGTATGCCAGCGGGGCTGATGCAGTAAGGAGAGGAAACCCTGTGAGACAGGAGAGAAATGACTAACGGCAGGAAGTTCTGACGCAGGCAACACCAGCGACATCTAGCATCCAAGCGAAGGGCTCCACCTTAACTGCACAGGAACATCCTGGCACTGAGACAAGCACCCCAGGAATGTCTGGGAAGGGATTTATAGGGTCTGCTGACTGCATCTCCTTTTCGCCACCAAGTAAGACAGTCTGGGAGAGAAGGCAGCGGAGGTTAGAGGAGAGAGGAGTTTGCATAGAACCCTTTCCCAGGACAGTAAAGGGACAAGGGAGATAATGTTTTCCTGGCAGCACCCAGTCTTCCCTCAATTAGTTGCCGTGACTTTTTTTTTTGTACCAGGAATTGAACTCACAACCTCGCACTTGCCAGGGAGGCCCTGTGCCACTAAGCTATATGCTCAGCCCTGCCATGACTTTAAAGAGAGACCAGCACACGTGTTTGTGGATGTTTCCCCAACCTCGGAGGGCTGCTAACCTGGAGGCACAGAGGAGGTAGGGTACAGAATTCAACAGGTTTTCTAGGTGAGTGCCCAGAGCAGAGAAAGAAATTCAAGAACACTGAAGCAGAAGCGGAGGAAGCCAAGGGTCAAAGTTGGTGGAGAGAGGACATAAATGCCCAGGGAAGGAAAGGTCAGTGAATATATTGAAGATTAAGATTGTTCCGGGAAAGCTCTCAGAACAAAATAAGCTTTTTAGAAGGCAGCTATTCTTACCATTATTTTTAATGTTTTGATTATTACTTGTTAAACTCATGTCAGAGACTATGTCTTACTGGTCTTTATGATGCCTGGTTCTTTTACAGTGTTTAGAATAGAGTGGAACCATTGGCGGGGGGGGGGTTGTGGGGGTAACTGATCAAAGAGAGAAAAAAGTCCAGAAAATTATTTTTTTCAATATACAAAATATCTACAATAAGTGGTCAGCCATTTATAGTTTTGAACATTGGTAATACTTTTTACAAACACATTTCTATTTTGCTATATTAATGTGGGGAAACATTTCCCCTTGGTCTTGACTTGGAAGATGGAGAATAAAGGGATTTTAAAATAAAGCAATATGGAAGGGGAAAAATCTGTTATCAGGCCTTGGTGAGATATATAGGCAATTCTAATATTAAGTAAATAAACATTTAACCATAGAACTGTCCATTATATAATTCAGGGTCATTCATTTCACCCACGTTTTAAACAAAGGGAATCTTGGACATTTAATTCCAGCGTTATGAAATGAAAGTGATTCACCTGCTATTATTAGATGTTTACATATTAAACACAGAAATAAACTGACAAGCTTGTCTCTGATACACATAAATCAAAAAATTGTAGACACAGAAAACTACTCCCAGTGGCTGATTCCAAAATGAAATACACACCAGCGTGAGCTAAGGTGTGCAAGCCTTCCACATTTCCTTATATAGAGTATTTCATTTCTTTCACCAGGAGACAATGATTCTGAAGGCTTCTGGCTTATTCTGCAAGCTTTGACGGCAGCTCATTTCAAAGCCTTAAGCCGAGGTTATAGTATGACGTGGAGAGGGAATGAAAAATCATTGTCCATTGATCTCCATCTTTAACCCAGCATATCGTAGACACAGAGGTGAGGTTTCATCCATATTAATGGGGAAAAACCTTCACAGCTTTGTCCTGGGCATCATCGGAGAAGACTTTATGATCTGACGTATTTAAACTTCAAAAATTTTTAAAAGTTTGTTTTCCAAGAGCTTCTTCCATGAGACACTTTTCAGCAAAGAGTAATCTAGTTTTTCAGCTAGATACATGTTTGAACTGAGAATAAAGACAGCCCAGGGGAATATTTTGATATTTCATATCTAGGGTCAGCGTGACTAGACTCTTGTATATATTCCCTGCCCCATAGCACTAGCTTTCTCTCCTAGTA
>NW_004955415.1:6680818-6746659 GCF_000276665.1 Chinchilla lanigera | reverse complement strand
GAGAGAGAGAGAGAGAGAGAGAGAGAGAGAGAGAGAGAGAGAGAGAAGAAAAAAAGAAAGAAAGAAAGAAAGAATGAGCAAACCAAGGATGTGTAAGTGGATGCATTATGAAAAATGGTAGAGCTGTGAATCCACATTTTCATCCCATCTGTGTAGTCCATAATGTATATAAAAACTTAGTCAATATTACTTAACGCCTTGAGAGGTCAGGACTGGTGGTAGGAAATGATTCACAAAACCATGCTCTGGAACAACAGAAACAGGCAGCAGTGCCTACTTGTCAGAAGCCAAAGAGATATAATTTTCCTAATGCCCATGCTCAGGAATATCTAACCTGGAGTTATGGAGATGCTTAAATACCTACTGTTCTAAGAAGCAAAACTGATGGAAACTCCCCAGAAACCAACCACAGTAAGCAGAATAATGAATCTTCTAAATGTCCATGTCCTCATCAACAAAACCTATGGAGATGTCACCTGAGAAAGGGGGACTTTGTGATCCAGTAAAGGATCTTGATGTGGGGAAATCTTCGTGGATCGTGCAAATGCCTAATGTGCTTTATAAGGAGGAGGAAGAAGAACTGGGAGCACCTAGGGCAGGGAGAATGATGATGAAGAGGCGAGGGACACAGCCAAGGATGTTAAAATACAGCCATGAGCCAAGCAATGTGGGCAGCTCCTGGGAGCTAGGAAAGGCATGTAATGGTTTATACCTAGATGTGTCCCCAAAGGCTCCTGGGCTATAAGTGGGGCTTTTAGGAGGTGACTGAATCATGGGGATGTGATACCCATCAGCGGGCTAGTTCACGGCTGAGTTTATTGCTAAATGTAATGTTGAGAGTTGGAGCTGGAGGAAACGGGTCACTGGGATGTGGTCTGGAAGGATGGATCTCCCTCCCTCTTCCCTTGATTCCTTGCTTTGCATGCTGCCTGCCATGCCATGCGCTGTTTTTCCTCTACCATGCACCTGTGCCTTGCTGCCATGCCACTTTGCTTTGGAGCCAGCTGACTGTGGACTGAAACCTCTACAGATTCTGAGCCAAAATAAATCTCTCCTCTTTTAAGTTGTGGATATTGGGCATTGTGTCTCAGCAATGAGACAGTAACTAAGGTAAGGCAAAGAACAGATTTTCCACTAGAAGTTCCAGAAGAATGGATGTGTAGCTATAGTACTACTTCTATTTTAACCTCATAAGACTCATTTTCAATTTCTGATTCCCAGAACTATTAGAGAAAAACTATACTGTTTTAAGCACCTGAGTGTGGCAATTCATTATAGCAAAGATAAAAAAACTGCTAAGTTAAAAATGAAAATAAATCAAGGATTGATGATCAGGAGGCTAAGGGTAGCTACCCACTAAAATGTTGTTCTCCCTTGCCCAGTTTCTGGATCTGAGCTAGTTTTCAGGCTGGCAGTCCATTTGCCAAAAGGGAAGAAACAGGGTCATCAGGTTGGAAGGGGCTTGCAGCACCATACCCAGTGTACAGGAGAGTGATTCCCTTGTACATGACAGTAATTCCCTATACTAAGACAAGTGCAACCTGGGAAGGGACTATCCAAACATCGCGAGGATTGGTGGAGATAGGTTCTCAGGTACCAGGAATCCCAGAGACTCTAGATTTAGCTTACATTTGGTCCCACAGGTTCACAGAGCCAACTAATGGTCATGTCCGCAGTCTCCTGTTGATTAGTTGAAATACAGAAATATGGCAATTACAGCAAAATTTCCACATTAGCCTCTTGGCCTGTGGAGTAAGTCATCACATACTAGAAAATTAAAACTGATCCCATCCTCACCCAAGACAGTAAATCAAAGCACTTTAATTCTAGGAGAATGGAAGATGTCAGCAGCACCCTTAAAGACTTAAAAGATACAGGACCAGTAGTCCCTGTTAGATCTCCATTTAATCACTAATCTGGATACCACAAAAGCCAAACAAATGTCAAAGATGACTAAATAAAGTGACAGTGCAAGCCTAAGCAGCTGTTTTCTAGAGTGGACTGTCATGGCCTCAAGTTCATTGTACAAAACCCCTGACCTTGCAAACGAATGCCTTCCTCTTAGACAGGGGATCAAACAATTTGCATACACTTGAAGCAGACAAGAGTACAAAAGGGCAGTCTCGACCCTAGGCTGCATGAGTTAATCTTCTCTCTATCATAGTATAGTTCAAAAGGTTTGGACCACACATCCTGAACACCTCGGGGCACACTACGGATGACATCCTGCAAGTCTGCTTAGAGGAGCAAAATACAACAAGCACCTTGAAGGCTGAGGTAAGACATATGACTCTAGTCAGTGGGAAATAAAATTTCCGAAGTTTCAGGGCCCAATATCTCAGTAAAATTTTCAGGGTCCAGTGAACTATGGCATACCAGGGCACTTCCTCAGCATGAAGGATAAATGAACTGTATTAGGCAATATATTTTGCAAAGAAGGAGTGAGACACCAAGCTTGCTGGCACAAGCTTATAAGTCCAGCACTCCAGGAGGCTGAGGCAGCAGGATCACAAGTTCGAGCCTAGCTTGGCCAACTTAGTGACTTAGTGAGATCCTGCCTCAAAATAAAAAAAAATTAAAAACAGAAAAGGCTAGGGATACAGCTCAGTGCAAAGGTCCTGGGTTCACTCCCCAGTATGGGGGTGAAGGGACCACCAAAAAGACTGGAGGTCTATTGAAGTTTTAGAGACAACATAATATATTCTGTACCTCAACATGTTTTGACAGCTCTCATATAAAAACAATCAAACTTGACTACCACACACACAAAGAAGGGAGTCATGGCAGATTAAGCTGCAAGGCAAACAGTTCAGCTACTTTGGCCACAAAATCCAATAACTACTATAGTACTACAAGTATCTGTGGTGGGAAATGCTGCATGTGGAGGTCATGCAGGAGAATCATTAATTTAGACCCCTGTACTCTGGGGCAAGAGAGTTTGTCACTATTTGAAAAATAGCTCCATGAGCACTACCTGACTATAGTGGAGACAGAAGGCTAAGCAGAGTCATCAAATGGCTGTGCACCCAGAAATGCTCACCTTGAGCTAGGGCCTGTCAGTATGTGACCACTGTGCAGTCAGCTGCCCTAAAGCAGCCGATGATGGACGGAAGCGATACACCAAGCATTGGCCATGAAAGGCTTCGGTAAGCTACCTGGGCAGGTAACCCAGTCTCCACGCCATGCATTCCTGTTGCTCATATCTTTCTGTTAGAATATCCCTGTGGCCCTGATGATCAGCTGATGCAAGAGGAAAAAGATCTGTGCCTGGCTTATACGCGCGTCAGTTTGGCACGCAGAACAAATTGAAAATATGCCATGGCCACATGAAAGCCTCATTGAGTAGTGTTCTGAAAAGCGATAAGGGGGAGTTTTTTTTGTACAGTCTCAGTAAACCTGGTCATCCACTATGTATGGAAAGGAAAGTGTCTCAAGGTTACACACAGACTCCTGAGCAGTGGTGACTGGGACCCAGAAGGGGAAAGATGAAAAAAATGAAGGGAAAGGAGGCCTTGGGGAGAGGATCTGGGTTAGACTCACAAGAATTAACACAGAGTAAAGATACATGCATACATATCAGTGCCCTCTGGCGGGTATCCATTCCAGAGAGGCACTAAACAATGAGGTACTTAGAATGACTGTGCCAGGTGCAAGGTCCTAGCAGCATCCGATGAACATGGGCATTCTATGCCATAAACACAAACTAAGACTAACAATATCAGAAAGAATAAAAAGGGGAAAAGAAGGTGATTAAAAAGAGAAGCAACTATATTACGTACATGTACTAACTCCCCAAGATGACTTTAAAATGCATATAATGCCAATGTATACTAATAAAAAAATTTAAAAAATAAAATGACCATCAGTTGCCATAGGCCAGGCTGTGTAATGAGCTACCCAATATTAGCACAACGGGAACATAAATGGAGCAGACACAGTAACCGGGTTTGAAGCTTTGCAAGAAACCAAAACCCACTCACCAATGCTCATCCAAGTACTGGTGGCATCAAGGGTCCACCCTGCCAGCAACAGAGAGCAATACTGCTCTCCTCCCCAACATGGCAATGTCCAGCAAAGACACAAGCAGCCACCTGGTGACCAGCTACACACACTACAAGACACACTGATTCATTTTCATTAAAATGAATGCATTCTAGGAGTTGGGGATATAGCTCAGTGATACAGCGCCAACCTGGCAAGTGTGAGGTTCTGAGTTTGATTCCCAGTACCCAGAAAAAAAAAAATTATGGTTGAAATGAATGCATTCTAGTTATGGACTTAGACTTTTGGCTGCTAGGGCCTCAGTCAGTATTACTAATGGACAGTTTAAGGAGCATTTGCTTTGCTGGAATAGGGTCCCACATAATGTCCCATCAGACCAAGAAGCCTGTTTAATAACAAACAAGATACTGTCATAGATAAATTCTGGAAACAACCCAAATGCCCAAAAACCAAGGAATGGCTAAAAAAAGACGTGGTATTTTTATACAATGGAGTACATCACCCAGAAGCTGCCACCCCAAATGTGGAAGAGTGGCCTATCAAGGGCCCAAGTGATTCTATGTAAGGACAAAGCACCATCCTCCAGGACATACTGTACATTTTACATCGGTGCCCCTCACCTCATGCTGGATCCCAAAGGAAGAATGCATGAAAGAATGAAGGGGAAGAAGCAAGAGCAATTGTATCTTCACTCCCTGGGACTCAGCTGGGAAATGTGTGCGTCCTGGTTGCAGTTCTGGGTTATTTAATGCCTTCCCCCAAAAGGGAAATATTCCACAAGGTGCTTAGGAAGAGGACTACAACTTGCAGTTATTAGCTGGGCACTGTGGGCTCTTGTGCCCAGGAAATAAAGAAGCAAGAAGAGCCAGCATCTTTGTAGGACTCTGGTGATCAGGAGAAAGCAGGACTGTTGTTATACTATGGAGGCACATAGGGCTATGTATGGCATCTTTGTGATTCACATGGGTTCCTATAGGCACTACTAGGCTTAACTCTTATGATAAATGGACAGATATGTCAGCTCTAATGAACTTGAGGAAAGCACAGTGACCAGAGCTCTGGACCCTCAAAGGTAAGGGTCCATGTCCCAATACCTGGTAAGCTACCTACACCAACCGAGGTGCTACCTAAGAGTGACAAGAACCTAGAATCACTAGTAGAAGAGAAAAATGGATATTATATGGTCCTAAGATCGGGTATAGAGGGCCAGGGATATACTCAGTGGCACAGCACCTGCCTCGCAAGCACAAAGTTGTGAGTTTGATTCCCAGAACCAAAAAAAGGAGAAAAGATCAGATCTAGAAAAGGAGTTCTTGAGATGTTCAAGAGAGGAGATATCCCAAATCTGGGAGTTGTATTTTTTTTTCCAGAACATATACAAAGAAGTTAATCTGAGGAATAGTCTGCAGTAGACACTACAGGATTCTAACAAGATCCTTCAAGACTGAAACATTTACTCCCTTAGATGCTCTCAAGCCCCAGCTGTTTGCACTTTCTGGAAACTGCCTTTGTCTGGGGTACTGAGGAATAGCCAATTAAAATAAGGCCGATCCAAAGACCGGTTAATGTGAGCATAGAAAGGGATGTCTCCTGTCCACGGAAGAACAAGAAACCTAGGGGGTTATCTCAGCTTCGGGCCTGCCTGTGAGGTCAGCTGAAGTCTTTGATAAGACACATGCAGCTCAGCTTGCCTCCGGTCTCAGTCCTTCCTCTGCTTCTTTTTCCTTCCCCTCTCCAAGATGTTAATCCCAGAAACACTCTCTAATAAACTTCCTGCTCTATCCCCTGTCTCACAATCACAATCTGCTTGGAAGGAAAGCCACCAGCAACCGTGAGAATGATGTTAAAGAAAATATTGACAAGAAGAGACGTTTTATATCAGTCAGCCAGGATTTTAAGATGTATGGATTTCACAGAAATTCAGATTTCTTTAAAAAGTAAAGGACTTGGAAACTTTGGCTTCACTGACATAAATTAGTACCCATCAGCTAGAGGCAAATGCTCTCTGACCGAAGAGGTATTCTCGTTACCCAGAATGTCTACCACCTCTCTTTCTTTACATGGCACTGGCTTTCATGTATTTATACCACCTACCTGGTTATGGTCACCTAAATTTCTAACACCAGACTATTTGAAGACTTTGCATTTTCTATGAATTGAGAGAACAGAGACTGTGTCTCCAGGGTGAGGACTGTTCTGTTGAGAAGCAGCGCCTGTACAGAATGGAGGAAGCAGAGTGGAATTCTCTCCAGGAAACCATGTCCTCCCCAGCCCACCCCACTCCTCCCACTCCAGCCCTAAACCACAAGATTCAATCTCAGAGCTGGGAGACCCTCTGTAAAAAGCCTATCTGAGACTATGAGCTGGAGCTGCGGAACCTTCAGCTAAGTGCAATCAATTTCACTCTTGGGTGAATAGAAACTCGACTGATTGCATTCAAATCTCCCCTGGTATAGCAGCTCACTCCCAGATGAAGGATATGAGACTCAGTCCTGGATGGAGACTCAATAGCAAGCCAAACAATAAGTACAAGGCTGTAACCCTAGTGTATATTTTCCAGGTTTCCTATCTGTCTCCAGGAAGGAACTTTGGTTGTGTGTGTGTGGAGGTTTTCACATTTTTTTTCTTTTCCTGTTTCCTGTATTCAACTACTGCAAATGCTCTAAGGCCAGAGGGCCTTGTCAGCCTCTGGTTCCCAATCTTTTCAGAAAAGTAGAAATTGCAGAGACACACGCCTGAGGCTCTAGTCACAGGTTGCACAGAAAAAACTCCCAAGGGCAGCCATGGAATGAGAAACAGGTATCTCTTGCACATGACTGGTGTCAGCAATTGAGGACTTGTGGGTTAAAATGGTCACCCTGAAACTGTTCCCAAATGAGACATTTAATTTTTGGCCTCAAGAGGTTCAATAACAAATATTTGCTTGACCCTGAGCAGAGCTGGGTTTTAAAGGTCTAGCCACAAAAGCTTTCATTGGTGACATTGGCATAAGAGGCAGAAAAACACAGACTGAAAAACTGTTAAGATTGTCCAAATTCATCTCAAAATTATTTGTCATTAGAATTAATTGATATAAAACATTTTGAGATTTTTTTTGCTTCATCTATGCAGTGGGCCAAGGAATTAGCTGAGTGGGTATGCTGCCACAAAAGAGCGGGACTAGATGCTATGAAAGAGAAATATATGTTGATTCATTTATAAGGAGCTGCCAGTGTATAATGTTATATCACAGTGTGGTTAACAGAATAGATTTTGGAGCAGTGAGTGGACAGAAAAATGAAGGACCTCTGCTTCCCCTCGGCCAAATCTCACTGCTGTAAGCGCATACCAAGTGTGATAGGGACTTTCTGGAGCTAGAGTACAGGATATGAAGCATCTTCCAAAAAGTTATAGTATTCACATTAATTAATACATTTTAAAACAAGTAATCCGGTCCTGTTTTCATGACTGCATGGCCAAAAAACCTAAAATAATCCTGACAACAAAGATGAATCTATTTGTGTTACCAACTTTTTTACTAAGTTTCTATCTTTTATGGGGATTGTTTTAGGCCAGTCCTACTGCTATAATAAAAATACTTTGAACGGGAAAATTAATAAACAATAGAAATTGATTTTCACCGTTCCAAATGCCAGGAAGTCCAAAATAAAAGCACCATTAGATCTGGTATTGCTGAGGGCTCTTTCTTTGTAGGTAACAACTTCTGTGTCCTCACAAGGTAAAACGGGTAAGACAGCTCCCTCCAACTTCTTTTATTGGGGCATTGTTCAGAGTACTGCCCAGGCCTGAGAGTACAACCCTCGTGATTTATCACTTCACAAAAGGCCCCATCACCTCATACTATCAAGTCGGTCATTAGGTACCAATATCCTAATTTTGAGAAGGCATCAATATTCAGACCACAGTAGGGTTAATCTATAGCCTAAGGGAAAGCAATGCATAAACAGATGCTAGCTAGAACAATGGTTATAATGGTTATAATGGTTATAATGAGGGTTTTAAACTAATGACACTGTGAAAAACAATTTCTATTATGACATATTAATCTTTGACTCTGCCTTAATTAAAATCACAGTTAATATTGGAGGTCCATTTTCTTTTTCCATACAGGCACCCTGAAATCACTTAATTTCAAGAAATCACTGTCACACGTGATATGATGAGTATGATGCACTGGATTAGCAACTTGCCTTTGTTTGGAATGAGAAAGGAAAAGATTAATGGATATCATAATTTATTATAGAATTTAAATTGATGGGCCAAAGATATAGCCCAGCAGCACAGTGCCTGCCTGGCAATTACAAGGTCCTGAGTCTGATTGCTGGTACAAAAAAAATAATTCTAAATTGAGTCTATATTTACTCTATTCCATCACCATAAAATTGAAAATCCATGCTTACTGATTTATTGAAAAATTATAGTGAACATTTATCATGTAGAAAGTTCATTTTAAATAAGCCCAAGGTCTTTAAACATTTCACAACTGTGAGAGTTTAAAAGCAGACACTACACTTGCCATAGGAAGTTGCCTGACTCGGTCCTCTGATGCCTGTTTTATGTTGACCTTACTGGGTTCTCGTTAGTATAAAAACATGGAAGTGCTGAGGGACAGAGCTAATGACATTCATGACATGTTTCAAGTACAATAGAAAGTAACCATCCAGTTAACTGGTGAACAAAATGTGGGCTCTTTTTTTCTCATAACATCAAAAGCGAAAATATCTGGCAAACATCCACTACCAAGGACAGAGCAGGGACTCCAATGACCTCTAGAACACTGGCAAGCTAACCCCATACCCCCACAGTCATGGCCAGTCCCCCAGCTCTGGGGCTGTCTGCCTGATGCCAATACTATTCTCCTTCCCTAGTAAGAATCTCCTTCACTGACAGTAGAAGGTAGTGTCAATATTGTTGTCCACTGTACTTAGCATGAAGCCATTAGATGTCCAGATAGTGCCAAGGTGAGGACATGCCAACACTGAGTTCAGAAATGGAGTCCCACCCTGCCAATCATGCACATTCTTGTTGAAATCACAGTTCTGCCCTATAATGACCATGATGCCCCTAGACACATTTTTTTTGGAGGGTAGATACTGGGGAACTCAGGGTCTTGTGCAAGTCCTCTACCACTAGGTTACATCCCCAGCCTGTTTTATTATTATATTTTGAGACAGGGTTCCCCAGGCTGGCCTTGCATCTGTGATCCTCCTGCATCATCCTCCTCAGTATGTAGGATTATAGGTGTGCATTGCTATGCCTAGCTTAGTTCTTTCAGAGTTAGTTTTCTACCCTTTAAAATGGAGTAATGTGGCTGAATTCCATGGTATGAAAATTGGGTGAAGGGAAATAATGAAGAGGTCCTGAGAGCCCACTAACGTCCCTAGAAGCTGAATCACCAAATTAATTAAAATATCATTTAATGTTGCTCCATGTTATTGAGTAAGCCCAATCAGAAGACAGCCAAAAGGACAATGTCCAGAAATCCTATGGTATTTGTATCTGTACATTTTTTTGGGAAGGAGAATCTCTAGTTTTTTCAGATTCTCAAAGCATATGTGACACCCCACAGGCCACGCATTCTCTCACTCTGATTTAATACCAATGCCCGATCCTTCTAGCCAGTCCTTCCCCTTCAGCCTCAGGCTCACACGTCCAACTGCATATGGGCTGTCTCCACCTGATGAACCACAAGCACCTCAGCTCCCACATGGCAGACCCACAGGTCCCGACTCGGATTCCCTTCGGAGAAAAAAGGGCATTATGACTACAGCTTCTACAAGCTGCAAATGTCTCTCACTGTCAACCACTTTGGACACTGCTTCAGCTGAAGACATCTACCTTTTCCAGGATGACTCTGCTTTGGGGAATTCAATGATATCAACGATAAGCTACAAAGGTCTGGCCCTCTTATCCCAACTTGAGACAGAGCCAAAGGTCCATATTCTCTTCAGAACTGTGATGCTCGCTGAGGTTCCATTCTTCTTCTAATCAATTTAGGCTCCTTTTATTCCTCCCTTCCCCTTCCCTCCCCTCCCCTGTCCTCCATCCCTTCCCTTCCCCTCCCTTTCCCTGCCTCTGGTGTTGACCTCAAGAGGACTCTTTAGTAAACCTTTTGCTTCCTAGAGAACCAGAAGCACCCAATGTATCTAAAATGGATTCCAGAACGGTCTCCTGCACTTCCTCCAGTGATAGCGATACCTCCCTTCACCTGAGCATCCGAAGCAGAAACCTAAGCCTCAGTCTCTGCTACTCTTCTACTGTCTGTTCCCTAGGTCTGTATCAACCTCAGCCAGTTTTGCTCCTCCTCATCACTCAGGCCTCATGATTTGTACTGTATGTTCCAGGAACCCCCAGAGCTCATAGTTCCTCTCTCGAACCATACTGCTTCTTGCCTCTAAGTGCTAGGCCAAATCACATCTGCCTGAAATGACCGTAACACTTTTCTCCTTGGAAAATTCCAAACAATCCTTAAGACTCAGCTCAGACATTATTTCTTCCATAAAGCCTTCTCTGACGTCTCTTCTGTGTCCCTGATGCTTCCTAGAGTGTCTGCTGACCTCCAGTTCTGCCTTTGGAAGTAGGCGGAAATTATGTCTTGTTATCTAGGACTTTGGACACCTTGACGGTGAAAATCTGTTTATTCATCATTCAATACCTGTGCCGGCACAGGGCCTAAGGTATAGATAAAAGGATGTGTGAAATATGTGTGGAGTGATTGTTGGATAAATACAAATACGGATATATATTCTAGCCACATGCAGACATGAATACATAGCTAAACATGCAAATAAAACGTAAGCCCTACTCCAGGGTAGAATCCCAAAGTACTTATGGGTTGGAACGTAAGTTTTGGATGGACTCACTTGCAAGTTCACAGAATATGATTTAGACTGAATACTGCCCAAGAAAAGCACTTTGCTAGAAAGTTAAAAGTAACACTCAGTAACACAATTTAAATAACAGAAGGATGGTATTAAAAAGACTGAAGTGTAAATCCCAGACCAGGTTGAAATCAGGATCTGCCAGCTAGTTGTCTGACTTTTACCCTGTGACAATATACCATGCTATTCTATGCTCCTTTATGTTCTCTACCGTTTTTTTCCTCTATGTTTTTGGCCATTGTATGGTTCTTTATTCTGTTCACATTCTGAGACAAAAATACTAAAAAAACAAAACATCAAAAAGCAAGTATCCCTTGGCTCCAGTTCCCTACTAGAAAGAATCTAACTAGAGTTAACTTCTAGTCACTGTTGGAGAAGGAATGAAGTATCCACCCTTGTAGATACAGAGGCATTTCTCAGGCAAAATGAAGCCATTGTATTACAGTGATACACGCATACCAATGTTTATAGCAGTACAATTTATAATAGCCAAATCTTGGAAGCAGCCTATATGTCCATCAACAGATGAATGGATTAAAGTAAAGTATGGTATTTATAAACAATGGAATACTATTCTGCTATCAAGAGGATGAATTTGAAACATTTATAGTAAAATGGATGTACCTTGAAAACATGTTAAGTGAAATAAATCAGACACACGGCTTAATACCATATGGTTTCTCTCATATGAGAAAACCAGAGTATAAATAAAGAGCAAAATAAAGGAAAAGTGTGGTATTCGTATACAATGGACTGCTACTCTGCCATAAAAAATACATTTGATTAATTTGCAGGAAAATGGACACACCTTAAGGTCAGAAGTTTAAGTGGAATAAATCAGACACACAGCTTAAATACTGCATGGTTTCTCCTCTATGAGAAACTCAAAATATAAATTAATTGAAGAGCAAAATAAAAAATAGGGAATAGAAAACAGGCAGAACTTTTGCAAAAAGGAAGGGGATTAAGAGATGGATGAAGCGGGAAGGGAGGAGAGGTGCAGGGAAAGGAATGAAAAAGAAAAAGACCTGTCATGTATGGCTACCAACTTCCCACAATGAATGTACTCATTATATACTGCAAACATGTAGCAGTACAAAGATTACATAACTATAGTAATGAAAAGGAACCTTGTGATGTTGGCAGACTTCATTTAGAAAAGACGCCTAGCATAGTGGTTCTTACCTGCTTATCACATCAAAGGAGCAGGTAAGGATGCCCAGAACATTATCAATGTTAAGATAAACACTATAACAAGAGCATAAGAAAGCAGATTGAGATGTTTTGAAACCTTAAATTTGCCTGCTTGCCATATGCTAAGAAGTGTTTTCAGTCCAAATATTCCTCCCCGCTTCCTCACCCTCTCAGGCTTTGTGGTCTCTGCCTTGCCCTGTCTGTTTCCTCATTCATCTTTTAAATCTTCAAAGAGATAAACTCCATGAGACCATAGTGACCAACCCACCCAGTCTGACAGCGAGGCACATAGACTAGAGAAGGCGCGTGGTCTGCCCACTCCTAACTCCACATTGAGCAGCACATTAGTACAGGATTGTGGCTTCAAAGCCGGAGATGCATCTACTATTCCTCCGTTCTAAAGTCAGGTGGAAGCGGCCGGGGGTGCAGCTCACGCTCTGTTCAAGGGCTCAGTAATACTAAGCTCTGTTTCAAATGAAATGAAATCGTCCGCAATACCAGAAAGAGACGGGGTAATTCTGATCTGGAAACAATTAGTGATAACCTTGGTTGTCCAACTCCATTCGTTCCAAATTCCCATTCAAACATTGAAAGGTTTGAGAAGTGAACATATTTTTCCCCTAAGAAATAATGGAAAACTAAATAATTGGTTCTGAGGTCCCCAAATTACATTTATAAATTCATTTTATGAATTCTGCCATGATTTCTTTCTTTAACTCTGTCATGGTTCTCAGATTTCATCTTAGCTTTACTGCTGGTGTCACTAACTTTCTTTGGAGCTCTGGTTCCAATATTTTATGCAAATAAAGCTCAAAAAAATCACAAAGAGGAATCTCTTAATGCCCTAACACAAGCACAACTGAAGCATCACCCTTTTTCACCATATGAATCACTTTCTGCACTTACAGGTTTTTCGAAGTTGTATTTTCGGTTCAACTGTTGAGCAAAATGATGAACACCAAGAAGACTTTTTTTGAACTTTCCCATTCGATCAAGGCAAAGTTTGAGCTTGGAGTTTGGAGCCATTCGACAACCAAGTTTATCACTGTACTATTCTGAGATTGAAGACATAATGACAAGGTGTTGCAGCCAAAAAAAGAATGAATCAAGAGACCCACGTTTTAGCCTTGTCTATTTAATTAAAAAGTTCTTCCAACTAAAGCAATTCATTTAATCTTTGCTCATTTCTTCAAAGAATAAATTGTCCACTTCCAACCTCCCTGGGTTGATAATCAAATGAGATAATGGAAAAGCCTGCGTTTGAAAATATAGATCCAAAAGGTCATGCGAATTCCCAGTCTTAGTATTATTTTTCCATTATGTCACACTCACATCGAGGACTAATACCTGTTCAAAGGGCTGTTTACACTGATGTTTTCCAAGTACGGTCCTGCCTTTGTACTCCTCTGTTTTTCAAATTATATACTTCTCCAGATGCAGGTTTCCAGTTTGCTAGGCTGATCTCATTTGTTCATTTCCTGTCCATATTTCTAATCTCTCCGGGTTGCTCTGTACTATGTCTCTTCCTCACTGATGTCTGTAATACCATCCTGTTTACCCTCATCTGCAGATATAATTATCGTAATAGGTTTATGGCCTTTTTCCAAGCCATTAATAATAATGCAAAATGAAAGACATCTGAGGCCGATCTCGGCCGCTTCCTCCTGGAGTTTGCTGCACACTGTTTTTTATTCTCATTGGGTTTTTCAGCCAATTTTAAGGTCATTTCTCATGGTTCAGTGAGCCTCCTAAAACAACTTTTCTTGTCTTTTTCTTTTTCGTGTGTTTTTCTTTTCCTTAACCATATGGGAAGCAGAAATGTTCTCTTTTGCTCCTAACAAAGTAAATAGGTTACGGCATGCCAACACACCAAGCAGGGCCCTTGAAACCCTGAGAATCAATGAGTGGGTTCCCATTGAAAGGTCTCCTCTCATGTTCATGTAACTGTTGACTGTGGTTCTGCTTCTGTATTGATCAAGAATCAGTAAGATCTAAATTTGCCAAGTGAGATTCCAAATCCTTGTTTTTTTCCAGTGGATACCTTCAGCCAAGTTCTTCCACAAACCTGACAAATGGGATCCATAATCTTTGAAGCTCACTACAAAGAAATCTACTTTTCTTTGTTGTTTTTCTCAATAAATTGGCTGACATTGGAGCCCCTTTTTGCCTCCATTACAACAGTTAGCGGTTTTTTTTTTTTTAAAGAGAATCGAGTTTAAAGGAGAAAGAGAACATAGAGACTAATCCATGGGTGAATAAACTTGAGAAATGACTGTGATGACATATTATTGCAAGCAATTTTCCCTTCTTCTTAGTTTGGCATTCGTTTTATTTTATTTTGTTTTTTAAATTAAGTTTAGCATGGGATACTTTGTCTTACTCTAGTTTCCAGAAAATACTTCTTCATTTCTTCTGAGAACTTCTGGACTTTCCTGCCCCAAATGGAATGGACTTTCCTGCCCCAAATTTGCCTTTTGCAGTTCATTTGTGGTTAAATTTCTAAATTCAGCTGGAAATTCAGGTAGAAGGAAACCTTGAGGCCCTTTCTCAACTATTATAGAGCTTTCCAAATATCATTTTAATATATATTTTAAACATAACACCTTAGTAATGCTAAAGCTTAGTTCCTGAAGAAGAAAGAAAGAAAAGCCATAAAAATCTAAATACCCTAAGTTAATTGCAGTGTTTGAGAAAAAGTTTCATTTCCATCAATTCCATTCATCTGTGAAAAAAGAACAACATGAACCTCGGACACAGACAGACCTAGTTTTCTATCCAGGCTATATCAAGCATTGTGAAACAGGATATTTTTCTTAAATTTTTTGAGTTTGCTTCTACTTCTACATAATGAGGATAAATAATAAACTCCTCATGTATTACTCTTTGGATGAAGTGTGCAAATTGGTGGCCGGTAAGTACAGTGTCTGTGCATTATACAGAATCAGTAAATGTCAGCTGCTTCTCCTGCTCCCCTGTACACACAATGTGAAATCTGTCATCTTTTATTAATACACATGGCTCATTCTCTCATAACACGATTACCATGTAATTATGAACTACTAAAAAGAAAATGGCCTTTGATGAATTTCATAAAAATGATAATGAAACCATGCAGGCAGAATTCTGAGTGCCTTATATACATTATTTCATTTAATCCTCACAAAGGGAAGTACTCTTATTATTACTATTCCTATTCACAAAAAAAGGATTTGGAAGCTGACAACGGTTACATGACAAGCTAGCTGGTGTATGGGTGAGAATTTGAATCCAAGAGGTCCAGTATAGAATTTCACTCCTGTCAGCTACTCTGCACTACCTTCTATTACAGCAGTGTTTATGATCAACCAGAGTGAATGACTGCATGGAGATTACATACATGAATATATACAGAACAATGTATATAAATAACACCACATGGTGAACTTATAATAAATTATGCCTTTGTTGAAGGAATTTGATTTTTTTGTAGTACAACTAGATCTTCTTTTGTAATATCCTTTTAAAAATATTTGAAATGCAACTCAGCCATTTACAGTTTTCATTTCACTGGTTTTTAAAGTACATTTATAAGACTGTACAACAATCACTATGATCTAATTCTAGCACATTTCCTTCACCCCAAAAGTCCTTCAAATTAAAAATCTGTATTTTCATAGATTAGATTATCTTAAAGGAGAAAATATGTATAAAACTATCATTTCTCTCATACACCGCTGATAAGACAGTACAATCACTCCAGAAGATAATTTATAGTTTCCCACCAGACTAAAAGTGTACCTAGCACTTGCACTCATGGGCATCTGTTCAAGAGAAATGAAAGCATCCTGCAAATACCTGTGCAGCAACGTCATTGCAGGCCTACTCATAACAGGCAAAGATGGAAACAGTCCAAATATCTGTCAATGGTTGAACGGATAAAAGTCTGGTAAAGCCACACAGTGCAACATTATTCAGCAAAAGTAATCCATGCAAAGACTGTCTTACCATATCATAATGAGGAAGATGACTCAAAATCTTGAAACTTTTTAGAGGGACAAATTAGAGTAAAAAATACTATGTTTATTTGGGTTAAGAGTATGATCAGAAAGAAACAATAGGGGCTGGGGATTTAGCTCAGCGGCCAAGCGCCTGCCTGGCAAGCGCAAGGTCGTGAGTTCTGCTCCCGGTACCGAAGAAAAAACCAAAACAAAACAAAAAAAAAATAGAAAGAAGCAATAATGTGCACATCCTCAAAATTATTATATCCTATTATGATTTATATTATATTACTTCTACACATAACAGTAATAATAATGATAAGAACTAAAGTGACTAAGTGCTATGAATCCATGATCTATTCTAAATGTTTCACATGTATCAACTCATTTAATTTTCACAAAACCTGCTGAAGTTGATACTATCATTATGGCCATTTTTACCAATGAGAAAATGGCAGCACAATGACTTTGTATTACTTGACAAAGCTCATATAGAAAGCGAGTGGAGGAGCTAGAGCTAGATTGATATAGACACAGTCATAAATCCAATTTTCAAATTCAAAGTTAAATAACGAGTGTGAACTAATTTACAACATTAGAATGGAAAATAAATCCCCAATACTAATTGCTTCCTCAATCCTCTAATTAAAAGAAGAAAAACACTAGTTTTATTGGAGCTGACCTAAAATTTCAGTTAACCACAGTTCGATCAGATGGCAAATTTTTATGACTACAAAATAACTGATGTTCATAACAATGAACTGTACTTATGGAGAAGAGACGAGATTCTCTGGTCCTCACCAAAGGATGGAGATTTGCATATAAATCTTCACCTCTTGATGAGGAAATAAATAGGAAGATCTTCTTATTTATATAGAGTGATGACTTGGGCCTATGTTCATGGGGTGTTGTGGGGGAAATCTTCTCAGAACTCCTAAAGTTCATGATCTATTCTAAATGTTTCACATGTATCAACTCATTTAAGATCACATGTATCAACTCATTTAAAGATCATGGAAAGACTATCACACAGGGTTAGATGTTATTTTAAACCACCAGAAGCTTCTAATGTGAAATAGTAACAGTAACAGTAGCCAGGGCAAAGATACCACTGGGGTATCCCACAAAAAGCAGAGCTACTAGAAAGAGTCGTGCTAAGCCTTAGTTCACTAGACTTCTTCAGATAAAGTACTACCTAACACGAGCGCACAATTAAAGTTACAAAACTCACGGAAACATCTATCTTAAGCACAATTTAGCAGACACATGCCCTCAAAGTTACATAAAGTACAACTGAATAGATTAATTACACCATGCCCTCAAAGTTACATAAAGTACAACTGAATAGATAAAAATAAATTCAGTATGTTTAAATTGAAGAAATTTTCAGGACAGACAATACTTAAGTACAGGAAAAGAACAATACACTATCAAAACAGAAAATGCAAGTTTTAAAAAGGGGAAGGGAAACGCTGTCTGGATAAAAAAAAAAAAAATAGTGAGCCAAAGAAATTACATGCTCAAAGGATGGTTAAACAGCAGACTGTACACCTCTGAAGAATGAATCCACAAGCCAGAATGTAAATATGACCGAATAACCTTTATTACAGCAAAAACTGACAAGAAAGAGAAATTGTAAGAACAACTGTAAAAACAGAAACTGTAAAAACAACAGAGAGACTAAAAGGCCTGGACATGAGAGATACTTCGCTCTAAAGTTCATAGAAGTTCCCGACAGAAAAGGAAACTGGATATAAGGAGAGATAGTATTCACTGAGATCATGTGTGGCTATGACATTTCCAGAAGTTTTAAAAGCCATGAATCCTCGAATTTGGGAAGTATGTCTAGTTTAGAGAAGAAAAAATAAAACATCTAAACATTTACTAAATGTGCACAACTTTAAGGAAAAATGATGTTAAAGGCAAGCAGAAAGAAAAGAAATATTACCTACAAAGGAATACTGTAATGATTCTGAAACTGTATAAGAGTTTGAAAGACCTCTGGCATCTTTAAAGAAATAGCAAGCACCGTCCAATATGAGGTAAGTACTTAGCATATTTTACTGATTTTAATTATCAGTATTCTATACAAAAGTCAATAATTTTTAAAAAATCTTTGCATGTAGTTTACAGCGTTTCAAAAGTGTTTTTCTTGGCCTGAACTTGGCCTTAAGTGTGACAGCTCTGCTCTGCAGTCAGACAGCAGGGATTCTCACTGCTGGAAGCCTTATGACCTCAGACAAGTTAGCTAATCTCTCTGTCTCATTTTCTTTATCTGCAAAATAGTAGCACTAACCCACTATTACAATGTCCTGTGTTTTCAATGAAATGATACATGTAAACTGCCTAAAACTGCCTGTGCTACAGGAAACACAAAATGTCAGCTATTTTTATTATTTTATTACTATAGTTTACTATAGTAATGGCTCTGTAGAGGAAGCTTTGTTTCTGTTTTGCAATGAAATTGCATTATTTGATAGTTAACAGCTCATGCAGAATACAATTAGACCTTCTAGAACTACAGCCAGCATTCATGTCTCTTGAGTTCTCCATCTAATTATTGCTCTTATAAAAACTGTTTTTCAATAAAGGATTTACCCTGGGCTGAGCATAGCATAAGACAACATTATCTTTAGATCTCTCAGAGCTTTAAACATTCCCTCTGTGTTTGCTGGTCTTTTGATCTTTTTTTAAAAATCTTTTTAATATACACTCTGAGTTTTTAATTTCTCCTGCAGCTCCAGCCAGTACATAGGAACATCAGTTAGGGTTTCCACTCTGCTGTGCACAACGGTGTCTCTAAAAGAGGCTGGAAATTGTAATTTTACAATCTGGGTGCACTGCCTCCCTCACCAAAATCAGCATTGCCTTAGAAGGGACACTGTTACTGATTAGGAAAACACTGTAACATCTGAGAAGTGTGGTCCGAGAAGCAGATGGCACCCTTAGCAAGAACGAAGCCAAGAGAAACCAGGAAGTCTCCCAAAGCTTGTGGCTCAGCACCCGCTCTGTGGGGCCCTACAAAATTTGGTCCTGGCTGGTCTCTCTGGCTTTGAGTTTTGCTACCTTGTGCCCTCACTGTCTACAGGGTTTTGAGTTCCTGAGCATGCTGTACTATAACTTGCATAGATTCTCTTCTTGGAAACCCTGCCAGTTACTCCATCCTAACCGATATACCCCAGCATGCAGTTCCGTCACCGTACTGACACATGTCTGACCTATGCACTGAGGCCATGGGGAAGCCTCCCTATCTCCACATCCAATCTGGTTCTTCAGCTATCTCTGAGCCCCAAGGCTCACAGGGAATATCCCCTTAATGTAACATCTGCCACATCCTACTGTAAGTTTGGGATCATGGTCAGCCTTCTCCCCTCTCCCCCTTAAACTGTTCATATCTTGAAGACAGGCACTTGATCTTGACCAGGTCAAGCCCGCATTTTGCTCATCTGAAATGCGAGCCTGGGCTCAGGCAGCTGTGCGGAGCGCCAGAGCACAGCACGGCATGCTGGGGGTCCAAGTCTTGCTAACCCAGTGAAGGACACTTCATCTTTTCTGAAGGAGAATGAAAAGAGAGAAGTTAAAGGGGAGTAAACTTTATTTTGAGAGAGGAAGGAAGATGACAAATGAAATAAGCTGAGAATCCCACATCAGAGCAACCACAGAATCCATCTAAGTCAGGCATTTCATCTGTCAACACCACTCTGACAAGCAACTAATTAAGTCTCTCTGGGGAGAAGGTTCCCATCCTGATGCACAAGGGCAAGTACTGAGTCCCGAAACCCGTTCTCCACATGGAGCTTGGGAAGGCCAGCTTCCCAGATGGCCTAATGATCCCAAATCTCACTGGAAAACAGGCAGAGGCAGCAGGCTCTACAGAAGGAAAGCTTAGCATAATGAGAAAGGTTCACATACACGGCGACTTGGAATCAGTTTCATTCCACTGAGTGGTTATTTCATTTGATCCACCTAAAGAAACTAATTCTGTAGGTAATCTTCCCATTTCACAGATAAGAGACCAAAGACAGTGGCTGTGTCCTCTGTCTCCTGTTTCTCAGCTGCAAGCCCATTCGCCCTCACTTCACATTCTCTAATTTCTATTTCTCTGGGACTCTGCAAATCACGTGAGCTAGGTTCCTTAACCGGCTCACTTCTCATTGGCTTTGGCAAACAGAAGCCTGAAAACTGGGAAAGTACAGAGCCAAAGAAATGGAAGCAGAGTTCTTTTCTGCTCTTTTGTCCCACCAGCATCGCTCCTGCATTTGCAGTTGTCTCCACGAGGGCCGCTCTGTCCTTCCACTCCCAGCTCTGCCATAGCCTCTCGGGAGGACCAGGTGCAGCTCGGTGGCAACCCCTGTGTAGAAGTCAGAGCGCTGGTTGTGCAGGGCGGCCCCACCTTTTTACTCCCTCAGCCATGGGTGGCTGCCGCTGCCTCCAGTTATTATCTCCAGACTGTGTTGCTCTTTGCTTTGTGTATTTCCAACATGTGTACAACCGTCCAGATTAAATGCCCTCTATCTGCAATACTATGTGGGCTTGTTATTATAACTGAACTTGCTCCTAAGCAGAGATATTAAATATCTTGCCCTGTGTCATGGAGCTAGTGTCACGACCATCACTAAACCTAGGTTTCCCACAGACGTTTAATGGGTAGCTTCGTCTTCCCCAGGGAGAGAGAGGATCACAATCAATACGCACTTGTTGACATGAGCCAATTTCTTGGTGCTCACAACATAATTACATTTTTATTTAAAATAAGAACCTGTATAATGTTTTCGCAGTCATTTCATGTAATTCAGAGACGAAATATAATATAGCTTAGGGTGTAACTTTTGAAATAATACAAACTTACTCTTGTTTAGGCCGTGAAATAGCTGTGTGGTATTTGGCAAGTTATTAGACCTTGCTGAAACTTAGTTTTATTATCATGAAATCTGGCTACTAGAACTACCTTCTTTATATGGCTGTGATAATTTAGTTATTATAATATGTATCAAAAACTGTGCAGGGTCTCAGATTGTTTTACTATCCACCCTAGGGCAGGTGTACTTAGAAACTAACAGGTCAGCCTGTTGCTACTTCATGGCTGCTGGCAGAATACAGGAGACTCTTGAGTCAGGGGTGAAGGGCTTTATCATACAGGACAAAAGCACTAGCCAGAGCTGCATGTTGGTTGTTACAGGTTGCTCACACTCTCCAGTATCACAAGGATGATGCAGAGGGTCCATTATGGACACCTGCACACAATGGGGCTTCAGTAACAGAAGATCACTGAGCTTGGGGAGTCACTACCTTGTGGTAGGGTGGAGCAAGACTATTCTTGCTCAAGGGGAACATGACCTCATCTCCCAAGACTGCTCCCTGAAAACATAAGCATGAGAAATGAGAGAGGATCATCAGGCCCTTACAGATTTTTTCTGACACCCGGTCTCTCTATGTTTCACACTGGCCTCAAACTCACTATGGAGTTCAGGCTGGCTTCACACTGAGAATCCTCTTGCTTCAGCTTCCCAGAGTGCTGAGATTACAGGTGTGAGCCACTATGCATGGCTAGAACTTCACTTCTGATCAATCTAGCCAGAACATGCAACTGCCTCTCGCCACATAATTTAACAAGAACTTAATAATTAACACATCAATGGTAACTATCACTACGAGTCCCATAAAAACCAACTAAAGAATATTTTCTCTGATTTATAGGTGAAGAAGCTGGTGCAGAGAAGTGAAATAACTTATTTTATGACCCTCTGGAGAAGTGGTAGTTCTGGGCTCAAATATCAGAAATCTTGACCCCACGTCCATGCCCACTCCACTCTACCAAGGTAAATATCTGCTGAGAGGTGGGACGTATGATCAGCTCAGACTGGATTGAGAATCTGTGGGGCTCTGTCCCTGTAAATCCAAAACTCCTAAACTTTAGAGCCAAAAGTTCCCTAAATATTATCTATTCTACTACACAGAATTAGAATACACTAAAGTGTATTTACCAAGTTCCCCAGAAGCTATCAAGGAGTGGAGATGGGGCACATGCAGGCAAGGTGGGAAAGTTCTCTAGCCATTTTTTTAGGTATATTAGGATTTTTTCTGATATTTTTATTTAAAAGGGAAGAACATCGCAGCTTGAATCTGTAGTTCCAGGTCCTCAGAAGGCAGAGGCAGGAGTATCACTTGAGCCCACTAGAGAGAAGCCTAAGAGAAGAAGTGAGACCCCCCCCCCCTCACAAAAACAGCAGCAACAACAAAAACAAAAAGCAAACAAAAATGCAGGGGGTGTTCCCAGAAAAATCTCATATTTAATTTAACTAAAATTTTTATTTTAGAAAAATGGAGAAACTTAAGAACCAGAAAGATAAAGGAATTTATCAAATTTGCACAGTAACACAACCACCTTTCACACTTGCTGTCCTTCCCTTCAGACAGATGTTCTTTGCGCCAGGCTGAGGATGATCCTCACTAAATGTAAGAGCTGTCATAGAATGAGATGCATTTCTAAAAGCAAGCGGTACCAAGCCACTTGCAAGAAGTCACACTCTCTGAATGGCCTGGCCACTCATGACAATGACCTCCTCTCAGCCAATGCAACGTGGTCTGCAGTTAGAGAAGCTAATACACTGGGTAATGAGCTCATTCATTCATTCACTATCTCATTCAAATATGCATGCTGTATATGCTAGGCACTTTGCTAACATCCAGGGATGCAACTGTAAAAGTGATAGATTTTGTACAAGTTACTGTGGCTTTCTTATTCATTTAAAACCATACTGAGCTACTATAAGTCAATGCTGCATGGGTGCTAGTTAGGTGCTAAAGGCTTTGCCCTCGAAAAGATACCAGCAGTAGAAGACATTAACAAATATTCATAATACAGTATAATAAATATCAAACAGAGGTGCCTGCAGGAACACACAAGTGATCCTCACCCAGCTTTGAGGGCCTGGGGAGGGGTCTCAGAAAACATGCAAGATGAAACTGAGATCTGCAAGGGAAGAAGTGAGGGCAGGCCAGTGCTCTTGCCTATATAGTAGGATCAGTACTACTGTCTGCTCTGGAATACCTGACAGGTCCAACAAGGTACTCATGTGAAAGGCACAGCCTGGGGTGGGCATCACACCTGGCTTTGGGTGCCTATCTTCACACAGAAGCTGACCAGGACTTCTGTCTGTCTGTCTGTCTGTCTGTGGCTAATGACCTGTGCAATTAGCAGCCCACAGAGGAAGCAGTCTGTGTCTTTAGCTGCATTAGCAACAGAGTCTCAGCAAATAACGCAGTCCAGACATCGGCCTTGCAAAGCAGCCTGCACTGCTGGCCACTTCTCTGGGGAATCTTACCCTGCAGCAAAGACTGAACTAAATGTCATTTTTCTCCTAAAGTGGTTTCCTCCCCCTCACCCAGTGATTTATGTCTCACTGAGGGCCTTTTCCCCTTCATCATCCATCTGGCCTTCCTGCCTCAGCCTGCAGGGAGGGTGTAGTCCTGTGTTTGCAGCTTTGCAGACGGTTTCTATGGAAATTAAAACAATATTACAGCTATTGTGGAGCCACATCATTGCTGATTGAATAAGGAGATGAGACTTGAAAGGAAGTTTGGAATTAAATATCAACAACCTATGTCCTTGGAGACAATGACTAGTTTTCATGCGGTTGCTCCTTATCAACAGTCACAAACAAATACTGTTTTCATATTAACAACACAAAAGAGAGTTATTTCACAAATCCTTAGCAGAGGCTGGAGTGCAGAGGGAATCAAGCCTCCTCAAGAGCTTGCCAGTGATTTTCAAGGAGAGCCAAGGAAAATTTTGGATGAGGGTTAGAGAAAGAAGGCGTGCAACTCAAAGAACTGAATGCTTCAAATCTCTTCAAATCTCTGCACATGAGGCCAGGCTACAACTGCTTATGATTTGCATGGTTTGTTAACTGTTCTCTCAAATCATCAGAAGATGTTTGCAAGAAATTAGGGTATAGAAATGCTTATTTCAGGAAGAGGAGAGGTTAGCATCCATTAATAGTTCCCGAATGCTGAGATGGTAAAGAAATTAACCACAATGCTGCCCTACCATTTGGAGTTTCTCACCTGCTTTTTTCCTTGTTTTTGCTGTGGCTCAGGTTCTTACGCTTTTCTGTGGTCCGTGGGAGATTTAATCTTCTTTTTTTTTTTTACTCAAATATGTTTTGGCATTGATTTCTCTTCTTTACAAGAGAAGTCATATTGCTTTTATTCAATTACAAATGCAAGGAATTGCAGAGAATGTGGAAAATGTAACCAAACCAACACTGTACAAGGAAGCACAAATTTCCCGTCATCCCTCTGCTCAGAAATATACCACTGCTAAGACTGTGTTAAATTCCCATTTCATTTTTGCTGTGGCCAAGAGTGTGACTTTGGAGATGTCGTCAGAACTCTACTGTCTGAGCTTGTGGACATTATTAAACTTCTTTAAGCCTCAGTTTTCCTAACCAAGGAGCTGGCAGTGCCCATCTTCAAAGGGCTGAGGGACCAAGTAAAGCAGAAACAATTTCTTAACACAATTGTCCTTCATACCAGGATTCCTCTCACAAGGCTCTGTGGTAAGCTACCTTACAAATAGGCCATCCTTTATTTACAGCACACGGTTACTGACTATTTCATTTGGTTTAAACATTCACTATTAAAATACACATGACAGTTTCTTAAAAATCATCTCCATAGGCTAAGGACGTAGCTCAGTGGTAAAGTGCTTACCAGAATGCACAGGAATATGGGACTGATCCTCAGCACCACAGAAAATAGTAACAGTCGTCACCATCATTAGTCCTGCCTTCTGTTTCCTCTCTGTGAGTCAGCATTCAATTCAGCTAATTTATACCAAACACACTGGGTATATGCGACAGCCACTACAGCGAAAGAGGGAGCAAGGACCAAGTGCCATGCCTTCCCACTCAGAGCCGGGCTGGTGGGGTACAGGGACATGGGACAGGGAGACAGGAAATATGGGTCTTAGCTCTGTCCTCCCATTTTCCTTCTACTAGCTGTGTAGTTTGGCCACGGGACCTAATCTTTCTTTCCTCATCTGAAAAAGGATGTAATTTTAGTACTTTCCTCCGAAGATTTTTGGGAAGAGAACTAAATTAATACATACAAAGTGTTTCTATTTTATTATTTTACTTTACTTTTTTGTCTTTTTTTTTTTTTTGGTTTTTCTCCAGTACCGGGAACCGAACTCACGACCTTGCGCTTGCCAGGCAGGCGCTTTTGCCGCTGAGCTAAATCCCCAGCCCCTTTTTTGTCTTTTTGAGACAGGGTTTCTCAGTGAAATTCAGGCTGGCCTTGAGCTCACTTTGTAGCCCAGGCTGGCCCTGAACTCACTGCAATCCTCCTGCCTCAGCCACCCAAGTGCTGGGATTACAAGTGTGCACCACCATGCCCAGCTCAAAGTGCTTTTAAAAATGCCTAGTACAACAGTACTCATGACTCCAAAGTAGAAACAATACAATGTTTTTGAGCTGATAAGCGGAGAAACAAAACCTGATGCATCCATACAGTGGAGTGTGACGCAGCCATTGGAAGGTGTTCGCTACCGGTACCTGCGGGAGCATGAATGAGCCTTGAAAACCTTATGCAAAGTGAAGGAAGCCAGCAATAGCCAGAAAAATTAAATCTATAGAGAGCAGATTACGGCTGCCAGAAGCTGGAGGAAAATGGACAATGAGGGCGACAGCGTGAGTGGCACAGGGTCTAATTCTGGGGAGGAATAAGAAAGTTCTGAAGCTCTATAGTTGGGATGACTGCACAATTGTGTAAGTGGACTCAAAACCATTATATTATACTTAAAATGGTTAGAAAGGTAAATTACATGTTATATACAATTTGCCACAATTTAGAAAAACCTGTCTGCATACAGTGGTTACCCAACTTTTATCCTTCATCTTTATTCCTCTCCCAAGGCTTTACTGTTCTCCTCTTACAAGGTGAAAAGGCAAAAAGGAACGATCTTTGAACTCTGTCTAACTGTGAATCTGCAGTGTAATTGGCTGAATCTGCCTTGTGACGGAGAAATGCCTCTGTGGATGTTAAAGGCCTGCCTTGTCTCTTCTGGCCTGCGAGAGCCCCAGTATTCTTGTGGGCAGCCATTTTTGAAGCTACCATCGCTTCTTCAGTACCATCTTTTCGAGCACCGGATATGTCTCTGATTGCCAGGTACCCTGTGCTAATGGAAGACACTCAGTAAATGTATGCTGGGTCCATGGATGAATGAAAGAATCAAGGAATGAGAGCGTAACTGCAGAGTTGCTGGCTCTCATTAAGTGCAAATAGGCTTAGTACTGGCTAAATTATTTATTTTTAAGACAGATTTCCAGAACAATGAACATACATCTTCCAATAGAAAATGACATCACCCTCCAAAGTACACTCTTTCCCTGTAATTTCTTTCCTTTCTTCTTTCTTTCTTTCTCCTCCCTGCCTCACTTCCTTCCTTCCTTCTTTCTTTGTTCAGTGTTTTGGGACAGGGTCTCTCTATGTACTACATGCAAGCCTTGTGCTCACTATGTCATATAAGCTGTCTTGGCCTGCCTCAGTCTCCCCAGTGCACCACTATGACTGCCCACCTGCAAACGCTTAACCGTACTTTTATTAAACTAGTCATCACCTGGCTTCGAAAACTCCACATATTAAGCTGTTGACAGGTCCTGGACGTGAATGAGCCCAGCATTCTTCTAATCCACTTAATAATGTTATGTCCACTTCTCTTTGCAGCCACAAGCTGTTTTACTTCCTTCCCATCTGTCCTTTGCCTAGCATAGCAGAACAGCTTTATTTTGGGGTTGACCTTCTCCCTCATCACCCAGTCTCCCTTTATTTCTTTCTTCCCTACTGTCACTTCCAGGTTATCCTCTTACCCTTTCTCTTCTCTCCTGTCAACAAGCCTTGCCTCCACTTCATAAATTTCCATTCTCTGAATATCTTGCATTGTTTTCATCATAGTAAGATAAGCATTTATTTTTAACTTCCTCCTCAAAGCTCAGGCATCTTGAGTGGGGAATAAGTGTTTCTAAGCCTTTCAGACTGTCTTACTTACTTACTTTATTTACCTCCGATTTCTGAATCTTTTCATTGAAGAACTGCTACAGTTTATTTTGCTATTCCGTCACACATGTAAACACACACACACACATAAAACCACATTCCTTTTTTGTATTCAAGAAAAATACCAGAGGCTGGCAAACTACCTATGGGTCAAATCCAACCCACCACCTGTTTTCTGTGAATAAAGTTTTATTGGCACACATCCACACCCATGCACTGACATACTCTCTATGTTCAATGGTAAAGTGCTTACCCGAATGCAAAAGAGCATTGTGCATTTTGCTAAACAGACTTGAGTAGTTGGAACAAATACGTTTTAACCTGTAACATCTAAAATGCTTACTATCTAGCTCTTTATACAAAATGTTTACAGACTCCTATGGTAGATAAATGACAGAGCCCATCTCATCATTAATTTACAAACTCTTAGCTGACAGTATGCACTTCCAGATACAATGCTTTCATTTCCGATCCCTCACACCCACTTCAAACTCTCCACTCCCCATCCTGCAGTCTCAGTAAAACTCTCCCTAAAGGGAACACAGCCCGGCTTCCTAACCCTCCTGGGTGGCATGTAGGAGAAAACTGTATCTCTGGCTGTAGTCCCTCCTCCCTAACAAATTTATGAGATGTGATCATTTATCAACTGTATTTTTTTCCTCCTCACTCAATATCCATTTATCGTGCAACTTTCCGTTTCACTGGTTTTATTTATTGCTATAAAGTGCTAAGTGGCAGATATGGGGATATAACCCAGAAGAAAGAGCTCCTCCCCAGCCCACTTTGAACCCAGTATAAGCATTACATCTTTTCTCTTTAGGCATAACTTAGCCTCTTGGAGACAAAACAAGTGGTTCCACCTTCAACAGAGACCACTAGCACAGTGGTGAGTAAACTCCAGCGTCTTGAGTAGCTGTATGAAGCCCTGTATCTGGCATCGTCTTTTGAATCCCGTCTGCCCTAAGTACGTACCTTTCATGGGCTGCGCCATCTACCAGCCACAGCAACCAATAAAAACTGTCTGCCGGCTTGGATGCACCCTGACAACTGAGTCGCTCTCCACTTCTCCCTTCCCTTGCTCCATCACCTGCCTTTCTCCCTGGGACTCATGGCTTCTGTTGTTTTCTGCGTTCACCTTTAGACTTGACAAAATCGTTTTCCTGTTTTGATTCAGTAAGCGCCCCATAGCCTCATTGTCCAGAAATTCCCACTGATAGATGCTTTATTTCGGAAAATCATCTTGGTCAAGCCAGTGCAACCTGCTGGATGCTGTTCAGCTCCTGCGCTTCACTGCCACCATGCCAGATGAGGACAGCACTGTGGATCACAGAAAGCAACGGACAGTCCCAGGGATTCAATGTTGACTTGGTCCATTTCTAGCGATATGATTCCAGGAATTCGAGTCAGTTTTCCAACACCCTGGTTCTCTTCTAGATTATGGAGAAATTAATGCCAACTTTGTAGAGTTTTCATGGGGATCAGAGACATGATTGTCTTCTATAAATCAGAACATGCTTCAGAAGAATGTTCGAGAAGGATGGGGTTCTGCTAAACATACTTCTTGAACCCCATATTCATGTCCCCAAATTCAGAGAAAAAAAAAAATTCTAAGATGAGGGAGGGTACTATTAATGCTGAGAGAAATTCAGATCTTTGAGTTCCTCTTACAACTTTAGCTTTCTTTTTTATGTCTTTGTCTCCAGTTAAGATGTAAAATTCTTTCTCTTCCTATGTCTTTTACTTAATCCATCTACCTGGCTCTGAGTCTACTCTTGCCTCCACAGTATACCTGCATATACTGTATTCACAGACTTTACACAAAAATCTCACTGGCTTTATGTGTCCTGGAGTCCTGCCCCTGAAGTCTGAAGGAGGAAGCATCTATCACTCACCCAGTGCTTCTGCAACATAAAGATGGCCAGAGAGGCTGGGTGTAGCTCAGAGGCACAGCACATGTAGTTGTAAGGCCCTGGGTTCAATTCTTAGCACCAGAGAGGGAGTGAGAGAGAGAGGGAAAGAGAGAGACAGAGACAGAGAATGAATAACCACACACAGCCATTATAGGAATTTTAATTGACAAATCATAAAAAAAGTGTAAATGTATATAAAGATTTATCTAGAATGAGATTTACCAACTTCGTGTTTATCAGAAAAGCAAGAGAAAGTAAATATAAAAAATCAAACCTAAAAACATAAATGTCCTATTAAAAAAGGAATTAGAATTAAATATGCAGCACATCAGAAAAGAGGAACACATGGCAAATTATGCTTTAGACAGTCTTTGAAGTTCTGTGATGATGCCTCAATAATTTCAGCTTAAAGTAAATCACACAGGGTTTCTGGTCCAGCACATGAGGAGGTTATAAATCATCATTCCATTCTAACAAGGAAAAAGCTGAACACAATGAAAACTCA
The DNA here is from genome assembly GCF_000276665.1 of Chinchilla lanigera. NCBI lineage: Eukaryota > Metazoa > Chordata > Mammalia > Rodentia > Chinchillidae > Chinchilla > Chinchilla lanigera. The sequence goes on along the minus strand of NW_004955415.1, from coordinate 6,717,132 downwards.
ACAATTATTCTTAAATTTGTAGAGAAATGAGGCCATAGGGCAAACTATCTCCTCCCAGATTGAAGAGACAGGCAAGCAGACACAGAGAATCACACATTCCCAAGCACAGACTCATAAGCAGAAACCGCCACAGAAGCCAGTCTCGGGAAGGGAAATGGAAGGCTGTGTAGGGACAATGCTGAGAGTTAAAAACCTCACTGGTACCCAGTTTTAGGAAACCCTCCAGAATTTTTTGAATTTTATCTCTAAGAGTTCTATAGGGTGAAAATTGGAGAAAAATCTTCTCTTGTTTCTGGCAGGGAGAGGGAAAAGGAAGCATTCTGAAATATACCAGAGCATTTTGTTGATAGTAACAAGGCCTGTTCTCTGGAAAAACTACTTTACTAGAGCCTACCCTATCTGGAAGACAGAGAAATACCCACTCAAGCCATTGCTCTCTTCCTGGAAGTGGGAAGGAAAATCACAACTCCAGGCATCCTGCTGTCATTCTGTCCCACACATGGGTAAAAAATGGGGACACTGGTAAAGTTCATAGTCCAAGAACACAGACTAAACAGATGACTGAAAACTAATCATAGGACTGTAGGACAATTTCTCCACACCTTTCAAGTACATTACAGAGTTCCTCCTACCAAGTATATAATATCAAGCATTCAACAAAAGTTACAAGGTATACTAACAGGCAAAATACACAGACAGCACAAAGAGATTGAAAAAGCAATAGAACCAGAGTTAGATAAGACAGGAACATTGGAATTACCAGAACAGGAACTTTAAAACACTATGATTAATATGTCATGGGCTAGGGGGCTGGGGATATAGCTCAGTGGCATAAGCACCTGCCTGGCAAGTGCAAGTTCCTGAGTTCGATGCCCGGTACTGAAAAAAAAAAAAAAAAAAAGTCAAGGGCTAAATTAAGGAGACAAATAGAAAATCTAAGCATGAATCAAAGAAAATGCTGAAAATCAAACTTTTTACAGGGGAAGTGAAGAACACTTTTGGTAAAGTCCTTAGTAGATTAGGCATGGCTGAGGGAAAGATGTCTCAGCTAGAGGATATAAAAGAAACTTCCCAAACTGAATAGAAGAAAACTGAAAAGAAGGGAACAAAGCCAAGAACTATAGGGCAAGTGCATAGGCCTTATACACACATACTGGGAATACTGAAAGATGAAGAGGGAAATACAAGCAATATTCGAAGCAATAACTGAGATTTTCCCAAAATTAATGTCAGCTATCAAACAGATCCAGTAAGTTCAGAGACCATCAAGCAGGTAAATGCTGCCCCCAAGTCCATGCAATCTATGAGTATTGAACTCCAGAAACCCAAAGATAAACTAATCGTGACAGAAGCCAGAGACAGGGGAACCTTACCTACAGACAAGCATACACAAGGATGGCAATAGAGTTCTCTTCAGAAACCAGAAGAAAGTAGAAGGAAATATTTATTTAAATGACTTGAAGAGGGGAGAATAACCTACAATTCTTACTCTGTCAAATTATCCTCAGAAAGTGAGGTGATATAAAGACCTCTGCAGACAAACAAACCTGAGGGAATTTATTTCCAGTACACCAGCCTAGCAAGAGATGTTAAAAAAAGTTTTTTAGAGAGAAGGAAATTGATGGAGGTCAGAAACTCAGATATACACGAAGGCAAACAATTAATGAATGAATAAATGATGGTAAAATGAACATTTTTGTTGGTACATATATGTGGTTATGTGGAACTGAAATGAATGCAAGTAGTTCCACAAGGGACTGGAGGCAGAAGTTAGGAATATTTTGTTATTATTATGCTTGTGGAGCAGAATAGTGTCATTCAAAAGTAGACTTGGATGAGTTATAAATTTACATTAAAACCTTGGAGCAAACATTGAAAAAGTAAGAACAGAATATAATGGTTATACTTAGAAAGGAGACGAAATGGAATCATATAAAATGCTCAGTTAATATCATGAAAGACAGATGAAGTAGGGAAGCCAAAAAAAAAAATAACCAAAAAGCATGATGACAAATAGAAATCACTGACAAATCACTGTAGACAGAAATCCAACATTTGATAATCACCTTAATCCAGGTGTGATGGTGCATGCCTATAATCCTACACAGTGACAGAAAGATTGCCACGAGTTCAAGCCCAGCCTGGACTACACAGTAAGACCCCATCTCAAAAAAATCACCTTAAATTTCAATAATCTAAACACACAAATTAAAAGGCAAAAATAATCAGTGTGAAAGAAAAAGTGAAACCCAATTATGTTGACCACAAGAAACCCATTTTAAAGACACCCATACATTAAAAGTAAAGGAATAAAAAAAGACATTGATACTTATCAGAAGAAAGCACAGGGAGCTACATTTACCTCAGCTAGAACAGACAAGGCAAGGAAAGTTATCACAGGTAAAGTGCCTTACGAAATGCTAAAGATACTCCGAGAAGATGAAACAATCAGCAATGCTTACGTACTGAACAATTTGATTTTGAGCATCAAAAAACAGAAGGCAAAACCTAACGGGATTGCAAAGAGAAGCATGAATCCACTCAGAGATGGAAATGTTCATGCTCTTCTGCAAGAAACATATGGATCATACAGGGAGAACATAAAGGAGGACACAGCTGAGCCAAATGGCACTGTTGGTCAACTGGACATAATGAATGTCTACAGACTGCTTCAGACAGCAAGAGAAGGTTATACATGTTCCTCAGGCTCATATGGAACATTTGCCAAGAGAAGCCACATTCTGAGACATAAAACACATCCTAGCTGGGTGTGGTGGCACATGAGTGTAATCCCAGCACTGGGGAGGCTGAGGCAGAAGGATCACCATGAATTCGAGGCCAGCCTGGGCTACATAAATGAGTTCAAGGACAGCCTATACTACATAGTAAGACCCTGTCTCAAAAACAAAGACAAAAATAACCCACATCCTAACATAATATTTATTTCTTTTTTTTTGTTTTGTTTTTTTTCAGGTACCAGGAATCGAACTCTCGACGTTGCGCTTGCAAGGCATGCGCTGTGCCGCTGAGCTAAATCCCCAGCCTCCCTAACATAATATTTAAAAGAGAAGTCATAGAAGTCATATAATGTCTGTATCAGGGCATAGTGGAATTAAACTAGAAATCAGTAACAGAAAGAAAGCTGGAAAATTCTAAAATTCTTGGCAATTAAACAATACAACTCTAAATTACAGATGAGTCCAAGAGGAAACCTCAAAGAAATTAATTTTGAACTAAATGAAAATGAAAATAGAGTTTACCAAAGTCTGTTAGTGCGGCAAAAGTAGTACTTAAAGGAAATGCTATAGCATTGAACGAGTATACTAGTAAAAAAGAAATACATAAAATCTAAGCTGTCTCCTTACAATATTAGAAAAAGAGCAAATTAAGTCCAAAGAAACCAGAAGAAAAAAATTTTTTCATTGCCAAGTAATATAAAAAATAAATGAATAAATCCCTTTTCTAAGAATAAAAAATTAAAGCCAAAATCAATGAAATTAATTAAGCATGGTAGACACAGCACTCTCAGAAGCTGAGGCAGGAGAATGGAAAGTTCAAGACCATCCTGAACAATTTAACAATTCAGTAGGAGCTATCTCAAAATAAAAATGCGCGAGAATAAAAATGAAAAAGAACTGGAGAGATAGCTTAGTGCAAACATTCTGGGTTCAAAAAAACGGAAGAAAGGAAAAATAATCAATGAAATTGAAAACAAAAAATTAGTAAAAGAGATCAACAAATCCAGAAGCTTGTTCTTTGAAAAGATCAATAAAATGATAAGCTTCTAGTTAGACTAAGAAGAAAAAGAGAATGAATTCCAAATGTTCTCTCCACAAAATGTTGAAGGAATGGATGTTTTAACTAGCTTTATTTAATTATTCCATATTATATTCATAAATCATAGCATTACTTTATGCCCCCCACAAATATATATAATTGTAACTCTTCAATGTGCAACAAAAAATTTAAAAATAGGAAAACCACAAATCACTAGTATCAGAAATGAAAGGGGGAATTGCATTACAGATTCCATGGATACTATAAGAATAATAAAGGAGTATTTCCAACAATTCCATGTTTATAAATTTGGTAACCTAAATGGAATGGACTTATTCCTTGAAAGGGATACTTTACTAAACTCAACTAAAAGAAACAGAAAATCTGAAGGTCCAATCTCTAGTATGTAAATTGAATCAATAATTAATAGCCTTCCAAAACTGATAGTACCAAATCCAGATAGGTTCACACGAATTCTACCAAACATTTAAGAAGAAATATAGTTCCCTATCATTTCCTCTAGAAATAGATGCACAGAAATATTTCTTAACTCATCTATTGCTTAGAATTCTACAGGAACAGCATAACCATAATACTAAGACCAGACATAGTGAAACCCAATTATGTTGACCACAAGAAACCCATTTTCTCATAAAGAAAAGCAAATTATACACAAATATTTCTCAAGCACAATAATAAAATAATACTTAATAAAATATGAGCCAATTGCATCCAATAATGTACGAAGTTACACACCATAACGAAGTGGGACTTATCCCAGGTATACAAGGCTGGTTCAACATTTGAAAAGCAATTGATGTAATAGATATCAACAGGCAAAAGAAGAAAATCACACCATTATATCAACAGATGTAGGAAAAGCATTTGACAAATCCACCACCCATTCATGATAAAAATTTAGTACATTAGTAATAAAGGGGGGTGGCCTCAACTAAATAAAAATATGTACAACCCTCACTGTAACATCAGAGTTAAGAGTGAGAAACTCAAAAGCTTCCTGCCAAAATCAGGAATGAGGCAAAGATGTCCTCCTCACCATGCTTTTAACCGTGAGACTGAAAGTGTTAGCTAATGCAATTAGACAGGGATAGATATATAGATGGGAAAGAATAGGACCAGATTTGTTCACAGAGGACATGATCACATAGGCAGGAAATCCAAAAGAAATGACAAAAAAGAACCCTTCTGGAGCTAGTAAATGATTTAATGAGGTGGTGGGATAGTAGGTTAATGTACGGGAGTCAATTGCTTTCTTACATACCAGCACTGAACAAGATGAATTTGAAATTAAAATACATTATCATGTACAATAAACCCCCAACGTGAAATAGATATAAATCTAACAAAATATGCACAAGATCGATAAAAGGAAATCTAAAAAATTCTAATGAAAGAAATTAAAGAAAAATGAATACATAGTCTATATTGAGAGAAGATTCAATACTGGCAAGAAATCAGTTCTTCCCAACATGATCTACCGATTCAAAGCAATTGCAATCAAAATCTTAGCAAGAAACGTTGTGGATAATGACAAATTGATTCTAAGGTTTACATGTAAAGGTAAAAGATCCAGAATAGTTAACACATTTCAAGGACAAAGTCAGAGGACTGATGCTACCCAAATACAAGACCTAGTGTAAAGTGATACTGATCGTGACAGTGTGGTACTGTATTGGCAAAAGAAAAGACAGATCAGTGGAATACAACAGAACCCATAAATAGCCCCACTTAAATATAGTCAACTGATCTTTGCAAAGAAGCAAATGCCATGTAGTGGGGCAATGGTGGTTCTTTCAGCAAATGGTGCTAAAACAACTGCATTCCCATGTACAAAAATGAATCTCAGCACAGACTCACACTCTGCCCCAAAATTAACACAAATAGAACATAGACATAAGTATAAAACACAGAACTATATAACTCCCAGAAGATAACAAGAGAAAACTTGGGTGTCTTTGGATATGGTCTTAACTTTTTATATATAACACCAAATGTGTAATCAGTCCATGGAAAAACTGTTAACAAGCAGGACTTGACTAAGATTAAAAACTTGTGTTTTGTGTTAGACAAAGTCAAGACAAATTTGAAGAAGAGCCATAGTGGAAGAAAATATTTGCAAAAAGGTTATCTGATGAAGAAAGACTATGATCCAAAATATACAAAGAACTCTTAAACTCAACAAGTAAACAAATAACATGATTTAAAAATTGGCCAAAATCTTAACAGCACCTCCCCAAAAAAGATATAGCACCTCCCCAAAGAAGACAAATAGCAAGCAAGCATATGAAAAGAAGTTCCATATATCATTAAGGAATTATGAACTAAAACGACAATGAAATACCAACACACACCTATTAGAATGCCCAAAACCCAAAATACTTGCATCAAATGCTGGTGATAACTTGAAGCAAGAGAAACCCTTCACTCCTTGCTGACGAGACTGCAAATTGGTACAGCCACTCAGAAAGACAGTCTGGTACCTTCTTATAAAACTAAAGTCTTACTATATGATCCAGCAATTGTGTTCTTTGCTATTACTTAAGTCAATGAAAAATCTATGTCTGTGTAAAACCTACGTGTGGATGTTTATATCAGTTTTAATCACAACTGCCCAAACTGGAAGTAACCAAGCTGTCCCCCCAATAGTTAAAGGAATAAACTATGATACATCCAGACAATTATGTGCTGAAAAGAAATGAGCTATCAAGCCATGGAAAGACAGGGAGGAAACTTAAATGCATATTACTGTGTAAAAGAAGCCAATATAAAAAAGGATAAATGCTGCATGACTGCAACTACAGTCAGACTTCCATATCAGTGAGTTCCATACCAGTAGATATGGAGGCCCAAATAAAGGATTTGTGCATCCATGGATTTTGTATCCACTGTAGTCAGAGAACCAATTCCTCAAGGGTACTGGGTAATCTATATATGACATTCTGGAAAAAAGCAAAATCCTGGAGAGAGTAAAAAGATCAATGCCTTCCAGTGTTGGCAAGGAGATGGGGATAAACAGGAAAAAAATGCAGGATTTTTAGGGCAGTAAACTACATGTTATGTTGGCTGCTTGCTGAGATAATCAACTGAAAAGCAGGAAAAGTTTAACTGACCATGTATCTCAGAGTGGTAAAGCACTCACCTACCATGTATAAGGCCCTGGGTTTGATTCTTAGGACAGGAAGGAAGAAAAAAGGAAAGAGAGCAAGAGCAAGAGAGACAGAAAGAGAAAATACATGGCACCTTTTTATTGTAGTTTCACATGGCAGAAGAAACAAAGCAGCTCTCTGAAACATGCTTTCTTTAAGGACACTAATCCCTTTGATAAGGGCTCCACCCTCTTGAACTAATTATCTCCTAAAGCTTCTCCTCTTCATTAGCATCACCCTGGGAGTTAGGATGTCAACATATGCAAGGCAGGGGCACAAACATTCTGAAAATTGTAAGTAGTGGAAAGAATAATTCTGCCATAGAAATAGTGCATTTTTCTATTTTTCTGGAAAAAAGAATACATGTCACACACACAAAGATGGGAGGAAAATATAGCACTGTGTTAATACTAGTTTTCTTTAGAAACCTAAGAGGAAAGGTAGTTTGTGTTCTCCTCTTGCTTATCTATATCATTCATACTTATTTCTCCAACTTTTTATTGTGCTCCTATACAGGTTAAGTTTAATAAGTTTATAAATATTTTTAATTTAATAATATTTTTATTTTTAATATTTTTATTTTTAATATTTAATAAGTTTATAAATTATTTTTAATAATTTAATAAATTTAGAGACTCCTCATTATACTTATGGCACCTTTGCTAGCCACACTCCATTGGGCTAACCCCACATGTATACTTAAAAAAGACAGTGTACTGATCAGTAACCAGTAGCTGGTCTACAGCTTCATCACAAGCTTCAACAAATTTCAACTTTTCCCTTTGAAACTGTTTAATAAAAGGGTATACACCACTAAAGACAGACTGACAGCGAATTCATCAATGACTACATTAGAATAACCGACATTTACATCTTTGGTCTAGAGATTGCAGACTTTCAAATATGAATCCAGTTGATTGAGCAAGTCAAGGCACTAGAATAAAGGAAAGAAAACACCAACATTTGTAGTTTACATACTATTTATTCTAGTTTACGTTCTTGACTTGCATTTTATAGCAGTCATAAGGTATTAATGCAGTATCTGTCTGTGTAGTTTCTATATATACAGGTGTGTACAATATATGTATAGTGACATATGTGGAATATGGACCATGATCAAATGTTTTTTGGATAGTGAAGCACAGTGAGAAAAGTTTATAGACTTTTTTAGACTTCACTTTTTAGTTTATGAAGTTTATAGACTGGTCCAGTTCGCTCCTTCTATAAAGGACGAAAGCACAGCTCAGCAAGAAGAGAGGTAGGTGCCCTACCTAAGCTGGATAGCACGGTAAAGGTTGGGTCTAGAAGTTGAGACTATAATACCTTATCAAGTTTTGCTTGTGTCTGCTTCTGCTCATCGTCCTTTGATGGAGTAGAACCTGTTTTGGAATGTCGCATGATTCCATGCAGAACGTAGTTATGTTTTAACATTACATTTTCCTAAAAGCTTAATTTAAAAGTGCCTATACACTTAAAGGCACCTTCTGCCTCCTCCAGAAAATGCAAGGCTGAGCTTGCAGTCACTAACTTCTTTCTCCCCAGCCAGATGTCCTTTTCTTAGTAAGCTCTACCCACATCTCACAGAAACATTACTGCAGGGATAATGCCCAGTGGAAATTAATCATGAAGAGAATCAGTTATAGGAGTCACCGAGAGAAAGCATCACAGACAGCACTCTGGCTGTCTTAGACATTACAAGAGCCGTCAGCAAAACCCTGTCTCCAGGGACCATTATTCCGAGGGAACTCTGCCAATCGCAGCATTATTTAGGAGGTTCTTTTTTATGTTCGTCAAATGCTTACTGTCAAACTAAACCAAAGTTTTGAAGGGATTCAAACACTTCCAAGTTTGGGTAAAGAAATATTACTCCCACACTCAACTATGGCCTGTGAGCCAGGTAAGCAAAAAAAGATTTTTTTCCTTAATCAACATACAAACTTTCCTTGGTCAGAGCAGCCTTGTGAAACTCATTTGCACTGCAAGACGTGGATTCTGATTATTATGAAGGCCTTTATAAACCTACAATTCTATTTCTAGTGGTTTTCCATTGTACAGGCAATTTCTCAGAGTCATCTTGAAAACTTTTGTCCCAGGACAACAACAAAGACAAATAACAAATGGCAAAATGTAAGAGGCACATCCTTTTGTTTCAAAATCTCTCTCTCTCTCTCTCTGTATATATATATATATATATATATATATATATATATATATATATGCTGGCTCTGAGTGTGTGTGTGCGTATATATATACGCACACACACACTCAGAGCCCCCGCCCCCCCCGACTTCACAAAGGAAACAAAAGTGGACCACAGGCACTGCAGGGAACTAGAAATGACCCATATGTTGCCATCACTAGATGATGTTTCTGCAGTACCATTGTTCTCTTGGAAAACCATATATCATAATTCTACTGTGAGTAAATTTTTTGCTGCTAGGAAAACTGAATACATTTGGAAAAGCATCCTGTGAAACAATCAGAAAGACTTTTTGCTTAGAATTGCTTCTAAATACTTAGTGTTAAAAATTATAAACAAAACATTATATGAGCCAATTGTGGAGAACTTTGGTAAAACGAATGCCTATCATGAGAAAATTCTAAATATATTATTTAAGAAGATGTTTACAGGTAGGCCCAGAACAACAATATTAGCTCCTTGAGATGCCTTAAACTTGAAATTGTGCATTCAGAGTATAACTCGGAGATATTTTTATTCTATCAAACAGCTGTGCTACTTAACCCCCTCACGGTGTTCTAAATAAAATAACTTACTTAAGTATATCAGACACAAACTTTATTTTGATTTCATTGAGACATTTTTATTTTTTAAAGTCTCTTTTGATATCTTTGTGATCAACTTGCAAGATCTGTTTTGTAGCAACTGTGCTTACAGGTTCAGCAGCTGGTCTCAAAGCATCCCTGACTGATGGGATGGTGGCAAGATGGAATCAGGTTTCAAGACTTGCTGGAAAGGTCTGTCCTTGTCCTGCATTATATTATCATGTCCGGAGCTGACACAATGGTGAGACTGGTTGAATTGAAATAATGAAACAGTCTCCCCATCTGCAAAGAGCAATGGACACCAGAATCAGAAAAATCAGAGTTTATTTTCTGGATCCCTACAGTTACGACCCATGTGAGGAGGGACTCTTTCATCTCTGGATACCAATTTCCTTATGTGTACAATTATTTCCTGTAAAGGGGAAGTGTATACATATAATAGGCATAGAGAAAATGTTCAGAAAGTGGTAGTTTCTATCAATTCTGTAGGTGGTTCAAGGCTGGAGACAGGACTACTATATCATAGACTTAAGATTCAGGAGTATGATAGAATAGAAAGATAAGCTAAGGCAGTGATGAATAAAGAGGGAAGAAAAGTAAAATCCTGTTTTGATTTTGTTTTATATTCATTTGTAGCAGCATAATGTAGAGCCATCCTGGCTTAACACCAATTTATGCACAAAAGTTTTCTGAAAGCTTGAATGGCAGGGAGCTTACTATGGAAACAATAGTAGGACACAGATAATTATTAGGTATGATCCTGTACAACACAAGCATATGTCATCTCTAAATCCACAACACTAAGTAGCTTAATGCATTTTGCTGTCACCATAGTTTGCCTGGGGGACCATGTTAAGTTCTAAGCACTGTATTTTTAGAAGAATAGTTACACAGAACAGCCCAAAAAGGAAGCTAAAATGGTGAAATGCTCATACAAGAAAGAGAGATGAAGAGCTGGGAATACTAAAGCTAATGCAGAGAAATTTAGTAAGAGTGTGAAAACTCTCCAACATATAAAGGTCAGTAAAAATGCCACCTAACATGTCAGTAATACACATGTACTGAGTACTTGTTATGTTCAAAGTAATCATTGTTCTCCTCATGTTGCAGATGAGAGGACTGAGACACAAGGGAGCTAAGTTACATGTCGACAATCACATAACTCAAGGCCAGCTTTCCCCTCCAATAGAGCTGGGAGAGAAATTAGAGCTATCTGTCAAGTATTTTGAGTCTTCCAAGATCATGGTGAGATTGCCCTCCCCTGCTTCCTCTGAAGTTGGGTATGGGCACACATGATTTGCCTCCGCCAATGAAATGGGAGCTTACATCATCTTCATCACTTCAGTGAGAGAATACAACTTTCCACATTCTCTTCCTACCGCAGATGTGCAGAGCTGGAGTCTCCACCAATTTAGTTCTCCAAGGGACAATGACGAACAGATCCTTGTTGGACAAGTTACAGTAGCAGGAAATAAGCTGTTATTGTTTGTTTAAAGCTACTGAGGTTAAGGGATGCTTGTTACAGTGGTATTCAAACTTTTCAAGCAGACACAAGAGCAAATTGTAGAAACAGATTTAGACTTAATTTTTTTAAAAGAAAAATTGCCTTAAAATTGCTTCATGAGGTAGTGAACTCCCTAGCAATGGCAATGTTTAAGCAAAGGCAAAATGATCATTTGCACCCATGTAGTAAAAGAGATGGCTTCATGAAGGGAGTCTGAGGTACCCAGCACTTACTGAAACTTCTGATGTATCAGGGATTCCAGCCATAAGGATAAATACAAACACAAACTTTATCCCCAGGGAAAACACAAACTTTATCCCCAGGGAAACAGCCATGAACTAGAGAACTAGATAAGCTCTATAGGTTTTTTTTTTTTATTATTTTTAACAGTATGATTCAACCAAATTAGAGATAATAACATGGCCTGGATGAAGCCAACAGCAAGCCTGAACTTACAAATAACCATGTAGCACTAGAAATCCTGCTGATGCTTAGGTCGTGTTATTATTTTTCAATTAGGAGCCAAAAGTATAGGGTTTATGAAAGGGAGGGAAACAGGAGAATTGCTGGGTTGAGAGAAGGAACATTTTTTCCTTTCTCTAGTTACCATTCTTCAATCTTGCAAGCCAAGCGTATTCTCTGGCTTACATCAGGGGTGTTCCAGCACAGGGAATACACTGACTCACAGCAATTGTTACTGACCTTTTCCATCACTCTTCCCACCCTTTAGAGGCAGGAAGGGAGCATTTCAGTACTGATCAAGTCAGATCTGAAGAAAAGCAATACCCTTTCTATATAGAGCTATTCCTCAGCTCAAAAATCTGCCAAAGCTTTTCCAAAATATCAGAAGCTTTCCCTAAAAGGGCATATGGGCAGGGCATAGACACCCAAGAGGAATATCACGTAGAACTGAAGAAGTGAAAATCACAAATTAAATGGGTGATTCCAAGGGACACTGACATTATTGCACAAATAGCACCTTTAAACAGCTCTAACTTCATTTCTTGCTTTCCCGGTGGTGGCAGTAGTTGAAAGTTTGTTGTTTTAACTTTTCAAAACCAAACAAGAGAGATTTGCTGTCCTTTCACTAGCTTATCGCTTTTTAGTGGAAAAACAACTAAGACCAGGGTAAGCATTCACTGTAATTGTTCTGAAGCAGGCATTTCCATTTCAGGTTATTATTCATGATGGTATTAGTGCAGAGTAATATATGCAGATGGATTTGCAGCCATTACTAGACCAGGGTGAGGGCATCTGATTACTATTGTTCCCCAACTCAAAAGCATCAGTTTGAACTTTGAATCCTACAGCCTTGCCCAGGCTGAATTTATCAACTAGAGCTCTGAGTGTCCGTGAAATAAAATTAACACATAAACCAGGGTAAGCTGGATTTAATGCCATCCCTTCCTCCATCAGTTCAGTGTGGCATGAGATTCTCTAAAATACACATTCGGAAGAAACTGGCTTTAGTACAAGTAAGAACAGCAGGGGATTTGCAGCTTGTGTGAGTTTAACTTGCACCCTTAATACCCCGGTCTATTTTTAAAAAAACTATATAATAATATTCCTGCAGACACAGCTGCAAGATACCAGGTCTCGTGCCAAGCTATGTACACAAACATACTCTTACAAACGCAGATGTGAAATGTGCTAGGACAGAAGCGAGGCACAGAGATGGGGGTGTTTAGTCTAGTGGCTCCACACCCAAAAGTTTCAGGAGCAGAGCTGATGTTTGAATTGAGGGGAGACCGCCCATCTTGTACTTTTATCATGGAGATGACCCCATTTTCCTAGCATCGGTGTGTCCTCTGCCCTTGTGACCTGGGTTGAGATTTAATCCAGGGCCAGGGAAGGCCGAGACAATTGTGTTCTCAGATGGAGAGAACGTCAGGAAATCACTATAGCTTCCCCAGCTGGCCGGGCTGACACACCCACCCAGAACGGATGGCTCAGGGTGGGGTGGCAGCGAAGCACAGGTAGTAGGAGGACCTGGGACCTTTACGGCATGGACACAAAGGTGCTGCAGTTGGGGACACAAGCGGATGCGGGGACCGGGCTAGGAGATCGCACTACACTCCCTCAGCGGAGGATGCCTTTTTCCTCCAGCTAGTCCCCCATCCTCCTGCAAAGTGAGCTGGAGAAAGTTGTGCCCCGACCCTGGCTCGCGGGACTGGGGAAGGGGGACTCGAACAGCCCTAGGAGAGACCCAGGCCCCCTTACCTTGTCTTTGGGACCGAGGTTCTGCAGCACCTCCTTGCCCGTGGCGCTCCGGATCTCCACCCCGGCGGGCGCGGGCGGCGCGGGCGCGGGCTCCCCGCCGTCCTCCCGGCCTTGGCCCCTGCGCGGGGAGTCGCCCTCCACCCCGGGCCGGCTCCCCGAGGCGCGGGCGCCTCCCTGGCTGCTCCGGGGGCTCTTGGCGCCCCGCTGCCCCACGCTCAGGGCATCGAAATCCAGCGTCTTGCTCTCGAAGGCGCCCTCCACGTTGCAGAACATGCCGCCGTACTTCTGCCGCGGGACCTGGTCGGTGGTGCCCGGTCTGGCCAGGTACACGGGCAGATCGTCCTCGTGGGAACTGTCCCAGCCCCTGCGGCCCGAAGCCATGGTGCGAGCGCCGCAGAGGCCGCGAGTTCTCTTCCCCGGAGGCGGAAAGGGCAGCCGCCGGCCGCGCGCGCCGAGCCACAGTGACTGGGGCGGGAGGAGGCGCTGAGCGCTCGCGCCAGAGGCGGCAGTGCTGCTCCGGTTCCCGCCCGGCCCCCGCGAGCGCTCTCCCGCCGGCCGCACCTCCTCCGGCACCCCCAACCCCAGCGCGGCCGCCTGGCGCCCGAGCCCCTCGCACAGTGCGGACTCGCGCGCACGCACACCGCGCCGCGCCACACCGCCGCGTTCCCAACTTGTTCCCGCGTAGACACAGTCCCGGCGGACTGTGAGTCTACTCCAAACTCGAATCCCTCTGAGCCTCTCATGCACAAAAATAAATGGACCCAGGTATATTTTTCGCAAAGTCCCGATTAACGACCAACACAAACAAGTTAGAGCTACACAGACTCTCACTCCTGCGCCTAACTCCAGATTTCCTCAGCCTGACTTTGGAGTTGTCAGTTCACTGGGGTCTGCCTCACAAACCTGTACCTCCGCATATATCAGCTCCTGAACTGTTACACATCACACACACACACACACACACACACACACACACACACACACGGAGGGGGCGACATCTGACTTCACTGACAGTCACAGAAGCCTGTCATTGGCTCACAGAAACCCATTCGTACTTCATATATGCCATCCTAGATTTTGATTTTTAGCCATCCTAGGAAGTATGGGGCTTTTGGGGGGATGACAAAAATGTTCTAGAGTTAGCAAAGATGGCTGCATAACTCTAAATGTACTAAAAGACACTAAATTCTACACTAAGTATGGGGTCTGAATTACATCTTGATAAAGCTGTTTTAAATTTTAAGAAAATGGTGGAACAATGGTGTTAAACAAGGTAGATGAGGCCTGTCCTCACCAAAAATGTGATCTGTGTCCACCCATTTAGATGAGCTGTTCTGCTCAGCATACGGATCTTTGTTTATTTTCTAAACCCCATCTGTCTATCCCAAGCCTCTAATCTTCATAAAAAGAGATCTGGTTTATTTAGCTCCTTTTTATCTCATACCGGAGGATATCTACAGGCACATAAATGATACTCAGTATAACCCCTTGAATGAATGGATGATTATAACCATTTACAGAGTTGTTGCCTTGTGCCGATACTATTGTAATTGCTTCAGGATTAATCATTCACTGTCCACAAGCATGTGATAGACTCCTCTGTTCATACAAGTTCAGTCTTTGAAGGCATAAGCTCAGCATTTGATGAACTGAAACTGCGAACTCCAATTTTGGAGTGGAACAAGAACAATGGGAACTGTGACACTGTGGAATCTCAGGGGCGGGCCTGTGACAGCCATGAAACTTTTGGGAATGGAAGTTGGCCTGAACTCAAAACAAAGACAGGTGACTTGGCAAATTATACCAACCTGCAGTGGAAAGAAAGACACTCACTAAACTGCCTGTGCTCCAGCAAAATTAGCTGTGATTGCTTCAGCTGATTCTCTCTGGGGAGTGGCTCCTTTTGAACACATGAATACAGAACTTCATGTGAGAAAGTGGTGTTAAAACTTACTTCCTCCATTTTTGTTCATGTAGGCTCTCCTCTTCATTTTTTTCCAGTGCTACTAAATTATTTTACAGTCATTAATTTGCTTACAAGCTCTTCTTACAGGGATCCTTGCTTCGTGTCCAACTCTGCAGTTTCAGTGGGGAAAACAGACAAAAAGAAAGATCAGGACAGGTAATCACAGAGCTATGAAGGAAATAAGGCAGTTAGCTAGTACATATTCAAATCTTATTAGTGCCAGACTCTGTGTGGTATCTTCATTAATCTTCACAGCTCTGCAGGGAAGATACTATTCTTATTAGTATTTGTTTTTTGGGTGGGGGTAAACAAGGCAGCAGAGTTTCTAAGTAAACTCCCAACCTTTGACTGAGTCATAACCTGGAACAAGATGTGTGCAGACTCTAGGGTTTCCTTTGAAAGAGTATACTGCAGATGCACGCTTCTATGAGCATGTGTGTTGGTGTCTAGTCATACATATGAGATTTTGTAGATGTAGGTGACCCCTGTTATTATAGCTGCATTGCCTCACTTGCTATGTCTAATGCAATAGGTATGCCTGATAATTAAACTTATTGACAAAATATCACATTTAAAAGTCAACTGCTGCAGATACACATATGTGTTTAATTAAGAAAGCAAAGCAATCTATTAGAAAAAAGCCTGAAATGAGAGTAACTGGTCCGACTCCAGTCCTGCAACCATATGGCCTTAGGCAAGTGTCTGATTTAATTTATTTGTCTTTCTCCTTCATGTTTGCCTCACCCACCTGACAGCTCACACACCTAGCACGTTTATTAAGGACATCATTGTTTGAGCAAGGCATTGTTCTGAGAATTTCACATGCACTCATTTCACTTTTATAGGGACCCCATAAATCTGGCCTAGAGAAGTTAACATCTCAACCTAAAATATCACACTTAGTACTTCAAATTGGAGTTCACCTCCTTATTATAGCTGATTAAGAGCCTGTGCACTTAAAAACACCCCCCACAGAGTTCATTTGTAAAGATCCAGTGAAAAGAGAAATCAGGAGATCAAAAGTAAAGTGTTAGCCAATGAAATAATTCAGTGTCTGAGTCATCCTGGGGCAGAAATTGACTTTAAGACAAAAACTCATATAAAGGAATATCCTACCACTCTCAAAGGCATTAACCTCAGGAACATGTGGCAATTTTGTCATGGCGCCAGTAAGTCAGAGGATACCTATGACAACTACAACTTATCAGTAGCCTGCAGGTATCTTATCTTAGACTATCTGAGAAGGGACTGTCTATAATGCTGTTTGAACAATAAACTATTTCTATAACATCAGCAGTGAAAAGGGAACTTTCTGCATGTCACACACCAGATCAAATTTGCATTTCCTGTAACTGCAGTAAATCACATGCTGCTTTGCATTCAGATGACTGGTGATGTGCACCCATAGCATATCCGATTATAGCTTTAGGGAAATGTATTCCGGAGCCATCTTCTATTACCTATAGATCAGCGGAAGGAGAGACTCCTGGACAGTAAGCAGTGTCATGTACCAAGCAATCTTGATATGGTAGCACCCAGAATATATTTTATGTAAAAATAAATTACACTACATTCTTATAAGGGAAAAATCTACTCAACATATTTTAATACTCAGACTCTGCCTCCATGCTCAAAATAAAAGAGAAATAGACATAACAGTTTACTTTGACATAAGAATGAATTTATTTATTTTTGTTATTCAGTTTTTATTTCATACTCATGAACTTAACTCTGCAATCCAACTAGACTTAAAAGAGAGTAAGGAAAATATGGAACCCAAAGAGCAACCCAGCAAAACTCGAGGACTATAGAATAATCAAAGATTATAGAATATTGTAAGGAAGAGGGGTGCTTTCCTGATCTATAAGTCTGTTGGTTAAGCAAAGTCAAATGTAGTTTACCTGCATCTGTTTGCCCACGGTTGTCAGCAGTGATCTTCTTGCTGATCTTGCCATTTTGGACCCAAAACTCATGGCTTCCATCACATCCATGACCTTTCTCATATTCCCAAAGACCACGTGCTTACTGTCTAAAAACTGATGTTTGGCAGAGCAGGTGAAAAACTTGGAACCATTTGTATTCAGTCCAGCATTTGCCATGGGCAAAGTGGCAGAATTTGAATACTTCAGGGTAAAGTTCTTATCAAATGTCTTCCCAGAGATGGACTTACCATCAGAGTCATTGTGGCATGTAAAGTCACTACCCAGGCACATAAATATCCTGGAGTAATTTTGTGAAACCGAGACTCCTTACAGCTAAATTCTTTCTCTCTAATTCCCAGAACACAAAAGTTTTCTGTTGTCATTGGAAGTTTGCATACAAATAGCTAGAAGGGAGGTGTAGCCAGAAGGCTGCAGAAGCATAGAAGAGCGTGGTGTGGTTAACTATGGCTGGCAGCCACAGCTCCAGGTGACAGTGGGATCTAGAAAACTGCAAGTGAATTTAAATATTTCTGAGTGTAACTATGTCTGAGTATAATCCTCTGTCTTCTCCTTCCTTGGGTTGCAGAAATTTTAACCCATGTTATCTTGTTCTGTTTCATGGACACACAAGTTAGAAAACTCATTTTTTTATCGCAGATGAAATATATAAATGAGACATTGTTTGCAAAATGTCAGCCCTTTGCCTGACATAGCAGGTGTTCCATAAATATTACTCTACTCCTTCCTCAGACTATAGTATATGTTTAATATCACAGGTAGTTTACAATGACTTTGACTATTCTTTGTGACTTTGCACTTTGCAGAATTTTATTGAGAAAAATGATGCATAGTGTAGCATATTTAATTTAAACATTAAAAATAACTGTTGTCTTCCATACTCACTCATTCCAACATCTGAGTTTTCCTACCAGGCCACTACTGAATTTTAACTCAATATTAGGTGACCAAAATGTTAATTAAAAACAGGGTTTTTTCCAAACACACTCACAGTGGTAAAGTTAGATTATAAAATATTTTCAGCAATTCTAACTGTGCATGCTGAACCAAAATTCCCTGCTCATATATCATATATGTAAGACAAAGCTACAATAATATATATCAAAATATATATTAAAATACTGCATCACTGGAAGGTGAGTCCTAGGATAATGGGTAACTTTTAGCTCCTTTATGTATTTCTTTGCTTTTCAAAATCTTTATAATGAGTTACTTCTATAATCATAAAGAATGCTATTTCAAATGTGTGTCATGAATGTTATTTTAGATAAAAATATGCTTATTGAACCTGGTGAAAATTGCTGATGAATTATTGAAGTAGGCCGCTATGTGTATAATATGTTAGGAAGATCTATTGTTCAAAATTAAATAGATAAAATGCAGTGAATTTCCTCATCAGGGTCAAATTGGTACCTCTTGCAGAACATGTGAGCAGTTAGACAGCTGAGTGGGGAAAGGGCCATTATGATGAGGATGTGAAGCGAGGGCTTACAAATGTCCTCAAGGTAAATCCTTTCCACTAGAGGATTACTTAATAGGACATGACATAATCACCTTCCAGACAGGGAGAGGTTGGGGTTTTCTTTCCAGTGTTATACACTGAACATGTCCCTTTGATTTTATCATTCTCAAATGTTCAAAAGCCAATTCCAAGCATAGACTTTGCTTTGGCCTTAAGTGGGAAGGTGAGAAATGTTAAAGCCACTGCTGACCCATATGATAAAACAAATATTTACTTCACACGCCCTAATGTTGTAGTTTCCCAGATGCAGACTCACAGGTGTGACTTAATCTCCTATGAAGATCTCTAAGCAAGGGCCAGACAATAAACAGTCACAGAATACAACAGGAAGCAAAACAAAATGAAACAAAAATTATGAAACTTAGAACCAGCTTATCTACATTGTGACAAAAGTTCACAATATTTCTAAGCTTAAAAAAACCTTATTTTTTCCAGTTACTCTTCATGTTTTTACCCACTTATAAAATAATCACATTAATTTTATATTATTATATTAATATGATTCTGATCCTTTGAAATGAAATTATTTTACCTTTCACTCTTCAAAGATAAAAATAACAATGAATCCTTTGCTTACCTCTCCCTCCCTTCCTTGCTCACTCCCTTCCTTCCTTCCTTCCTTTTTAATGAAATTTAAAATGTGGGAAGGCAGAGGGTTGTCTAGCAAACACTCATGCACTCATTGTATAGAATTTATAAATGTTTTTTCAATATATTTTATTCACATATTTTTGTATATGAACAAATGTGTAATAAAACATTATAGAATTCAAGTGCCCTATGTATTCCTTCTCTCCCTTTCTCTCTGTTTATGAAAAAGTAATCTATGTTAACCACTCATATTCTTCTAGAGTGTGCTATCTGTTGGAAGCTGCTCCTTTAGCTGGGGGTTTAAAACCTGTTTTCTTTACTAAATTAATTACTACTTTAGTTTAATTATTTCCTTTTTAGGAATGATATTTGGCCAAGAATTATGTACAGAGGTCATTTTCAGAAAATAGAGGCTTGCAATAATAACATTAGATTTTCCTTTCCTAAAATAAAATTAATCACAGTTCATACATCAATGCAGAAAATTTTCAGATTCTAAGAGAGTGTGAGCATTGTCAGAACACTGGGCTTTTGAATCGAATGACACTGGATTAGAGACAGGCTCAAAAACTTACCATCTTTCTCATACTAGGAAGTGTTTGTTTTTATGAGAGCTTGAGTGGCTAGAGAAAGCTGGACATGAAACTTACACATAACATGTTAAAAGGTAGCTTTCATTTTGTGTTCCCTGGAGCCGAACCTAGATAATACACAAAAAAAGTAGTCAGAGAAGATGATACTCTGAATGAAAAAGTTCCTTTCAATCCACAAGACTAGGGCATGTTGGGCTCCAGAATAAGTAGCAAACAGGCAAGGACTAACGATTTGGGAGGGAAGATGGACAAATGGTGAATAATTTTTCATTGAAAATTTTATGGTTATATATAGACTAAGACAACATAAATGCACTGGTTGTAGCATCTTATCCCAGTGCTTTTGTCTGGTTTTATTTTCCTGTCAATAAATAACTCCTCGTCCAAGCAGCTCTCCGGAATGCCTTATTCCTCCAGATCTGTCATAGATGAGATGGATGGATAGGAAACAGGATCCCTTAAAGGTTTCCAAGCCTTTGGAATAATTCACATTGGAAACATGAAGCAAAATATATGCAATTAGTCTAATTATCTAACCCTAATTTTCCTGTTTTATTAAGATGTATCAGAGCATTTGTGTGATGTGTGGTACGAATGAAGTACAGCATAGGATTGAAAGCCGGAAATTCTGGACTACAATTAGGGATCACACTACTGATGGATGGATCTGGAAGAATTACATCAACTCTCAATTTCTGTTCTTCCCAGTAGACTAGAAATAAATATCTGTGTGGCTGGAAAAAGTAAGATACTTCGTGACAAGTTGTAATTGTTCTCTTCAAATTTTTACTGTTTTATTTTCTTTAGTGCCCAGCCCCAATTTCTATGACCTGATAGGTAAACAGCAAATAAATATTTTGTCAATGGTATCTGGAATTATTGTTTCAGTGGTAAAACTGTATGTAGCTAGTGAAAACTAACCAGTCTTAGGTATGATAAAAGTAAAAAAAGTTGGGAAACCAAATCAGATTACCTTCTAGTCCAATGAAATTCTTAGACATTTGTCCTTAAAGGATCTTTAGTTCAAAGATGTAGTCAAGTGGGAATGTGAACCTTGCTATTTAAAAAGATGTTAAAATACTGTACTAAGACAAATGTTTTTATGTATTGATATTTTTAGCAGCGGTTATATGAAAATTTCCTCAGCTTTGACTATATGAGTCTAACAATTTAATAGTTCTTAATGTTGACTCGTAACTAAGAATTAACATTTAAAGTATAATGTTAACTTGGTAAATAATTTATTTCTCATGAAAAACATCAATATCACCATCCACTTAAATAATAGTCTATAAAATCTTTAGTTGCACCAGGAAGGAATTCTTGGCTCTAAAAGTCCTATCTACAAAAAAATATATATTGCAGTCTTTTACTATAAGGCTGATGGATCAGTTCTAGAAATAAGTACAGGATATGGGGGTGTATTGACTAATATAAAATTCTTAAAATCTTATATTTATTAATTATATATTAGGATGGCTTTTAATGGAAAATTTGAAGTTAAATACCAAGCAAAAATTCTCCTGGATTATTTATCTGGTAAAATGTTTTAGCATAATAATTTAACATTGTTATTTATTTTAATTTTGACCAAAAATTAATTTTCAAACTAAAAAGAGTGAATACCTGAAGAGATAGGATTTTTAAAATATGTGCATAATGTTGAAATAAGTCTAGAGGGTGCAGTCCATTGCAATTACTCATGTACAAAATAAAACAAAGATGTAACATGGTTAGCTGAATTCCTTATTGCTATGGATATAATTTTTGACAGTGGTTGGAAAATTCATCCTTATTTAGAAACTCACTAATCAGTAATTACATAATCACAAATAATTTAGTGATTAATTTTACCATCTGGATTTTTATAGGCAAGTTTTACAACTGGATCCCAAGAAGTTCTTAATTCATGAAAAGGCATAAATGAAAATTCCTAATGGGGAAGGCAGATCTAATTTTATTTGAAAGATACCTTTCTAAAATTCGGAATTGTAAAATATCTGATGATAGAAAAGTCAAGCTTGCCCTCCCCTTTAGTTTTGAAGACATGAAATAATGTCCAGGATAAAGCAAATCACTTGAGGATATGCTCTTTTAAAAACCTGTGAATTTATGAAGTAGTCTTATTCATCCTGCTTTTTCTTTTAATCCAAAGAGCTTCTTTTTGTTTTTGTAAAGTAATCCAAGTGCTGAAGAGACCGTGTTGAGCCATGTCTACTTTCCACCAGCCAATATGGGCTAAGAATCCTGTTGGAATAATAAAGGGGAAATAATCTGCTTGGTCCCTTTTACTCATACATATTTACTGAGCACTTATTATGTACCAGGGCATATTGAAGTTACCATGGGAGTATACCAATAGAGTAGATGAGGACAAATATTCAAATATAAAGCTGCTCAGACTGTAATAAATGTTGTCACAGGAGGAAGAAAGTTGGATCAGTAAAGGTATTTAGAAAGCAAAAGCATGTGATAAAGAATGAACAGGACTTTGACAGAAAAAGATAGGCAAAGTCTTTCCTGGAAGAGTGGAAATGTTTGGAGAACAGTGAGCAATCCTGCTTGCTTGGAGAGCATAGTGCTTGTGTGTATGTGTGTGTGTGTGTGTGTGTGTGTGAGTAATGAATGTGACAGGGATGATTGGACAGGGCTCAAATGTGGGGATCTTGAATAAAAGGTGAGAAAATGTATCAATGGGGAAATGATTATACACTGGGTCTTAACTTGCTTTGCAATACTGACCTTACCTATAGCCATCAGTTTGATTTCATATGTAACAATCATTTCTGACTCTGCCCACATTTCTCCAATCTTTACATTTCTGTCTGAAAGTATTTGTATAACCTATGCTGTATAATTTTAGGCTCTGACGCATCTGTCAATAGAAATTTTCCTAACAGCGGCCATGCTCCAAGCTATCAGCACATATATTTCCAATCCCTGTCGAGAAGGTTGGGAACTTTAGAAAATCACTGGGGTGCTAAATCTCCAAGAGTACTCCCGGAAGTATTTGGAAATAGGCGGGGAATTGGAAGACAAAATTTTATCCAGGAAAGTGAGAGTTTCTGAAAGAGTCTGTACCTAAAATGAGAGTTGCTCTCTTCTTGGCAGGGATTGCAAGTAGAGAACAGATGTCAGAAAATCAGTGATTCAACAGTAGAGCCCAAAGCTTACGGCTGCTTCCCATGAAGGATGAGAAAACTTCTGTCTTCCAGAGGACAACAAAGGTAAGGTAGACTGTGAAACATAAGATTAATTACTGGATATAGGCACCTGAAAAAGTTTTAATTCTCCCTGCATGGGAGCATATTCATTTTCTACTGTTGGTAATAATCACCACAAATTTAACAGATTAGAACAAGAAAAATGTGTTATTCCAGTTTCCTTGGGTAAGAAATTTGGGCACAGGTTAGGTGGGTCTAGAACCCACCTAGGGAGTGGCTTTCATTAAACTAAATAAAGCTACCTCTGATTCGTGGGTCATCTTCCAGACTCATTGTTTGATGACTGAATTCTGTTCTTTGCTATTGTTGGTCTGTTCACCTTTGTCTTACCGACCGTCAAACAAAGATCGCCAATGGCTACCAGAGGCCACCCTCATGTCCTTACATGTGAAGGGGTATTTTAAAAAGTCTCTGTGTTTATTTTAATCCCTCATTTCTCTTCAGAATCATCTAATTAGGGTCAGGCTTATCGAGGATCATTTCTATAAATTAAAATCAATTGATTAAAATCTTTAATTACAAATGATAAAATTCTTTTGCAGTAGAACCTACATTGGTGCTTGAGTGAATAATTGGAAGAAGGTGTGTACACAGGTGATTGGGATTCAAGGGGTGATTTTAAGTTTCTGCTTGTTGCAAAGAGACACATGCCAGAATCTTTCATTAATGGGGGGTCCCTCCTGGTGCTCTTATCTCATGGGGAAATTTGTTAAAATCTGGGCCAAGGTCTGGCTATTTTTAAAGAGTTTATGTCATCTTCTCTAGCCCTTAGTACTGGAGTATTAATAAGCATCATCAAAACATGTACTTCTTATAATATTTGAGAACGACCATATAGATATGGATTTCACCATAGGATTCAAAATAGCATTTTATTAGACATTCTCAGAATATTTAGGAGATCAGCAAAAATGCACAAAACAATGTTACAGTACCTTGTAAAAAGCAATAAAATATATATTGAATTTAACAAAATGTTCTTTTTGTTGAGTTGAATTTTGAAGGGAATCCTAGGGCTCAGTGAGAAAAGCCCTCCATGGGGGGTACCAGACGACTGTGCTCACACGGCTTCATTCCACCCAATCATTACTACTTATGCAATGGGACAATAAACCTAATAGACCAACCTATTTTTCAGGACTACGTAAGATTGCATAAGGATCAAATGCTAATAGTTGTGGAAATGTTTATAATTTAGAAATTTATATAAAAATATAGCAAAAATTGTAGGCAAAACCTTGATGAGTTGTCAGTAGGGCAATAACTCTCAGTTAAATGGCAGATAAGACAAATATTATCAGTCACAATAGAGGCACTCTGATCATTCTCTCAGCTGGGCAGACTTGATCTATTGCTGCTAACACAGCCTCAGAATTCCCCTTCAACTTGAGTTGGCTTCCAAACTTCATGTGCTCAGACTAAGAAGTGGTCTGTAGGTGAAGCCATGAGAACTTAAACTGTAGGGATGAGGGTAGTCTTCCCACTCTCTTTGCTCTTGCAAAGCTAAAAGACAAGTCTCTTTTTTTATCTTTAAAAGGCAATAAGAAAACTGCCTAAGGACAGATTGTGCTGATGCTTCCTAACTTGAAGATATCAGGTCTTACTACCTGGTCTGCACTGGTGTAGGTAAATAATCCTTGTAGGAACTGTTCTTTCACCACTACATCCTTCAGGTCTTTTATAAATGAAATTTATTCACCTGAATGCAATCTGAGAATTGATGGAAACTTGTTCAAAAATCAGACCATTGGTACTCTTTGAATTCTCCATTATACATGTAGCAGTTTCACATTGATCACAAATCATACAATTTGGGAGTTGTCCTAATTCTATTAGAATACTCTCACTGGCTTAAAGTTTTAAATTTTCTTTGGAAATCATGTTTTGATTCTCTTTTGGGAGCCAAAGACTTACAGTTTTTGTGATAGCTGATTGGTTGTGTCAACTTCAGTAAATAACACCAAACTAAATTCGTTTAGCGTAGTGCTGGGTGTGGAAGACCCACCCTAGAAAGGATTGTCACCAGAGTTCTAGAAAAGGGAAACAAAGAAGGAAGGATTGCTTCTGTATTCTTTAAAAGAACTTGAGTCTCCACTTTCATCTTGGAAATTATCTTTTGGCTTCTAGCACAAACTGTTCATCCTTCTGAATCAGACTCTCCTGAAAGAGACACACATGGGACACTCACAGAGCTCCGTGCCTTTGACTGGATCCTTTGTATCCCCAGTGCACAGACAGACTTTTTCACTCTTTCACACCCAACTCTGAGTGGCCACCATAAAACAATCTGTAAATTCTTATGCATTTGTTTATCTTGCATTATATCTATTTCTCTAATAGATATTGGCTGATACAGATTTGGGTACCAGGAATGGCTCTAGAGAAATATAATTATAAAGATGAAATTCTTTAATGGCTTTAGGGATTCCTGAAGTCAGCTCTCTAATTTGATGAGATCTAAAGATGACATGGTCTCTTCTTCTAATACTGTAAGCAATATTGATAGTCCTTGATGTGAACTGTTAAACGGGCAGTGTAGATCCATTTGATTGTCCGAATTCACTACTTGTGAGATGTAAGGAATTTAGCAATTCCGTATATGAAAGTTTTGAGTATTTTGGCAGAGTGGGAAATATAATGATGCTGGCTGGTTGGTCTTATGTAGCATCCTTTGATAAACTAATGAAGGAAAACAATAAGATTAAAACATCTATAAGAAACCTAGTCTTCTGACTGGAAGGACAAATAATAAAGGAAAGTAAGGAGCTCAAAGATTCAAATTCCCAACTCCAGACATGCATAAAAAATTTAAAAGTTTCTAATCATGTCCTGAAAGGAAATCTCTTCTCTTTTAGCTGCAGGGCCAAGATTGCAGAAACCCAAACACAGGCCTTTATAATTCAATTGGCTGAACTACTTGCAAATTTAATGCTCAGCCTCAAGAATTTTCTGAAGCAAAGGTGAGGGCACTCATCAGAAAAGAAAGGGGTCCCATAAACTGGGGTAGAGGTGTTTGGGAGGATCATAATGAGGCTGAGAGTGTTGACTTCCTAGATGCTAATGAGATTATTTTGCCAGAGAAAGAAATTTCCCCACCTGGCATGGTGGAAGCATCCCCACCTCCAACCTGTGGTGGTGTCAGTCTCTTGTAGTGTATATGAGGAAACTAACCCTGTGTTGACCAAGCATAAAACACTGAAACTCTTCACGATCCACCTTCACCACACACTTTTGCCTTTAGGCTTATAACTAGGCTCAAATTGCTGAAGGCTTTTAAGGGTGAGATCCACAGTGTGACCCATGAGGATGTCTGGTATTCTCCCAAAGGACTTCTTGAGTTTTCTAACTCTTATGAGCAGAGGCCTGATGAGCAAGTGTGGGAGTGGATTTTGCGGGTAGGATAACGGTGGCAAAAATATACACATGTATCAGGCTGAGATTTTTTGATATGGGCCAATTAAACAGAGATTCTCAATTTAGTGTTGCACCTCATGGAGTAAAGAACAGTGTTAATAGTTTATTTGGCTGGTTGGCAGAAGCATGGACCAAAAGATGGCCCACTGAGAATGAGTTAGAGATGCCTGATAATCCGTAGCCTGCAGTTGATGAAGGGACTTAGAGGCTTAGGGAAATGGGAATGCTAGAGTGGATCTATCACATTAAACTTAATCCTCCACACTGGGATGATCCAGAAAATGTACCCTTTACTAATACCAAAGGGAAACAGATTTGTAAGGGCAGCACCAATATCCCTGAAGAGCCCTGTCATTGCTCTTCTCTGTATGCCAGACCTTACAGTGGGAACTAGTCTCCAAATAGGGAAGTAGAAGGGCAATGGGCTTGACTGGCTCCAAGAGGGCATAGGTCAAGTGGCAGTACTTAATTTTGAAAGGCAGGGCACATGTAATGAACAGCAGAAGCAGGGCAATGACCAGAATGGTCCAACATGTGTAGACTTATGGTGTTGGCTGATCAGCCATGGTGTTCCTAAAAGTGAAATAGATGGTAAGTCTACAAAATTCTTACTAGGTTTATATAATTGAAAAAAATCATGGCCCCTTAACTAGGCCCCAGATTCCAGCCAGTTCAGATCTAGAACATCCTGAATGAAGGGAAGGCCACATCCCCTTGGGGAAGGGTCTTGGTGTACCAAAATATGGTCAGTCTTTCTCCCATTCTCCCCCAGAGGAACCTAAGGCCTTTTGTCTGACTAACTGTATATTGGGGGAAGAGAAATGATCAGACATTTTGGGGAAAACTGGACACTGGTTCTGAGCTAGTGCTGATTCCAGGGGATCCAAAATGTCACTGAGGCCCTCCAGTAAGGATAGGGGACCTATGGAGGTCAGGTGATCAATGAAGTTTTAGCAAAGGCCCAACTTTCAGTGAGTTCATTGAGTCCTCGAATCAATCCTGCAGTCATTTTCCCTGTCCCAAGATTCGTAATTGGGATAAATATACTTAGTACTTGGTAAAATTCTCACACTGGTGTCTTAATCTGTAACGTGAAGGCTATTATGGTTGGAAAGGTCAAATAAAACTCATTACAGTTGCCTTTGCCTGGTAAAATAGTTAATCAAAATCAATATCACATTCCTGGAGGGATTGCAGAGATTAGTGCCATCATGAAGGACTTGAAGGATACAAGAGTGGTGGTCCCCACCACATCTTCATTTAATTCTGCACTTAGCCTGTGCAGAAGACAGATGGGTCTTAGAGAATGAGGGTAGATTGCCATGAACTGAATCAAGTGGTGACTCTCATTGCAGCTACTGTACCAGATTTGATTTCCTTTCTTGATCATCTCCTGGTACTTGGTAGCAGCTATTCATCTGGCAAATGCTTTCTTCTCTGTACCTATCCATAAGGACCATCAAAAATGATTGGTTTTCAGTTTGTAAGGCCAGCAATACACTTTCACTGTCCTACCTCAGGACAGTGATTCACCAACCCTGTGTCACCACTTAGTTCGTAGGGATCTTGATTGCCTTTCTCTCCCACAAGGTATCACACTGGTCCATTATATTGATGATGCTATGCTGATTGGGTAAAGTGAGTAGGAGGTAGAAAGTTCTTCGGATTTTGTTAGCTAGGCATTTGCAAGCCAAAGGATGGAAAATAAATCCAACTAAAATTCAAGGTCCTTCTACTGCAGTAAAATTTCTGGGAGTCCAGTGGCATGAGGAATGTAGAGATATCCCTTCTATGGTGAAAGATAAATTATTACATCTGTCTCTCACTACAACAAAACAGAGGCACAATGCCTAGTGGGCCTATTTGGATTTGGGAAGCAATACATTCCTCACTTTGGTGTTTTACTCTGGCCCAGTTACTGAGTGACTCAGAAAGCTGCTAGTTTTGAGTGGGACCCAGAACAAGAAAAAGGCTGCGCATCAGGTCCAGGATGCTGTCCAGGCTGCTCTTCCACTGGAGCCATATGATCCAGCAGACCCAATGGTACTTGAAATATCAGTGGCAAGTAGAGATGCTATTTGAAGTCTCTGGCAGGCCTGTATAGGTGAATCACAGTGGAGGCCTTTAGGATTTTGGAGCAAGGCTCTGCCATCATCTTCAGACAACTACTCTACCTTTAAAAAAACAGTAGGCCTGCTAGCGAGCCTTAGAGGAAACTGAATAATTGACCATGAGTCACCAGTAATCAAGTGATCTGAGTTGCCTATCATGATCTAGGTATTATGTGATCCACCAAGTCATAAGGTTGGACACATACAGCAAAAGTCTATCATTAAATGGAAATGGTGTGCATGTGATTGAGCCAGAGCAGATCCAGAAGGTACAAAGAGTCTACCATGAAGAAGTTGCCCAGATGCTCATGGCGCCTACTTCTGCTGTATTGCTTTCAGTTTCCCAGCATGCACCTGTGGCCTCATGGAGTATACCATGTGACCAGCTGTCAGATAAAGAGAAGGTTTAGGCTTGGTTTATGGATGGTTCTGTACATTATGCAAGCACCATCCACAAGTGGACAGCTGCAGCATTATAGCCACTTTCTAGGATATCCCCGAAAGACCATGGTAAAGAGACATCTTCACAGTGGGCAGAATTTTGGGCAGTGCATCTAATAGTACATTTAGCCTGGCAGTATAAATAGCCAGATGTGCAACTATATACTGATTCATGGACTGTAGCCAATGGCTGGATGGTCAGGAACTTGGAAGGGACATAACTGGAAAATCAGTGACAAAAATATTTGAGGAAGAGGTATGTGGATAGACCTCTTCATATGGGCAAAGGTTGTAAAAATATTTGTTTCCCATATAGACATTCACCGAAAGGTCATCTCAGTAGAAGAGATATGGGGAATGTAGAGATATTCCTTATCAAGTTGATAGGATGATCCATTCCATAGGTAGTAGTCTACCTCCTTTTTCAGCCACCCCTGTCATTGCCCAATGGTCTCATGAGCAAAGTGACCATAGTGGCTGGGATGGAGGTTACTCATGGACTGAGCAACACAGACTCCCACTCACCAAGGCTGATCTGGCTATAATCACAGCTGAATGCCCAATATGCCAGCAGTAGAGACCAACACTGAGTCCCCGCTATGGCACCCTTCCCCGGGGTTATCAGCCTGTTGGTTGTTCCCTGTGCCTCTTTCTCAACTTGAAGAAAATAGTTTCTGTATTTATTGAAAGTTTAATAATAGCCCACAAAAAGCTAAAAAATGAAAAAGAAATGAGATAGTTACTGATTGAGTAAAACTGTCCTATATGCCCCTACTACTTTTCAAACAAAACAGCTTTGGTACCACTTGATAGATGCAGGGATTTGAAACCACATGACAAATCATACATCAAATCCCTGCCAATACAAAGATTTAAAGCCATATGAAGTGTAGTCTAAGCAATGTGGTGTGAATTGTGGAAATAGTAATTAATCATGTTACTTAAACAAGATTTCCTCTGACGTTCCCTGTGTGAGTACTTTGCTGTGCACATCTAACATGCCAACCATTGTAGTACAGGAGCTACTAGCATCATGGGAGAGGCAAATTATAGATGTAAACACAGCCTGTTAATGCTATCAAAGGAATGAGCTGGAGAGGGGACTCATCACACCATTTCTGAGGGCAAGAGCAACGGGGTTCTGAAGAATGAGCTTTGCTTAGGAGAGTGGCATTGAGAAAGCGCACCAAAGAAGTAAAAATTACATGCAAAAGACCAGTGGCAAGATACAGCTTGGCTGGCTCTTAACAGCAAATAACTTCCCTGAAACAGTGGGGGGAGCCAAGAGTGTGAAAAACACATAAATATGATGGGTATATGTAAGAACATGTGCACAATTTTGAACATGTGAAATATTTCATTAGTTTAAATTAAACTATGTACTGGGAATGTAGCTCAGTGGTAGAGTGCTTACCTAGATTGCATGAATCCCTGGATCCAACCCCCAGCACATACAGCAGAAAAACAACTTTTAAATAAGTAAATGGACTTGAAAATATGTTGAAAGTCTAGAAGGTGTACTGTGATTCAAAGTATAGAATAGGGTGTGTACAAAGTGCCTAAAGCATGGTTAACTGTTTCTTTGTTTTTATTTTACCATGCTGGAGGTCAAACCCAGGGCCTTGCACATACTAGGCAAGCACTCGACCACTGAGCCACATCCCAGTCCTAGTGCCTGGTAATTTTTCGGTTCAGGTCCACTATTATTTTTAAAATAAAGGGTAAGTTTAGGCTTTCTGACATAGCATGTCTTCTCTGTTCTCTGATTTGAGCTACAACAAAGAGCAGAATCTGGGTGGATTTAATTCATTACTTAGATCAAGCAGGAATTTGATGTCATGATTAAGAGCCAGACAGACTTGTGTTCAAATCCAGGTGTCAAATCCCAGCTCTGTGTCTGTGGACAAGCTTTTTTAACCTCTGTAAGCCTGTTTTCTCATCTGTAAAATGGAGATAATAACATCTCATTCGCGGAGCTGTTGTGAAGGTTAAAGAAAATAATATATGTGAAGTAATTAGCACAAATTGACCAGCACAGAGAAAGCACTCAAAAATGGTTGCTATATCATTACAAAAGGAGACATTCGACATGTGGTGAAGATTGGGGAACATTCCCAGAAGACGCATGGTGATGAGGACAATTGTCTCAGCTGGATGTGAATTCATCTCTCTGTGGCGGCGGCTTATAAAGAAGAATAATCCCACAGATGAATAGGCAGCCAGCCAAGGTGGCTGGATCCTCCTATCCATGGGTTCTGGCCAAGAAGTCTGAGTGTGAGCAGAATGTGAATCACTTGCTTACTGTAAATTAATTGTTAACATTCACTGAGCAAAGAGGAAAGGATGCTTGGTCAGAATTAATCATCTAAAAAACTGAGTTATTTTAAATTCATTACATTTGAATATGGTAATGAGGCATTGTCATTTTTATATCTCTTTGTGGAGGAGACTGTCTATGGTAAGATGAAAAAGGATTAACCTATAATTTTTAGAGTGTGCTCTTCTTTTTTTCCCATATTTCTTGAAGCTTAATATGTTTATTGCATATCTTTACTTCATAGATAAGGAAATAGTCTTTGAGTTCAAAGTGATTTATAAAGGGCCTATATTATTCTTTTTTTTGGGGGGGGGCCTATATTATTCTTAAATAAGTGAAATAGTGTTAAAAATTGAGATCTTTCTTACTCACTCATGTCTCATGTTAGAATTACTTGAACTTTTTAAAGCTAAGGATGCCCAGAAACTAGCTCTAAAGATTCTGATTTTGTTCAGAGTTAAGCACTTCCTCAGTGTAAAATATATCAGTCAAAACAACTTCTTTTCTAAGAACTTACTAAACAAATTATTTAAAATATGGATGGACTGTCTACTGGGGAACTAAATTTGACAGTTAATAGATTCTTTGTTGTTGTTCTGCTTTATTCATTGAGGATGTTTCAGAGACAGATTAAAAGCAGGGAGAATGAATCCAATCATTTATGTCATGTTGGGGGAGGGAGAAATAGATTTTTCCCTTTGACCTTTTGATGAGTCATTGATACCCTTACTGTGGCGACTTCAGTCTCATCAGAGAACAAATCTATGAACATATTCTAAATAATCAGAACATTATCTGACCCTTGGTTCAAGTCACTTACCCAATTGACCTTGGAAGTTTACTTCTCAAAAGGAAAGACGCACCATTTTCTCTTACTTTTTATGTCAGTCAGTTGAAAAGAATTTTGAAAAATAGTCTCTTTGTTAGCCTGTGAACTGCAGTGAGCACATACACTTGCGGTTCCTTGGACTCTCTCTGTGGCTTGCTCATTTACTCACTCATTGTAAGTGCTGGCCTTGGAGGAGAGAAGGAACAAATGGTGAGTTAAAGCAATTCTTTCTTGTGTGTCCCCATGGCCCGCTGACTGGAAAGGTGATAAAACGATTGCCCCATTTAATCCTCTAAAGCAGTGAGTATTAAATTTGGGATAATCCTAAATCATCTTTCCTAGCTAAGAAAAGGCCTCCAGAAGAAGCTATTAAGAATATAGCTTCAAATATTTACCTATCTTGATCTGTAAGGGTTTATAAATTTATAATTAAGAAACTTGACACTATGTGAAAAAATAAATGTGTTTTTTATTTTTTAAACTATGGACATGAGCACATAGGAGAAAAACAGACAATTCAAAAGTGAGATTGTTCATCAAAATCTTTTATTTGTTCTGACATAGACAAAATGAAGACAGTCAAAATATAACAAAACAAAATCCTCAATTTCCAAAGAACTTCAAACAATATAAGCACCGTAATTACTTTCCCTAGATGTAGTTCAAAATTGCACTGCATAAGTAGATAAAGGCTGATCCTCTCAATCTGAATAGTAAGCCCAAACGTTTTTCCTACCTCTAACTTTTATTGATTCTTTAACTTCTTTCTGTCTTGTTAAAACTGATTTTATTGGTAAAATATGGATATACATACTGGTCATATTCACCATAGGGAATATGTACATATACATAATATATCTTGTCCCTCTTTTTTTCCCATTCTCCATCCCTTCAACCCCTCTTCCCCTCATTTACAAAACCTTGTTCCATTTTATCCTTCTTTTGTCATCTTTTCTTCTGCCTTCCTTCTTTTTCCCCCTCTCCATCTCTAGTTCTCCTTCCCATTTGAAATATTTCATCCTATTCACAATATCTGTTATACATATTGGTCTTATTTACACTTTCAGTTTCTCACACCAGTGAGATAATGTGATACTATACACATGAGTTCAATTTATGTCACTTAAAAGTGTGGTCTCAAGGTTCATCCATTTAGCTAGAAATGTCTCTAGTTTACCTTTCTTTATTGTGGGGAGTAGCTGAGTTGGAGATCAATTGCACATGCTGATCCAAAGCAAGGTCAACCTAAGAACACAGAGCACCTGACACAAGCCAGACAAACAAGTTGTTAGGCAGGTCCTTTCTCTCATTAGGAGAGGGGTATCACCTGTTGTCAACCTCTTTCTGATTGTGTAAATAAATGCACTGCAGTCATTGGGCAGTTCCTTTTCTCCCATCAGGAAAGAGGGCACCACCTGACCTCAGCTTGCTGCATTCTGACTCTTGTCTTCATTTCTTCATCCTCCATTGTCCTTACCATGAGAATTTCAAGAGCTGATCCAAATGAGACACTTTATGGCTATAAGTAGTAGTCTATAGTATTAAAAAAAAACCCAAATTTTCTTTACTTATACATGGACATTTGGGCTCTTTCCAAGATTTAGCTATTACAAACTGTGCTGCTATAAACATGAGCCCACATATGTTGCTGTGGTTTGATGCTTTTAATTCTTTTGGGAAGATACCAAGAAGGGGAATAGTTGAGTCAAGTGGGAGCTCTAGTCCTAGGTTTGGGAGGAATCTCCACATTGAGTTCCACAGTTGTTGCTCCAGTCTACACTCCCACCAGCAATGGAGAGGGGTTCCTTTTTACCCACAGCCCCTCCAGCATTTGTTATTGAATTCTTGGTAATAGCCATTCTTTCTGGAGTGAGGGCAAATCTTAGTGTTCTTGTAATTTGCATCTCCTGAATGACCAGTGATACTGAACACTTTTTCATGTATTTATTTACCATTTGTACTTTTTCATTTAAGAAGTGTATATTCATCTCAGATGCCCATTTTTGGATTGGGTCTTTGAATTTAGGGGATCTGACTTTTTTCAGTTCTTCACATGTTCTAGATATTAGTCCTTTGTCTGAGGGATAACTGGCAAAAGTCTTTTCCCGTTCTGTGGGTTGTCTCTTCACTCCGTGGGTGATTTATTTTGCTGTGCAGCAGTTTTTAATAGATGAGATCCCTGTTGTTGATCCTTTGGAATATTTCTCATGTGATCAGGGCTTTGTTTATGAAGTCTTTGCCTATCTTCTCTTCTAGCTTATTCAGTATTTCTGTGTTAATATTTTAATTCTTAATCCATTTTGATTTTAGTTTAGTGTATGATGAGAGACCTGAGTCTAATTTTGGTCTTTGGCATGTGCAAAGGTGCTTTTTCCAGCACCAGTTATTAAAGCAGCTATCTTTCTTCCAGTGAATGTGTTTGGCTCCTTTGTCAAAGACAAGGTAGATAAGTGTGTTTGGAGTTGTATCTATATCTTCTAATCTGTTCCACTGGTACTCAGATCTGTTTTCTTTGCTTGTTTGTTGTTTGTTTGTTTGTTTTTACCAGTACCATGCTCTTTTATCACAGTATCTTTGTAGTATAATTTCAAGTAAGGGATTGTGATGCCCCTACCTTGCCTTTGCTGCCCAGATGTGTTTTTTTCTATTCTAGGTCTCTTCTGGTTCCAAATGAATTTTAGCAATATTTTATCTAGCTCTGTGAGGTATGCTAATGGCATTTTGATTGGGATTGCATTAGATCTGTGTAACAATTTTGGGGATACCATTTTCACTATCTTGGTCCTTTCTACCCAATATCAAGTGATGTCTTTCCATTTTCCATTATCCCCTTTGATCTTTTTCAAAGTGCTGTAGTTTTCACTAAAAAGATATTGTTAGGGGGCTGGGGATTTAGCTCAGTGGCAAAAGCGCCTGCCTGGCAAGCGCAAGGTCGTGAGTTCGGTTCCCGGTACCAGAGAAAAAAACCAAAAAAAAAAAAAAAAAAAAAAAGATATTGTTAGATTGATTCCTAAGTACTTCATTTTTTTCAATGCTATTGTGAAAGGTATTTCTCTGATTTCTTTCTCAGTGAGTTTGGTATCTGTATGTAGGAAGGCTATTGATTCATGAGTGTTGACTGTGTATCCCACTACAGAGTTGATTTTGGTTACTAAATCTAGAAGTCTTTTGGTGGATTTTTTGGAGTCTTTGAGAGTATCGTGTCATCTCTAAATAAGGATAACTTAACTTCTTCCTTTTTTATCTTTATTCCTTTTATTTCTTTCTCTTGTCTAATTGCTCTAGCTAGTGTTTCCAGAATTATATTGAATAGAATTGGTAAGAGTGGACACGTTTTTCTTGTTCCTGATTTTAGAGTAAAAGTTTTGTGGTTTTGACCACTTACTATGATATTGGCTGTTGGTGTGCAATTGATGGCTTTAATCAGATTGAGATAAGGACCATCTATTCCAAATTTTTGTAGGGTTTTTCTCATAAATGGCTGTTGGACATTGTTAAATGCTTTTAAAGTATCCATTGCAATGCTCATGTGAATTTGCCTTTGGGTTTGTTGATATGGTGATTATATTTATTGATTTACATATGCTGAGCCATCCCTGCATCACTGGAATGAATCCTACTTGGTCATCATGTATCATCTTCTTGGTGATTTGCTGCATTATGTTTGCCAGTATCTTACTGAGGATTTTTGCATCTGTGTTCCTCAGGGAAATTGGGTTATACTTCTCTTTTTTGGTTGGATCATTCTCTGGTTTGGGAATCACATTGATACATGCTTCCAGGAATGAGTTTGGAAGTACTGCTTCTCTTATGATTCCATTAAAGAGTTTGAGGAGTAATGGCATCAAATTTTCTTTAAATTTCTTGTAGAATTCAGTAGTTAATCCACCAGGACCTGGGCTTTTCTTTCTTTT
>NW_004955415.1:6620226-6674723 GCF_000276665.1 Chinchilla lanigera | reverse complement strand
TCCCCTGGGCCTCCCAGCGCCTAGAAACTCAGTCTGCAGTGTCACCGGGGTCTTTGTTCTCGCGTCCTCCCTGGGCTTTTCTTTCTTTGGTAATATTTTAATTACTCTTCAATTTAATTGACTGATATTCAGCTATTTATGATGTCTATATCTTCTTAACTCAGATTTTGTAATTCATTTGTATGTAAGATCTGTTCATTTCTTCTGTTTTCCATCTTTTTAGAAGAAAGGTTCTTGACATAGGTATTGATGATCTTCTGGATTTCTTCAAGATTTGTTGTGAGTTCATCTTTTTCATTCCTAATTGCATGAATTTGAGTCTTTTGTTTCCTTTTTTGATAAGGTTGTTAAGGGTTTATCAATTTTATTTAGTCATTCAAAGAACCAACATTTTGATTCATTGATTCTTTGTATTGATTTCTTAGTCCCAGATGGATGAATTTCTGCTCTGATCTTTATAGTTTCCTCCCTCATAGGAGCTTTGAGCTTGACTTGCTCTTTTTCCTAGAGGTTTAAGGTTCAACATTAGTTTGTTTGTTTGAACTTTCTTTGTTTTCCTGATGTGAGTTTCACTGCTGTAAATTCCCTTCTTTGTACTGGCTTCAGCACATCCTATAAGTTCTTGTGTGTTCTACTGGCATTGCTGCTTAAATGTAGAAACTTTCTTATTTCTTCAGTTTTATTTGTGATCCATTAGTTGTTCAGGAGGGTTTTATTTAATTTCCATGTGTTTATGCAGTTTTTGTGGTTTCCTCTGCATTGATTTCCAATTTCATTGCATTATGGTCTGATAATATGCCTGGGATAATTTCAATGCCTTTGCATTTACTTAAGCATGTTCTATGAGGTATTATGGAGAATGTCCCATGTGTTGCTGAGAAGAATGTGTATTCTATCTGTAGATATCTACTAAGTCCATTTGTTCACATGTTTGGTTCAGTTCTGATATTTCTTCATTGATTTTTTTGTCTAGTTGATCTATTTGTGACAGTGGAGTATTAAGGTCCCCCGTTAGAATTGTGTCAATATTTATGTGATTTTTCTTGTCTATTGATATTTGTTTCATATACTTGCATGCAATACTGTTTGGTGCACATATATTTATGATGGTTATCTCTTTTTCCTGGAGCTTTACCTTAACAAGTTTGTAGTGACTTTGTTTTTTTGATCGTTCTTCACTTGAAGTTTACTTTGTCTGCTTATTTCCAGTATTGTTTTCCATCCTTTGAATTTTAGTCTATGAATTTCTTTTTGAGCTAAATGTGTTTCTTGTATACAGAATAATTTTTGGATCTTGTCTCTTGATACATTCTGTCAGTAGTTCTTTTGATTGGTGAGCTGAGGTCATTTACATTAGTAGCTATAACTGATATATATTGGCCTACTCTTATCATTTATTTTCCTGTTGTTAGTTCTGTCTTTTCCCTCTATTTAATTGCTTGCCTTGTCTGATGAATTCTTTCTACTGGTGTTTTGGTGAATTTTGTTTTTCATTATCTCTTTCTAAAATGTCTAGCACCTTTTGTAGAGCTGGTTTTGTTATCATGAATTTCTTCAGTTATTCTTTGTCATGAAAGTATCTTATTTTTCAACTGATTTTGAAAAATAGTTTTGCAGAGTACATTAATCTGGGTTGGAGATTGTTTTCTTTCAGGAACTGATGTACCTCACCCAAAACTCTCTTTGACTTAAGGGTTTGTGTTTAGACATCTGCTGTGATTCTGATGGCCTTTCTTTTATAGGTGATTTGTTTCTTTTCTCTAACAGCATTTAATAATCTGTTCTTGTGCTAAATTTTTTGTGTCTTGACTATTATATACTTTGGTGTAGTTTAAATTTTGGTCATGGCTAAGTGGAGTTCTTTCTTTCAATTTTATTTTAAAGAGAATAAAAAAGAATAAAAAAATAATTAAAATTAGATATGATACAGAATTTCAAAAAACAAGATAATAGGGATTCAACAATGGTCGTGATATTGCATATAGTTGTCTTTAAAGCAGTTGCTCAGATTAACAGATTAACAAAGAGAAAAAAAATAAGCACTAAATGTTCCTTTTATTTTATTTTATTTTATTTTTTATTTTTTGGTTTTTCTCCGGTACCAGGAACCAAACTCACGACCTTGCGCTTGCCAGGCAGGCGCTTTTGCCGCTGAGCTAAATCCCCAGCCCCTAAATGTTCCTTTTAATAAACCAATAGAAACCAGTAGTGCAATTAATTTAGCTATCATATATATTTGTATATATTTTCTTCTTTCTTTCTTTCTTTCTTTCTTTCTTTCTTTCTTTCTTTCTTTCTTTCTTTCTTTCCTTTAACCTCTCCCTCATCCCTTGTTGTTCTTTCCTTTTGAGCAGTTTCTTTCCCTTTCACTATATCTATTGTACCTTTTGGATTTTATTTACTCTTTCAGGTTATTACACTTGAGAGACAATACAGTGTTTATACATTTGAGTCTGATTTATTTCATTTATGAGTATTATCTTTAGTTGTAGCCATTTATCTATAAAAAGCCTCAAGTTTGTTTCTTTATAGCTGAGTAGCACTTTATAGTGTAAAACTACGTCTTTTTTAATCCATTCCTCAGTTGATGGGCGTTTGGGTTGTTTCCAAGATTTAGCTATGATGAATTGAGCTGCTATAAACATAGGTGCACATATATTCTTTCATTATGATGTTTTCAGTTCTTCTGGAAAAATATCCAGAAGGGAAATAGCTGGGTAGAATTGGACCTGTAGTCCTAGTTTTTTGAGGATTCTCCACACTGATGTCCACAGTGACTGTAGCAGTCTACACTCCCACCAACAGTAGAGAAGCGTTCCTTTTTCCCCTCAGTCCCTCCAGCATTTGTTATTAGTTGATTTCCTGATAATAGCCATTGTTTCTGGGTTGAGATGGAATCTCAGTGTTCTTTTATTTTTATTTTTTTATTTTTTGATACTGGGAATTGAACTCAGGACCTTGTGCTTGCCAGGCAGGTGCTTGTGCCACTGAGCTATCTCCCTGGCCCCCTTTTATTTTTTTAGTGTTGTTTTAATTTGCATTTCTTAAATGCCCAATGCTGTTGAACATTTTTTTCATATATTTATATGCCATTTGTATTTCTTCACCTGAGAAGTGTATACTTATCTCAAATGCCCATTTTTGGATTGGGTCTTTGAATTTTGGGAGCCTGATTTTTATTTTTATTTATTTAATTTATTTATTTATTTATTTTTTCCGGTACTGGGAATCGAACTCATGACGTTGTGCTTGCCAGGCAGGTGCTGTGCCTCTGAGCTAAATCCCCAGCCCCTGGGAGCCTGATTTTTAAAAAATTCTTCATATGTTCTAGATAGAAGTCCTTTGTCTGAGGGACAGTTGGCTAAAATTTTTTCCCAATTTGTGGATTTTCTTTACACTGCATTGGATATTTCTTTTGTTGTACAAAAGCTTTTTGATAGGAAGAGATCCTAATTGTTAATTCTTTGGAACATTTCTCATGAAGTTTGGTTTTTGTTCATGAACTCTATGCCTACCTCTATGTCTTTAAGGTTTTTATCTGCTTTTCTTTCCAGTAGATTTAGTGTTTCTGTTTTAATATTTATATTTTCAATCCATTTTGGCTTTAGTTTAGTGCATGGGGTAGACATGGGTCTAGTTTCACTTTCCAGCATGTGGAAAGCCAGTGTTTTCAGCATCATTTATTAAAGAGGCTATCTTTCTTGCAGGGAACATGCCTGACTGCTTTGTCAAAGATAAGGTAGCTGAGTGTGTTTGTAGTTTTGCCTGCATCTTCCAATCTTTTCCGTTTATCCTCAGATGTGGTTTTTTTTGCCAATACCATGCTGATTTTATCATAGTAGCTTTTCAGTATAATTTTAGCTCAGGGATTGTGATGCCTTCGGCCTTGCCTTTGTTGGTCAGGACTGCCTCTGCTACTCGAGGTCTTTTCTGGTTCCAAATGAATGTTTGGAATGTTTTCTCTAGATCTGTGAGATACGCTAATATTTTGATTGGGATTTCATTAAATCTGTACAACAGTTTTGGGAATATGGCTATTTTTACATTGTTGATTCTTTCTATCCATGAACAAGAAATATCTTCCAATTTTCTGAGATATTCTTTGATGTCTTTTTTCAGAATATTGTAATTTTCAGAGTATAGGTCTTTTACTTTCTTTTAGATTGATTCCTAAGTATTTCATTTTATTGGATGTCATTGTGAAGAGTGTGGTTTCCCTAATTTATTTCTCAGTGAGTTTGTTTGTGTACATGAATGTTTTTGAGTTTTGAGTGTTGTTTGTTTGTTTGTTTGTTTTTGTTTT
Organism: Chinchilla lanigera; assembly: GCF_000276665.1. Classification (NCBI taxonomy): domain Eukaryota; kingdom Metazoa; phylum Chordata; class Mammalia; order Rodentia; family Chinchillidae; genus Chinchilla; species Chinchilla lanigera. The sequence goes on along the minus strand of NW_004955415.1, from coordinate 6,670,420 downwards.
TCTCCGGTACTGGGAACTGAACTCACGACCTTGCGCTTGCCAGGCAGGCGCTTTTGCCGCTGAGCTAAATCCCCAGCCCCGAGTTTTGAGTGTTGACTTTGCATCCTGCTACACTACTTTATTTGTTTATTAATTCTTTGAGTCTTTTGTTGCAGTTTTTGGTGTATTCCATGTAGAATATCATGACATCTGTGGATAATGATAATTTTATTTCTTCCTTTTCTATCCTTATTCCTTTTATATCTCTCTCTTGTCTAATTGTGCTGGCTAATGTTTCCAGAACTATGATGAATAGGAGTGGTGAGAGTGGACATGCTCATCTTCCTGATTTTGAAGTGAAAGCTTTTCATTTTTGTCCATTTGATATGATGTTGGCTGTTGGTTTGTCATAGATGGCTTCAATAAGATGAGTTATGGGCTATCTACTCCTATTTTCTGTAGGACTTTTTTTATGAATTAGTGATAGACTTTGTCAAAAGCTTTTTCTGCATCTATTAAGATTATTATGTGGTTTTTATCTTTGGCTCTGTTGATATACTGTATTACATTTATTGATTTGCATATATTGAAACTCCCTGCATTCCTGGTATGAATCCCACTTGGTCATGGTGTATAATCTTTTTATGCTTTGCTGTATTCTGTTTGATAGTATTTTATTGAGATTTTTTTCATCTGTGTTCATTAGAGAGATTGGTCTGTAGTTCTCCTTTTTGGTTTGGTCTTTTTCTGATTTTGGTATCAAAGTAATACTTGCCCCTAGGAATGAGATAGGGAGAATTTCTTCCCTTTCAATTTCATTGAAGAGTTTGAGAAGTACTGACATTAAATCTTCTCTAAATTTCTTGTAGAATTCCACCATGAATCCACCAGGATCTGAGCTTTTCTTTCTTGGTAAGCTTTTAATTTTATTAACCAATATTGGGTTATTCAGAATTTTTATATTTTCTCGATTCAGTTTTGGTAATTCATACATATCTTGTAATCTATCTATTTCTTGTGTGCTTTCCATCCTGTGAGAGTAAAGATTTTCAAAGTAGATATTGATGATCTTCTGGATTTCCACAGGATCTGTAGTGATTTTATCATTTTCATTTTTTATTACATGAATTTGAGTTTTTTCTTTCCTTTTTTTGATAAGGTTGGCTAGGGGTTTGTCAATTTTATTTATTCTTTCAAAGCACCAACTCTTTGATTGCTTCTTTGTATTGCCTTCTTCATCCCAATTCTGTTAATTTCTGGTCTGATCTTTATAATTTCCTCCCTTCTTTGGGCTTTGGGCTTGACTTGTTCTTCTTTTTCCACAAGCTTGCGGTGCAGCATTAGGCTATTTATTTGTTCTTGTTCTGTTTTCTTGATGTGAGAGTTTCCCACTATAAATTTCTCTCCTCTATTGCATTCCACAGATTCTAGTAAGTTTTATTTGCATTTTTGTTTGATTGTAGATATTGTTTAATTTCATCTGTGACCCACTGGTTATTCAGGAGGGTGTTATTTAATTTTCATGTGTTTATGGAGTTTTTGTGGTTTCTTTTGCCATTAATTTCCAATTTCATTGCACTATGGTCAGATAATATACATGGGATAATTTCATTTCCTGTGCATGTACCTAAGCATGTTCTATGGGGTATTATGAGGTCTATTTTAGAGAACATTCCGTGTGCAGCTGAGAAGAATTTATATTCTGATGTTGTTGGGTGGAACACTTTGTAAACATCTATTAAGTCCATTTGTTCACAAGATTGTTTTAGTGTTGTTATTTCTTTGCTTGTTTTTTGTCTAGTTGATCTCTTTGTTTCACTGGGGTGTTAAGATCACCCATTACAGTTGTGTTGTTGGTTACTTGGTTTTTATGTCTATTAAAATTTGTCTTATATAATTGTGTGCTCCCATATTTGGTGAATACATATTTATGATTGTTGTCTCTTTCTCTTGAAGTTTTCACCTAACAACTACATAGTAACCTTCTTTATCTCATTTGATCATTCTTGGTTTAAAGTTCACATTTTCTGTAAGCAAAATAACAACTCCTGCTTTTTTCTGGGTTCCTGGCAGGTGGAGTACTGTTGTCTGTCTTTGGTTTTCAGTACATGAATTTCCTTTTGAGTTAAATGTGTTTATTGCATACAGCATATTATTGGATTTTGTTTATTGATTGACTATGCCAGTCTGTTTCTTTGAATTGGTGAATTAAGGCCATTTACATTGATGGTTATAACTCATATGTATTGGCTTACCTTTGTCATGCTTTTTTCTGGCTGTTGGTTTCTTTTCTCCATGTGTGTAATTGCTTCCCCTGGTGTTTCCTTTTATTATTCTTGGAAGTGTGGTCATTTTTATCTCTTTCTACAATATCTTTTAGAACTCTTTGTATGGTTGGTTTGGTGGTCATGAATTTCTTCAGTTGTTCTTTGTCATGAAAGTATCTTTGTCATGAAAGTTCTTTGTCGTGAAAGTATCCATTAATTTTGTTTTTTTTTTTTGTTTTTTTTTTTGGTTTTTCTCCAGTACCGGGAACCAAACTCACAACCTTGCACTTGCCAGGCAGGCGCTTCTGCTGCTGAGCTAAATCCCCAGCCCCTTCTCCATTAATTTTGAAACATGGTTTTGCAGGGTACATCAGTCTGGGTTGCAAATTATTTTCTTTCAGGACTTGAAATATTTCACTGCACACTCTTCTTGACTTGACAGTTTGTGTTGAGAAATCTTCTGTGATTCTGATAGGCTTTACTTTATAGATGGTCTGTTTCTTTTCTCTAACAGCTTTTAATATACTGTTCTTATGCTGAATCTCTGGGATCTTGATTATTATATGTCTGGGTTTAGATTTATTTTGGTTATGGGTAATTGGAGTTCTGTATGCCTCATTTTTCTGTATGTCACATTCTTTTCCATGCTTGGGAAATTTTCTGCTATTACTTCTGGAAATAGCCTTTTTATGTCATTTGTGTTGACTCCTACTTTTTCTTTGACATGTATTAGTCTTATATTATTCTCCTTTACATCATCTTGCTGCTGTTAAATTGTTATTTCCTGGTTCCTTGTTTGTTTTTTAAGAGATCTTTACTTTCATGGTCACTACCTGCAATGATGTCTCAAAGTCTGAAATTTCATCTTCAGTTTTGTTCAAGCCATTTTGCCAGCTTTCCATGTAATTTTTAATTTTCTGGATATTTCTTTGAATCTGTTCTGTGCATTTGAACTCTTTCTTATATTGTTTATTCAAGGTTTCCATCATTTTTCTGTGTTCCTCTTTTTTTTTTAACCTATGTCTTCTTTTGATATGCTGAGCCATTCTTTCATTATGGCTATCATTTCTTTTTTAACTGAGAGATTATTTCTGATCTGATTTCCTCTATAGCCTCCTAGAGTTGTTTCTTTACTTTAGTTGCTATCATTTCAGAAATTTCGTGTGTGTGACTTCCAATTTCTTCTATGTTCTAGGCTTGGACTTGTTCTGGCTGGGCTGGAGGTCTGAAACTGCATTTTTCTCCTTTGTCTTGGCATTTTCTAGTTTCCTCTGGTGGAGCAGGTTGCCAGGTCCCAGGCATTTCATTTGTTGGCTGACCTTCCTGCAGTGTAGGGGGATGGGTCTGGCCCTATGTTTCTCTGGCCACACTGGTTCCTAGGTTCCAGGCATTTCATTTGTTGGCTGACCTTCCTGCAGTGTAGGGGGATGGGTCTGGCCCTATGTTTCTCTGGCCACACTGGTTCCTAGGTTCCAGGCATTTCCCGTGGTGGCTGCCCTTCCCGCAGTGTAGAAGGATGAGTCAGTGTCTTGCTTACTTTTCTTTCACTACTGAGACAAAATACCCAAAGCCCAAAATGGAGGAAGGAAAGGTTTATTTAGCCTACAATTTGTGGAGGTTTTAGTCCACACTTGGCTGGCTTCAAGGCAGAGTGGCACATAGCAGAGGGCAAATGTTCATGGCAGTGGAGGATAGCAAAGCAACAAGAGCAAAAATGGGGGGAGCAACAAGCCTCTTTCCCTCCCTTATATTGTAAGCAGTCTACCGCTGCTGGGGGGTGGGGGTAGTTCTCTATACCCACTCCCTCTGCATGCCTTCCTCTTGCACAAGCTGATTACAAAGTAAGCACCCTGGCTTCCTGCTGAGTCACATAGTTAACCTACTAAACTTCTCAAATTGACACAATAAATAACATCGCAAAAGGGTAAAGGCTTGTCCCTTTTACCCAAGATGCAGAACTGCTGAGTCTCTTAGCCAAACCTCTAGGCTTCCCAAGTTGATACAATGTATTAACCATAACAGTCAGGCCCTGAGTTCCTCTGCCCAAACTTTTTGCCAAGCCCCAGGGACTTCCCACACTGGCTGCCCTTCCTGTGGTGCAGAGGGATGGATCAGGCTCCTAACTGGAGTTCTATGTGCCTCACTTATTTGTATTTCAAATTCATTTTTCATGCTTGGGAAGTTTGCTCCCATTACTTCTGTGAACAGGGTTTTTATGACATTTGTGCTATCTTCTACTTCCTCATTGACTCTGATCGATCTTAAGTTGCTCTTCTTTGTATTATCTTGCAGCTTTTGTATAGATTTTTCATGATCCCTCATTATTTTCTAGAAATGTTTCTTTTTATAATCACTAACTGCAATCATATCTTCTAGATCCAATATTCTTTCCTCACCTTGTTCCAATTAGCTAAATATACTTTAAATGTAATGTTTAATTTTGTGAATATCTATTTGAATATCTTTCATGGATTTCACTTCTTTATTATGTTGGGCATTCATGTTTCCATCATTTCCTTTAGTTCCTCTAGTTTTTAATCTATGTGTACTCTAGATTTACTGAACAAGTCCTTCTTTTTGATCATTATCTGTTTAATCTGAGTGGTAAGTCCTAATCTGATTTTTTTCTATGGCCTCTTTCACCTGTTTTTTTTTTTTTTTTTTGCTTTTGCTTCTGAATTTTCAGAAAACCTGGTGGCTGGTTTCTGATTTCCTATATTTCGTTACCCCCTGCACTTGTCCTGGGTGGCTGGAGGTCTAGGGTTGCTTTTTGCTTTTGTATCTTGAAATTTTCTACTTTTAAATTTTAATCTGTTTTCTGTGTTCATGCTTATAAATTTTTGTGATAGATAGCTTTATCAGTAGTATTGAGGCTTCTCTAGGCAATGTCTACTCCTCAGAGATGTCATCTAAGTGGAGTTGGCTCTTGGTCTTAGTTCTGTCCCAAGATTGTACTTTTCCAATTTGTTAGGAATGAGAAGATGCTATCTGTTTGACTGAGCACCCAGTCTTATGGTAATGGACTATGGTATGGTTTTGATCCCAAACAATCACAGTGCTGTCATACAAGGGAGAATAACTGATTAAAATAGGAATGATACCCTGCCTCTAGTTATATAATTTGCAATAACAGTAGCATCAAGCACAGCCTAGCAGCTGACAAACTGTGATAACTGTTAATTTGGTACTTTTAACCACATGAGCAAGATCTATAGTTATGTAATAAAATCCAATATAATCCAGGAACTTGCAAGTGTGTGTTTCCCATTATTAGAATGACTTTCCTCTGTGTGTGGAGGAAAGTGCAATTTAAGAAGGATACAGGAAAAAAATGGAGGGATCAATGAAGAGAAATATTGCAGAAGCTAGGTTGAATGACAAAGGATGATCACCTAAGCTTTAGGGAATGGGAGAAGAGAAAGAATGAAAGAGAAAACAAAAGAATATAAAAGTGAGCCAGAAAGATTTAAGACAATAGTCATTCACATGGAAATATCAAGAAATTATGAAAGATATTTGAGGAACGGGAGAAAAAAAGACAAACCAAGATAAATAATAAAAGTTAAAACCTTGTATTAGTTATTTTTCTCTTGCTGCTGAGATAAAATACCTGATATCCAAAGTTAAAGGGGGAAAATTTTATTTAGCTCACAGTTTGTAGAGGATTCAGTTCATAACCAGCTGGGTCTATGTCAGGGAGGCATGACAGAGGGGCATTAAGGAGGAAAAACAATTCATAATGGCAGAAGACAGCAAAAACAAGCAAGAGACAAGAAAGACTCTTTCTGTCCCTTACTTTGTATGCAGGTCACCAGCCTAGGGTGGGTGTAGGACTGACACGCTTAATCCTAGCCAAAACTGTGCCAAATCAATCAATGAAAAGACTTACTAATCCTGCACTCTTAATCCCAGGATCACATACTCTAGATTCAGTCATCTCTGAAATAGCCTTCTGACTGCATGAGGCTTTGGTGGGCTATCTAGACACAAATACTAATAATATAAACACGGAGCAAGAACAGAAAAAGGAAAATAAAAGAAAGAAAGAAGGAAGGAAGGAAAAACAAAGGAGAAAGAAAGAAAGAAAGAAAGAAAGAAAGAAAGAAAGAAAGAAAGAAAGAAGAAAAAAAGAAAGAAAATAAAATTCCTCTGCTGTCCTCAGTTCTGTGGTAGTGTCCAAATCAGAACCCAAAACTGTGCTGGGCAATTCCACCAAGTCTGCAACAGGATTAGTGCTGAGTATGGGACTCATCTTGGCTTGTGGATGTGGGGGCTGGGTGGTAGCCAGCAGCTTTCAGTATGTCTCTCAGTGTCCCACCCATGCTTCCATACCTTGTTTGTCTATCTTGCTCTCCCAGTTGTTGTGGTGCCCTCACACAGAAACAGCCTGAGGCAGCTCCCAGTCCCATGTAGAATTGTCCTCTCCATAGCCTCTGCTGTTCCCCCTCTCCTGGCAAGTCTCTGTCTTCTTCTGCCATTGGTCACTGTGTGTGTGTGTGTGTGTGTGTGTGTGTGTGTGTGTGTGTGTGTTCTGTCAGCAGATACACTACCCTTGCTGCTGCCATACCACTGTGGAGACAGCCCAAGGCTGCTCAGTCTCACTGTTCTCCCCTCTCTTGTGTGGGGAGTGTGGACTTTCTACTCATTGCCCCACCACAGCCCAAGGTTGCTTAAATCCCACATCCCTCTCTCTCTCACACCGCTGGCTGCAGGGCAGGAAGGATTGTGCTGTTCCACTCACTACCTTCACTGCAGCCACCGCTGTCCCTAACCTTGTTAATGCTAGAGATTCAAGTTAGCTCTTATGGTACACAACACAAAAAAGAAAAACAAAACAGGGAGCACATCGAGGATGGAGGAGGTTCCTCGTTACCCAACACTGTGAGTGCTGGCAAATCTTGGGGCCAGACTGAAGTGTCCTCTGTTTGGAGCAATGCTAAACAGGTGAGGTGCCTTATATTCCAAGTCTATCCTGTGTGGCTTGAGTTTGCCACACCATTACAGTCCATGTTTTTTGGGAGAACTTCCCAGAATGGTGTTTCCTGCTCCATGCTCAGGCCGCAGTCCCACAGGCAGTCATATGGGTTTCTAAAGTCCTATGCCTATGTTTCGTTTGACCTACAAGTGTCTTATTTCAGATTAATTTTGGCATCAGGAGGTGCATCCCTTCCTTTCTTCCAATTACCTGTGTTTCAGCTGATTTTCTCTGGGTAGCTACAATGTGCCTCCTCCTCCATTCAGCCATGTTGAATTGAAAGGATCCTCTTGTTCTTTTTATCATTAAGATATCTAATCATAAATATCAGAGAAGAGATTTTCTATAATCTGGCCAAAATTGTAGATGGTAAAATGAAAGGTCATTCTCAGAATGTTTTAGAAAATGCTTTAGAAAATATGGCTAGAAAGCGATTCTCAAGAGGCACATTGTAAATGTGTCTATGGAGACTGCAATATCCCCAATAACTGCTTAGACTCATTTTTTATTTTGAATCAGAGAAACTTGTAAGAAACCTTGAGAGAATAAGGGTGAGGTAGGGTATGAGAAAGAGTTGTCTAAAAGTGAGAGAGAGAGAGAAATAGGAAGGACACATTAAGTAATAATATTAACAGGCATTATTAGTTGAGCTCTTCCAATATATATCACACATTTGTTGATAAACTTCATTTAATTCTTTCAGCTATAACCCTATAAAACAAGTAGCATTTCCTCTGATGCTCAAAAATCCTAGGTAGCCCAAGGTCACAGAATTTAGGGGAAAATGCAATAGATTTTGAACCTAGCAAGGCATACTTCAGGTCCTTTAGTCTTTCACTACTGTGCTTTGGGGTCCCTTGAACTCATGTTTATGACAGTTTTCCTTGGAGCACCTTGATATTCTGAGCAATGTAATGCTATTAAATCTTATTAAAATATAATTTTCCAACCTAGATACAATCAAGACTCTCACACAGATCTTGTTACAGTTTACAGCATAAGTATTCCCCAAAGGTCTGTGCAGCAGAGGCTTGTTCCCTGGTGTAACACTATTGGGAGGAGGTGGAACTTTTGGGAGGTAGAGCTTAGTAGGAGGTCTTTAGTTCATTTGAGTTCATAGAGACAGTGGCACCCAGCCGTATTCTCTTCCTCTCTTCCCATCATGAAGGCGATGGGTTACTCTAATGTGTTCCCACCATGATATCCTGACTAGGCACAGGCCCAGAAGTAAGAGGATCAACTCATAATGGTCTGAAACCTACAAATGAGAGAAAGCTGACTGCCAGAGATACAATCATGAAAACATATTCAAAGTATTATTTAACTCAGTAATCAGGAAAATAGATGTGCTACAACAACCAAGAAAAGCCCAGCATATTAATAGAATAAGAGTATGGAAACTAATGTGCAAATGGAAGCAAAACTGGACTGTTCCACAGTGGGGGATGGAAGTCATTTGAATCTCTCCTAGGCCATAAGATTGAGAGGCAAGAGATTACTTGGGGAGGAGAATATTAAGAATGAGGCAGTAAGAGGAAAGGAATCCGCCTCAAAGCTAAGTGTTTCATCAGCCCGTTCAGATTCGGATGCCTACCAAGTTTTATTTTCTTTTACAAGGACCTTGGCAGGAGACTCCTGTGTCTTAAGGCTGATCCCTGGTCCCTACATATAAGGAGACACAGTGTGTATCTCTAGAATGAACAAAGGTATGGAGAAAGAAAAGAAAGGGAGAGAAGTAAGACGAGAGTAAATCCAGCTTTCTCTAGGCCCACTCATAAAAGGAAATTTGCCAATATGTACTGTCTCAGGAAAAAAATAAGCATAAAGACCACTTTTCACACATGACTCCAGTTAAAGGCCCACCTCTTCTCTGTCTCATTATTCCCTTACCTATTGCCTACATAAAACCACAGGTCCCTACCTTTTGTTTGAGATATTCTTCATTAATAAACATTTTCTGTATTGTAATAGGCTGAGTAAAATCATCTTTTATCCTGTGCATTTTGCCTTTCACAGTTGGGAAGAAGGGGAAATAAATTTCTGTGTTTGAAGATCCCTTCTGAGGATTAGTACAGGGTAAAGGTATGCAAATCCTAATTTATTTTAGCATATATATAAATTATATATATATATATATATAATATGAAATTATACAGACAACACTGAAAATCTTCTAATTATAATTTGACCCTGAAAGGAGTACAGTCTCTGATCGTGGCTCTGGCATGTGCATCTGTCCTTTGGATGCAAAGAAGTTTTGGAAGGTTGTTTGATATTTCTCTTTTGGGGTAATCAAAACATATAATCGAGGTTGTTTTTCATTTTTTCTTGGATGGTGGGTTAGAGAGAGGATAATTCAAGTGAATAAATCCTACTATCAACAAAAAGACTAATTCAGGGTAATAAATAGGCATGTGTTTTTATTTGTCTAAAGAAAGTTTTCAAGATGCACCTAAAGATAGTTGTAAACAACAAAATTCATTTTACCTGTTTAAAGAAAAATATATAGTTCAACCATTGGGGAGAAAGTTGAAGCATAAGTGTTACTTTGTGATCTAGATGCTAGAAAATGAATGAACATGGATGAATGGGCTCTGACTCATTTCAATGACATCTCTCTGCCAAAGAGGCAAATTTCCTCATGGACATACTTGACTGGTAGGATTTGGGTTACCTGCTCACTCCTGGCCAGGGATGGTGTCAATGTGTTGATGGACAGTTCTACCAAATTAGCTAAGGGAGAAATTATGCAGCAAAATGGAGGGGAGGTACATAGCTATTCCCTAAAGGAGAAGCCAAAGATTTGGGGTGGGAAAATAGGTGCTTTATGTAGAATTATCATATGACCCAATGATTCTGCTCCTAGATACATATACCAAAAATAAATGAAAACATACAACTTCACAAAAACTTGTATGTGGATATCAAGCAGTATTACTCATAATATCCAGAAACTGGAAAAACTGGTGTGTCTACAACTAATGAAAGGAGGAACAATTGTCTGTTCATGTTAAGGAATATTATAAAGGAAGGAAGTACTATATTGACACATAAAAGAAGGAAGTACTGTATTGATATGCCATGGCATGATGAATCTTGAAAATATTATGACAAATGAAAGAAGTAAGACACCTATTATATAATTTTACTTATATGAAATTAGGTAAAAATAGGTTAGTAGTTTCTTAGCACTGGAAGAAGTAGGAGTGAGGAGAATGGGGTGGTTTGCAATAGGTTATGAGTTTCTCTTTGGAGAAACAAAACTATTCTGAAATTATATGATGAGGAAGATGATTACACAGCACATATAGTTTGGGTGTTGACTGTTCCCCAAAGTCCATGTGTTAAATGTTTTGTCTCTAGTGTGGAATTGTTGAGAAGTGCTTTTAGGAGGTGGGGTATGTTGGCAGATCTTTAGGTCACTGGAGGATTGTGAGGCCCTGGTCTCTTTCTGTCTTACAGAGGAATCAAGAATCAAGAAATGAAAGGATTTGCTCCATTACACTCACTGTAATGTGCTGCCCTCACCAGAGTCCAAGGGTCATAAAGACACTTGATCTTGGACTGGTACCTCCAGACCTTTGTGCTAATAGGAACCTTTTCTCTTTATAAGTTAAATACCTCAGCTATTTTGCTATAGTGATGGAAACTGCCTAATACAACAACTCTGTGAATATATTGAGAAACATTAAATACTTTAACTGTATGATGAATGAATTAATCTCAATCAAACTGTTTTTTTAGAAAGGCAGTTCTACCATTACAATGCCATTATTGTAATGAGGAAATGTGGTTTTGATTAAATTTATTGTTTTTACTTGTTGGAAAGATGCCATGGTGTGATCATCAGGGATGAGAAAGAAGACCATTAGTCTGTCATAGTTGCTGAAGCATAAACTACTCCTTTAGACTAGGGCATTATCTTTATTTAGAAACATCTACTACCAACACAGTTCCTTGTAATTTTGTAAGTCATCAAATATAAGTGTGGATTATTTATGCTGTCAGACCCTTCTAAGTTGGGATAACTGAAACAGATCCTGTCTGCAATGAAACTTACGTAAAGTGGTATATAATAGTACCAAAAATGCCTTCAAAGAAAAGGGAGGGCTGAACAGTTGCTATGGATGCACCAATAATGTATACTTGATATCAGATGTAAGCAACTTCTTTTCCTTCTGTCCTCAGCTTCTCACTCTGGAAAAGAAGAAGGTTGAATTAGATCAATGCTTCTCAAACAATTACTTTCTATTAATGTTGTGATTTCATATTTTCTCAAAAAATTAAACAAAAAAGTGAAACAGTTTAATACAATTCTGGGCAAATACTAGTATGAATAGATATGGCAAAAATCATGAAGTTAGTGTCATTACTAAAATTTGCCAGTGCTTCATAATGCATCTAGTTATCTGTAATTAAAGGTGGCTGAATACATTAGCTGCAAATAGCATTATTTTGTGAATCTATATCTCTCCATTTATGTGATTTATGACATTAAACTTTAAATACTTGTTAATAATAATAATGGTCATATGTTATGTGTCTACTATAGGACATTTCCTAAAAGTAAAGGAGTTCTAGAAGACGTTATAACCATCCAGTACTTTCATTGACCAAAGAAAACCTCTCTGAAGAGCAAAATACTGGAAAGGTGATGAGATTTAGGAAGGTTGAGTTTTATTTAGTAAAGATTTAATGAAGGCTGGAGGAGCATTTATTCTTGCAAATGAAAGACATCTGAGAAGACATAAATTGCAATCAAACATGTGGTCCATACTATGAACTAATCAGTTCTGTGTGGTAGGAACCTGGAGAAGGAAGAAGAGAGAACTACATCAGCACCCAGGGCTTGCTGAACCCATATAAGGTATGATATGGTAAGTGATTAAATTTTTAAAAATATATTATGGTAAAAGACATACCAATTCCCCTCAAAATAACCCCCTTTTCTTCAAACACACTTATCCTATCACTCTTGCCACTTTCTGAAGAAGTTCTGGAAGTCCTTTTTCTTCAGTGTCTTTATTTGTGTTTTCAGGCTGCTTCAATGTCCTAAATGGATTCAAAACATTTACCTTTTGTGGTAATTTTGGCTTTGGGGAAGAGCCAACACTCAGATGGTGCTATATCTAGTGAATAAGGTAGATGAGGACACACCACAGTGCTTTCACATGCCTGATTTTTTCTTGGATAGCAGTCAGCAGCAGCGTTCACTGTATTTCTGATCAGTGCTTATGAAGGCACTCCCAAAAAGAGGGCTTCCAGAACCGCTTCAGAGAGTAGCCACCATCGCTTCTCCTGCCTTGCTAAGTGCTCTGATACTGTAACTTAAACCACAGAAAGACTCTGAAGTCTATGTTGTTACTCTTTGTTATAAGTGAGGACTGAGGTATCAAGTTAAAATGTTTAGCCTATAGTTACAGAGCTTGTAAGGAAAATAAGCCTGAATTTGAATGCAAGCAGTTTGCCTCCAAAGCCAGCAAGCAAGCTTCTATACAACATGGCTGGGTGACCACATACCATAAAAAGATGTCATCTCAGTGTCTGCAGTGCATTGCAATCCCTTGATTTTCCTCTGCTCAGACCAGAATGACAGGCTGACTTAGCAAGAGATCGCTTGCTGTCTGATCGTGGTTACAAAACCTGTTATTTAAGTAAATAAGTCATTTAAAATCAGAGCCAAAACTATGAAAATTTTATGATCCAACTTTTAGTCAAGATTCTGTACTGTGGATGAATGTCAAAAGGACTTGTTATGAAATCATATCTTTTAGACCTTCCATATAATTTCTTTCTCTTTAATGGAGTCAAGAAAGGTAAAAATAACAGTGTTTTATTTTCACTGGGAAAAGAATATAATCTTACTTGGGACAAGAATTGAAAAATATCTGTTTGGTCAGTTTTTTCTCTACACTATGATTTGATGCAGAGAGGGCAAAATGTTATTTTTTGCTATATTTTTTAACAAGCTTGCTTAAAGTTGTGTAATTTATTATAATTCAATTGTGGTCATCATAATAGACTAAATCTTAACAATAGTATCACATCATCAAGAGTTCAAGAGTTCCTTATTGCATACCTCAAACTGCATTATTATTAAACAATGTGAAGGTAACTGGATGCTAGATTTATGCCCTTCTGTGAATTATACCCAACCCAACTTCAATAAATGGAGCAAGTGACCCAAACCCTTTACTTCTAGTACAAATTCTGCAAGACAACCCTCTTGCTGATATTTAGGCTTACTATCTTACCATTAGAAATTCAAAATGAAAGAAAACCAAAGTCAATATTTACCCATGCTGGCTGGAATTAGGAACTACATTTCAGATAAAATTATTAATTTTTCCTTCTCCTAAGAGGCTTTTTAGAATGGAGTCATGGCAGTTAAGAAACTTTCCCATATTCTCTTAAATAAAATGCTCCTTGGGAAAGAAACTTTCAGAAAATTAGGAAATTGAAAATCTAAGAGACTTTTACTCTCTCAAATGTGATATTTTGATGGATTCAGTGCTCCACAAAGAATCATGCACTCAGAGATATTCATTTTATTTTTCCCAATTTTTATTATCTGTGTTATATCATGACTAAAGTGCATGTTCTGGTTAAGTGTCAGGACATGATGTAGGATGACCAAGTGTGCCAGTTGCCTGGGATTGAGGGATTTTCAGTGCTAATCAGGACAAATCCAGGAAAATCAGAATGGTTGGTCACCCTAGGATAATGTGTTTTCTTTTTGCTTGTTTTTGTTTTGCCTTGTTTTTGAACTGAATACAAACCAACCAACCAGAGAAAACAAACCAACCAGGGAAAACATCCATCCCTTGTCTACAGAGTTGTAATTTCCTGAGATCTCTGACATCTTTTATTTTGAAAAGTTTCCAGGGTAATCTGATGTGTAGCCAGGTTTGACAGTTTCTGAGATAGTGAAAGTAGTTAATTATGAATGGTGTCAATGGAAATTGCAAAAATAAATATTTTCTTTTATAAGTTCTTGCAATATCACTGCAGTTGAACTGTATTTAAAAACACAAAACAATTGGCTTCTGAGATGAGAAAACCTACTATAGTCTTAATTCACAAAGTGCACACTTTTTTGAAATGAGACTTTTATACAAAACTCAAGGGAATAAAACATGAGCTATCTGTGTGGCTTTGAAAAATTTGGGGACTATATTTAGAATGGGTAACCTTGCTCCTCCTTCCGTCCATCTCCCAAATCCCAGGGAGGGAGAGATGGAAAATAAGACTCTGAACAACTCTCTTCATGCTTAGAATCTTCAAATGAAATGTTAAATTCTCTTGCTTCGTACTTCAGATTCCTACTTTTTTTTTAAAAAAACTGAAGTTCATATTTTTATTATAAAATAATTTATACTTATTCAAGAACATTTAGAAAGAATAATAAAAGGGAAAAATTATCTACCTGAGTACCTTGCCTTCAATCCAATTAGTCTTAATGTTCTGTTATACTTCTTTTCTGCTTTATTCCTATATGTTTGTAAATATCTAAATACTATATAGCTGTGATCAGATTATATATGCATTCTGCATGTACATTATATTTTGCTTTTCTTTTAAACTCATTGTAATGTAAACATGATCCTATGTCATGAAAAATCATGAACAATTCTGCAAATTACTAAGTGATATTTAAAGAGGATGAGGATATTTCATTTCATAAAGCTTTTGATTAACCCTGAAGAGCAATGCAGTTCAAATAATCCAGCAAATGCTAGTACGTAGATACCTCAAAAATATATTCTAAAGCAAACTCACTTTTCTGATAGTTCATCTACAATTACAATCTTTTTCTTAGGTTAAAGAATGAGTCCTTTCTCTGGAATATTCCTTTGTTTTGATATTTTATTGTAGTTACTTTTAATTTAGCTGATAGAACAGCTTGAGATGAAAATTTTCGTTAAAATCACCCATAATTTCACTGCTCTAATACAGATACTCTAAAATGTTTCTGCATGTAGACTTTTACACAGATGTAATCATACAGGACGTGCAAATTTGTGTTTCTTTTTTTCCACTTAATGTTAGATTATTGCCCCTTCACCATGCCTTACAGTCTTCATAATTTCTGCTTTTTGTAGTTGCATAATACAGGTTGCTGTTTGCAGCATTAAAATCCCTCTGCTTTGGAAACTTTGATTTCACAAGATAATTGGGGCAGAAAATATTTAAGCATATTTGAAAGTATTGATTTTCAAATTGTGATTCCTGTTAGATCACAAAGATTAGCATGGTGAGGATGACAAGAAGAGGAACTAGGGCCACTCAATCTTCAAAGCAAACACTGCTTTAAAAAGGATCCCTTGACCTGAAAAAAGGAACAAAAAGAAAAAAAATTATAACATTAGATGATACAAAGTATGCCATTTGCCAATGTGATGTTAGAAAAATGCTTTCGTTTCCTTGTCTATAAAATGAGAGCATTAATTTTACTTAACTCATTGGGTTTTGATAAAGTTGAAATAAATATATGTGATGAGCATAGATTACTGGAACAATGCCAGGCAGTAAACTGTTGTTCATTTGTTAATAAATAGAACAGAATTCTGGGGAAAATAGTATTAAGCCAATAAACCAAGAGTACATTCATGTGAACTTTTTTCCCTTTTTTTTTTCTTTTTTGTCTTGGGATTGAACCTAGTGCCTTTGTACTGAGCTACAACCCCACCTCCACTTCCCTTTCCTGGGGAGGTATATTAGTTTTATTTTATTTTATTAGTACGTGTTCATGGTACATCATGAATACATTGGTTCTGAGTAGTTGGTACATATATATGACACATTTTTTTACGTCTCCTTCCCTTCTTCCTCCCCACTTCTCTCCATGTCTTAGTCCCAGTCCCCTTTGTCAAAGGTCCATCTCCCTATTTATATCGTCTTCCTCTTATTTTGACGTTTGTTTATTTACACTTTCAGTTTCTCTTATAAGAGAAGCCATGTGATTTTTTTTTGACATGTATTTCTATTTATTTCATTTAGCGTTATGGATTCAAGATGCAGCCTTTTTTTTTTTTTTTTTTTTTTTTGATACCAGGAATCGAACTCATGACCTCAGGCTTGCCAGGCAAGCGCTTATGCGGCTGAGCTACATCCCCGGCCTGAAGATGCATCCATTTTCCTACAAATGACTCAGGTTTATCTTTCTTCATTGAAAATTAGTACTCAATTTTGTGTATATCCCACATTTCTTTATTCATTTGTTGATAAATAATCCTCTTTACAAATTAGTTATTATAAATTGTGCTGCTATAAATATGTGTATGTATATAAAACTGTAATGTAATATGGTGTCTCTAACTCTTTAAGGGAAGATAGAAGGGAAAATAGAAGGGGAACAGCTGGGTCAAATGTAATTTCTATTTTAAGTTTTTTAAGGAATCTCCATACTGATTTCCATAGTGGTTTTACTAGTTTACATTCCCATCAACAATATAGAGGGCTTCTTTTTTCCTACAGCCTTCTCAGTATTTGTTATTATTTTATTTCTTGATAATAGTCATTCTTTGCAGAGTAAGACAGTGTTTTTTTAATTGGTATTTCTATTACAATAAGCAATGTTGAACATTTTTGAACATATTTATTATGTTGAACATGTTTATTATGTTTATTAGCCATTTGTACTTCTTTTTTTAAGAAATATCTATTCATTTCAGTTGCCCATGTTTTGCTTGGGCTTTTACTTTGGGGGTATAATTTTTTTCAGTTCTTTGTATATTTTAGATATTAACCCTGTATCTGGGGTGTAGCTGGCAGAAAAAATTTTCCCATTCTGTAGATTGTCTCTTCATTATGTTGATTGTTTCCTTTTCTGTAAAGATTTTTAATCTGATATAGTCACATTTACTGATTCCTGGAGTTATTTCTTGTGCTATTAGTATTCAGTTTAGAAAGTCCTTGGCTAGGGCTATGACTTCAATAGTTTTACCTATTTTATCTTCCAGGTTGTTTCATCTTTAACATTTTAATTTTTCAACAATTTACTGAGAAAAACCTCAACCATTTAAACATTTTAAAAATTTTAAACAGCATCTTATTAAGTCACTAGGTAGTCCAGGCTGGGATCCAGTGTACAAGCTCCCTTCCTCATCCTTCCAGAGTGCTGAGATTACAAGTGTGCACCACTGTACCCAGCTTTCTGTGAATGTTAAAGCAGAAAGTAGAGCATCAGTGGAGACAGAAACAGGTCTGCCAATGTCAGTACCAGTCCAGAATCAGAAAACAGCTTACACACACCTTAGGGGGAAGGTTATGGAGTTTATGGCTGGCTTTATACATGTGTGACTCGAGGCAACTGACTTAATGTCTCTCAGACTCAATTCTCTTATCTGTGAAAGAGTGGTAATGATATTAACTGGACTACAGAGTTCCTGTGAGTAGTAAATGAAGTAATCCTTGTAATGAATTCAGCCTACAACTTTGCTCATCCTAAGTCTTCAATAATGGTTAAAATCACCCAGATATAATGCACTGTTGTTCATTTACTGGGGTCTTTTGAGTCATATCCACAACTTACTTTATTTTAAATAATGTCAAATATGCTACGTATGATGTTCACATGGTCAAGCTAGAAAGGAACGTGGGTTTCACTGTGCAATTTAGAAATGGATGACAGAAAGGGGAAACTCATGCTGATAGGTCTCTGGATGCCCGTATGCTAAGATATTTCTTGCAGTGGCAGGCAGTGGAATTTGAGGATGCATGGGAATTATTTGAAATGTGCTGCTTAGGAGTCAGGTGATAACAGTTCTGATCTCAGTTTTGCTTTAGCCTTGTTATGTGACCTTTAATAAGTCAGTTTTCTGCTTCATTCTTAAATTATCTTCTCCCTAAAATATATTGGTTGAACTACAGACAATCTGAAAGGTCTCTATTTCTACAGTTCTTCTGGTGCAAAAGAATATACATCAATTTAGGAATCTCTGGGACATCAAGGTTTGGTAGAAAAGAATGTTTTATATTCTACAAAGCAGTATGCAACTGTAGTGAAGATTCCTGCTTGTGAGTTAGTCACACTGACTCCAACTTTTCTTTCTATGGGAGAGAAATTGTTCTACAAAATAATTGGGACTCAGTGGATAAATTCCTATGGTACATGAATGGTGCTGTTTCTGCTCCTACAAATATTTAATCTACATACTTGTAGCTGGAATCTGTGTATTTAACTTAAACATGTTTTGTCTGTGAAACAAAATGAATTACCACCCTGCTTCAATATTGTCTCTGGACCTCAGCAGAGGGAGAAAAATGTTTTTGGTCAGCAGTACAATAGAATTAGAGAATGTTTGCCTTATTTAGTCATGGTCTGGCTGAGTCATTCCAACTGATATTGTTTGGAATGAAAGCTAGACCAGATGTTCACTTAAATGAACTAGAGAGATTAACTGTAAGTCCTACCATATTATTGTGAAGGGTGGGTGTAATCATCTCCAAAGAATTTCCTGGAGTTGGCACAGGGGCTACTAATTATAATTACAGCTAACACTTTATTATATACACACAACATATCAGATAACATTCTAGGTGCTTGGTGAGTATCAGCTAATTTAATTAACACCCACAATTCGCCTTGAAGTAAGTGCTATTTTTATCCTCATTTTGTGAATGAAGTCACTGGGCCTGAGAGGTCGAGAAGTTTACCTGTGGTCACTCAGGTACAACATGATAAAGGCAGATTTAAATCTAGGAACTGTGGCTTCTTGGTTCATATTTTACACTGCTTCCATTGTCATATAATTCCTTGTTTCTGATCCAAGCAGTCATTAAAAATATTAGGTTCATAGTTAATTTATAAGTGGGTGAAGAGGAGCTTGAGCTATTATGAATAAGAAAAATGTATTGTCCCTCAGGGAACAAAAATGTTAAATTTTGAAGATATATATATATCTGATGAGAAATCTCTTGGGCTACCAAGTCAACATGTCCACTGTTTATTCCTCTTTTAAAATAATTTGAAGAATGTGAAAAGAACTGGAGTCTAGACCTTGGCTCCTTGGCTCCTTGAGGTATCTGGAATGTTTTTTGTTATGATCAAAGCCAAGTGTATTATACTGGTTGATGATTTTTGGTTAACCTTAAAAAGAAGCAAAATAACACTGGTAGATTCTTTTCATTTCTAGTGAAATCCCAGATATTTCTTTGTTGTTGAGGCTCTTTGGAATTACTACACCCATTCATACTGACATTCTTATGAGCTTCACTTAAAGTTGGAGAGCTGCTTTGTCTTTTGTTAACATAACTTTTCCAACAATATAAAATAAAGTACAACATACTACCCATTTAAGCTTTAAAACAATAGAATGTGTAGTCTGAAAACATTGTTGACTCTAGATGGGATTTTTGGACAGATTTTCACAAATCTGAATCTGAGAACTCCTAATGCATTTGAAAAGCGTCAATCCACCTCAGACTTAATACCCTTTTTTTTTCTCATCCTCCTTAGACACCCAAGAATTATGCTAAAGTTATTTTTAATAAACTATATTTTTTGTATTTCTCTCACAATAAAGGTTTTCTGTCTATGTACATGTAATGAAAGCTTTGTTTATAAAATTAAACTTCCAGAAACTTGTCCCAGTTGGCTGTCACAGCTGTATATGTGCAGTTTTGCTGGATCAAATACTGTGATATTACACATGTATGAATAGCCTCGGGAATGTCATAAAAAGACTACAGGGTTAAAACAAGTGTAAATTTTGACACTGTAAATATTATGATCATTGCAACCAAAGAAATTAGAGCCCAGTTTAAGACGTTAGCTGGGATAGTCTTTCCTGAGAGTAAAATAAATCCTCTGTTGTGCCTCCTACTAACTAAAGAATTTCTCCAACAGGGAATAATTTGTCTCCAATCACCTGAAATTTCTTACCTTTTAAAGAGTTTGTTTTATGTACAATTAAAATATGATATATAATCAAAAAATAAAGCCCAAAAGGAGGAAAATTATCAGCATTGTACTCCTTTAATGTTAGTGCATTTCTACGTAGCTATAACTGTGTTCATTTTGTAAGTGCTGCACCCTCAATGCAAATTCTGAACATGAAGTTGTTTGTATTTTGTGTGTGCAAATATAATTTTTTAAGATTATACTTTCAATTCTCTGACTGAATGCTGTATATTTACCTACAGAGTCTTTTTATTCCTAAACAACTAATGTGTTCCCAGCATTGTTGCTCTAATAAACAATAGTTTGATATTTACCTTATGCTTGCATATTTCCTTTCTTAGGACTATTTCTTTGGATTAGTGTCTCAAATAGAATCACTGCTCAAAAATGTTGTTTTAAGAAGTATTTTGCAAATAAACATATTTCATCTGCTTATACTATTTTCTGCCAATAAATTTACTCATAATATACTGCTAATTGGTGTCTCCAATGACCGAAATGAATAAAGTAGGATATAACTGTTCCTAAAGGATTATGACTTTTTGGGGTTTTTATCCAGAGTTTTTGAATATCTCTTATGTGGCTTCACTCTGCTTTGGTATGTGTTTCTCATGAAATTGCATAGCACAACTTCTCCCTTTGTTTACTTCTCTTCCTACCCTACCCTTCCGTAGGGATTGGCCCCAAGCACTATTGAATGAACCTCCTTCTTTAGAATCCACGTTTGGAGGAACCCACCCTGCAACAGATTTGTATTCAGATGGTGTCTGAGGCTTACGTTATACAAGTCATGACAGAGCTGGACATTACTATGGCTCAGTATGTAGCTGCTGTTGATGCTGTCAACATCTAGTGAGTTACTCATTGGAAAGCTCTGACTTTGGTCCTTTGCTCTATCTATTCAGTTCCTTCTTAGGTCCCCAGTTTCCCACATTCATTCTGTCTTCCTTTTGTCAATCCCTGGGGGGGGGGGTTGGCTCTACTTCAACTCTGGAGGTGATCATGGAATAACCTAGTCAGGCTCTCACTTGCTTCCCACTCAATTAAAACTCTGGTCATATCACCTCAACTTTGTAAATCTAGTAATCAATTCTCAACTCTCATCTAACTATCTCAGCAGCATTTGGCCCAGTTTATTAGTCACTCCTCCTTGTTACAATTCTCCACTTGAGTTCTAGGAACTAATCAAATCCAATCTAGTGAATAAAAGAGAAACTATTTTTAATATTTATTCAGATGGGATTTAATACAGAGTCTTGATGACAAAAAGCTGGAAAGCATAATGGATCACAGTGAGGCAATCCTGAGACTGACAGTGGTGAAATAGTACCACCCTAGCTGCAGGACCAAAGAGGAGAGGAAGTTGTAGACCAGACTGTGGGCTGGGGATGACTCAGCAGAAGCTAGAACTATGTAGAATTTGTTTGATAGTAGCTGAAGCCAAGGATGAGACACAAGCACTAGTGCAGCTACTCCAGAGAGGGAGCGAAAGAAAGCCTCCAGTCTCTCCTTTTGTCCTTTCTTCCAATTTCTTGATACTGCCCTTAATACACTAGTCCAAGCTGGAAATCTAACACAGAGTCTTGGACCAGCAGCCTGAAGGATAGAATGAGAAAAGGATGAGGGATGGATTGAAGTTCTAGAGGTTCACATCTGGCACAGAATACTTGCCTTGTCCCCTCCTTTGCTAGTTAGTCTTTCTCAGTATTTCAACTGGCTCTGATTCTTCTTCTTGGTCTCTGAATGTTAAGCTGCTCCCAAACTCAGCCCTTGTTTTGTGATCTCTTCTGGTTATCTGCAGCTGCTTTATCCTACTTTCCCAATCCCAAATTGCTCAGAACAATTTATTGTTGCTTGGGATCCTGTGGGTTTATGTGGCTTAGCTAAGCTGCTCTCTCAGTATCTATAGAACTCATAGTAAACACTCTGCTGTGTCAATCAGAGATCCTGCTTCAGGGGTGAAATTTATTAACTCCGTTGCTAAGAACATGGCTGGCAGATAGCACTCTTGCTGTCAGCCTTTCTCAGCAAATGCCTCAGCTTACAAGGGTAATCTTGACTAAGATGCCCACCTTTCCACAGGTGGACCACATCTAATGACTGTTTAACATGGGCAAATAATGCCCAGCCCTCTCATCTCAACTTGGGATATCTATAAAGGATCCTACTGTGTTTAGAACTCCCTTTATGCTCAGCTGAGGATTCTGATGAAATTGCACAGCAGTTCAACTGCTTCTTTTGTCTACTTCTCTTTCAACTCATCCTTTACTCAAGCATTGATCACCAAAGTACTGTGCTGGTTAATGAACCTCCTCAGTTTCAGAATCTGCTCTCTGAGGATCCCAACCTGTAACACAGTTGCATTCTGTTGGTGGCTGAGACTGCAGTCTTCTAATGGATTGATCCATCTGAACATCAGTTTAGCTCACTCACATGGCTGCCATTTGATGGTGACTGTCAATTGTCACTGTCAGTTGGAATGCCTAGACATGTCCTCTCTGTGTGACCTAAGCCTCTCAGCATGGTGGTTGGGGTCCAGAAAGGAGATTTCCAAAAGTGAATATTGAAGAGTCCTGGCCATCTTGTCACATCTGGAGTGTCACTTCTGTCAGATCAAAAAAGTTATATTAGACTCTCCTGTTAATATAGGGTATAATTCACATCCAGAGGGATAGGAAATGGAGGACATTGTGCTTGCAAATTTTTTTACTCTTGTTCTTCTTTGCCATTCTACTGGAACTGTTCTTGTCATGGTCACCTATGGTTACCCATCATCCCTTCACATTGTTAAGTAAAATAAGCCATTCTCAGTTGTAATCTTCCTTGATCTCTAGCAGAGTATCTCACTTATTTGACTATATAATAATGTTTATATGGTGATGTCTACCATAAGCATGTTTGGATGCTGATGGATATTCTAGCTCCCCATTCCTCACGAACAGCAGAATTCAAGGACCTAATCAAGTCAAATCTAGTCAATAAAAGAGAAACTATTTTTAATATTTATTCAGATGGGATTTAATACAGTCTTTTTTTCATTTTATTTTAAAGGGTAAAAGAAGGATAACATAATAATGGGGGTGCTTACCAAATTACAGACAAAGTGGTAGGAAATTCTCAATGGTTTTTGTTTTACGTATTGTTATCTGCAAGATAGTTTCTCAGGAAAACAAATAGACAAATAATAGTGAGTTACAGACAAAAGAGGTAGGAGATTATCAATAGTTGTTGTACTATACTTTGGTATCTTCAAAGTAGCTTCTAAAGAAGATAAATAGAGCTATACATGAGTGACCTATTGAATAATCATTAACTATTCTCAGTGGTTGTTGTAGGAAACACATAATAATAAACATGCATCCATTTATGAAACAGGATAGGAACAATACAAACATTACAGAGTTATGGATAGATTAGTAGGAAAATATCAATGGCTGCTGTAATACATGGTGGTATCTTCAAAGTGGTTTCTCAGGAAGACAGAGATATGACAAAAAGATGGAAAGCATGATGGATCACAGTGAGGCAACTCTGAGACCAGCAAGAGTGAAACAGTACCACCCTAGCTGCAGGAACAAAAAGCAGAGGAAGTTGTGTCCTCTACAAAGGATATTCACTCCTCCTGGCATGTTTTTTCTGAAGATCTTAGGGATAACTTCTTCCTCTCCATCAATGCTTTAATCAAATGCCATTTTTCTAATGAGTCCTATGATAACCACCCTATTTAAAATTGAAACCATCTCTTTCAGTTTTTAATATCCCAATTTCCCTTCCCTCATTCTATATTTTTATTCTACAGCATTTATCACATTTTATATTACTATATAAATTATTTATTTATTTATTATGTTAATAGCTATCTCCCAAAAACATTTGTTTTATTTTTTCTGCTGTATTACAAATGCTTTAGATCAATGCCTGGCACACATTTGCCACTGAATAAGTATTGGATAATTGATCGAGTGAATGAATCATTGTAACTCAGTCCTCTGCCGTAAATACATGGAGTCACCTTGCTTAGGCATGCATTCATCTATGCGTGGCATTTGCCACATTCTTCAAAATGTGTTTGTGACCCAGTTTAGGTCAATGAGACAAAGGAAAATCTTCAGTGAGTAATTCCAGAAGTGCCTCATTCTGCTGAAAGGAGAGAGCTTTAAAAATCATCTTCTCACATCTTCTGAATTGTATGATGAAAACATGAAATCTGTACCTACTGTAGCCAATTTGCCATGAGGGTAGCCAACCTCAGGAGAACGTTATCAGCATGGAAGTTAGAATACAGTGATAGAAGTGTGGATCCCTGGCATTGTTGAGTTGATGAATCAAATAAATCTGGAAGAATTGCTTATTCTGAACTCTTTATTTATGAATGGCACTACATCTCCTTTGTCAGCTAAGGCAATATAAGTTGCATTTTTATTAACTAACTAAAACACCCTTACAACAAAATTAAGACACTTAATTGAGATACCCTTACAACAAAATTTCAGTTCTGCGGTGTAGAGATACATCCAAGGCTATCTAGCATGCCCCAATCAAATCCTACATTTATATATTGAATTCTCTCTGCTTCTCTCTGCTGTCAACTAATTCAAACGTACTCCTTCCATCAGATTTTCTTGGTTAAGGAATGTTTTTGCAAAAAGTAGATCCTCTACTTCTAATTACCATTTGTTAATTCATCAAAAATATTCAGATAACTGATCCTACTAAACAAACTTGTGTATGGGTGTTGTTGAGTTCTGATTATTTGAAATCATTTCCGGACCTTCTGGCCCAGCATCAGCAAGTTGTATGTTTTCTCTTCACTATTCCATCCTATTTCCCAAATTTTTTCCATTGCTCACCCTGTACTAGCTGTGGTGGCCTTCTTGTTATTTCTCAAAACACCAAGTAGTGCTCTATCTCAAGGCCTTTGAACTGGCGTTTCCTGAGCCTGCAGCACTCTTTCCAGCTGACTTCACTCAAATTCTTCAAACCTTTCAAATGTCATTTTCTTTGTGAGGTCTTCTCTGACTTCCCTACCCCCATTCCTGTCTCTATTTTATTGTATAATACTTAGCAGCTTTACTCATATAATTTAATATGAGTATTTGTTGTTTATCAGTAGAGATTTCATCCTTTTTTCTTACTATAACTCCAGTGTCTTAAACAATGAATAGAGATCCAGTGAATGCTTGTTGCATTTTTGAGTAAATGATATGACACAAAGGAATGTAGATAGAATTAACCACTTTTGCAATTAAGACACCATGCATGCCTTCTGTATCAATATTCTGTCTAGTATATTATCACTTCTGTGAATATTTCACAATACTCCATTCAATCATTTCTTGCAAATGAAGTAGCATACATAAATATAAAGCTATGTGCATTATACATTGTATCATCTGTACAAAGCACAGCAAGGTACCCAGTCCCAAACAACCACTGATGTCCTTCTGTGGTCTCAGAAGTTTATTGAGAGCTGAAGTGAGTCTTTTACATGCTCTTAACTCTTGGACATCACCTAATCCTCTACTTGAGCCACATTTACTGGAGAAGCCAAACTCCCCAAATAGGTCCTTATTCTGGCACATTCTTCAACAACTGTGAAATTATCTCTCTGGATTAATTTTACCCAGCAACACAGTGTATGCATTAGATCTACATTTGTGTACCTCTGTAAATTCTCCAACACAAAGGACAAAATAAGAGCAATAGCAAAGGACAAAAAAATGCTATTATTTCCTAATTGACATATCATATGTTTCAACAGAGAAACAAACAACGATGTGGAAAAGGGATTCTGAGTTGCTTCTTGTAGAGTTAGGTGATAGAACCTCTTATTTTGTGCCTTTCTTGCTTTTTCATCTGACAAACCTAATTCTTGAGAAAATGCCTGCATAGCTTCAGATAGGTTTGGCTAGAAATATAGATACAATATGAGATCAGAAAAGAAATTATCAGTGAAAACTTGGTCATAAGCACCCTTGGGATACTAATAAGATGGAAATTAATATTGTTTTTTCTCCCGGAATTGCTTCTTGGTTCCCATAGAGTTAATGCAGGGAGTTTCTCTTACATGGTTTGTTCCCACTGTCCAAACCCTGTTCCAATGAGCACCAAGAGCAAGGTCATAGCGAGTCTTCCACTCTATCTGATTGCTTTGTAGACTGTCTCAGGAATAGAATAAGGATACACAACACACAATCCAAACTTCTGTGATGCCACTGAACTTGAGTGTCATTCTTGGTAATAGTAATAAAGATTTTAAAGGAATAAACTAAGATATTTAATCCTCAAAAACGGTGAGAGCAAAAAGGAATAAATGGAGATAAGGGTGTTGTGGTATATCTTGACATGATAGATAGACAAAAGGTACTTATTGGATGATAGTACAATAGAGTTGTTTAGGTACAGAAGTTAGATGTTAGAGCCCACAAGGTAGGTACTCCAGAAATATTTGCTGAATCATTAAGTAAACCAATGGTTTTAACTCAGATCATTAAATTGATGTTTGACTTGTGCCTGGTTTTTAAATCCCTTTCAGCAAAGATTTCCTCAGCTTATGATAATAAGCAGGATTATACAAAATAAGATATGCAAAATATGTGGCACTGCACAAGCGCAAAGTAAGTGCAGCTAATAGATCTGTTTTTTTTTATTCTACTTGACATCTTCACAGGTTTGAACAAATGAGTGGAAGATGTGAAAGGAAAGTCCACCCAAAATAAGAGAGTTGAATAGACCAGAGAAGCTGCTGCTGTTGCTTTTTTAGTGCTCTAGTTTCTAATTTGCCTTGCTCTAGTTTATTCGTAAGTCAGCTATAGGCATCCAGAATCTTTCCTGCTAGCTGAATATATGCATAGTTCTATTCTACATACTACAGAGGACCTTATGATTATTTATACAAAGAGTCAGGGGGCTGGGGATTTAGCTCATCGGCAAAGCACCTGCCTGGCAAGCGCAAGGTCATGAGTTCGGTTCCCGGTACCGGAGAAAAACCAAAACCAAAAAAACAAAAAACAAAAAAAAAAAAAACAAAGAGTCAGATTGTTTTCATATTCTACGAGGAGTACGTAGTAATTTCATTGAGATACCTGGAAGCAACCATGCACCATAGCTCCTCTTTGATATACTTGCCAATTTGCATATCTGCATAAGGGTTTATTTGCTCCTGCTCCTTTCCTGCTAAATATTTGGAGACATGTTGGCATTGCTAAATCATAAAAATATTTAGTTATTCCTTTATTCATATATCTTGTAGGTGCTGCCTATATAACAAATGAAATAACAAAGATTTAATTTTTCTGACCATGAAATGTAGAATCTTATAAAACACAGCTTAACAAAGCAAACACAAATACATGACTGTAACTTATAGAGAGTGGGGAAGTGAGGATTATTTTTTGTCTGTCTGTTTGGGGTTCTGGTTACTAAACTGATGATGAAATATTTGAGGGGGGCAAATGGCATCACCAAATTTGGAAATAATGGGATGAGTGAACATAAATCCTTTCTGCATTATGACTCACAAATTGCTATTTTCTTTATAAGGGTTTTACCCTGGTGCATTTCAACATTGAATGTTAAACAGCTAATTCAAAAACAAGCATGAAAATCCTTCCTGTGAAGAAACAGTGGAAATGTGGGACAAACAGGCTTGTGGAAATGGAAGGTCTTTTTTGTTTCAGCCTGGGAGCAATTCTGAATAGAATTATTGACTTGTGGGACTGAATAGAATGATTGACTTTAGTTTCACACTTACTATAAGAAATGCCACTGTTTTTAAAGTAATTTTGTGGTAAGGCCAGAGCTTTTTTTCTATGGTTTCATCTCTGAGCAATGAAGGAGACAAAAATTTGTGATGGCCCTGGGAGCTGAGAGCATGCATCACTCTGAATCTAGCAGATGTATCAAGGATTTCCCTTATTTAAAAACTTCCTGCTGAAGTATGTGGGCACAAGCTGAACATGTGTAGGTCATAATATTATGACAGATAAACTCACCTGTGCAACCATTTCCTCAAGAAAGGGCTAGAATGTTACAAAAGACCCCTCCCATTCTGTTCCCTGCTTTACACATGTCATTACTACTCTGGAGTGAAACACCATATATTCATCTCACTGTGTATTTTTCAGTGCTATATATTAATAACACCATATATTCATTGTATATAAATGAACCAAATAGAATCTAATCCTTCATGTCTAGTAATCTTTCAATAATTTTTTGTGAAGGTTGCTTAAGTATTATGCAGAAGTTTATTTTTCATGTTTCATCCTATATGGTATTCTATTATATGAATAATCCACAATTTATTTATCTATTCTAATCTTGATAGGCACTTAGTGTTTTGACATCTCAGGGATATTAATGTTGTGTTAATTACGCTTAAAAGAGTTTTAATAACCAAATCTATGTACATCTGTTGATAGTGCATCTTTCCCCCTAGTAATGGAGTTTCTCAGCTACAGCTTCAAGTAGGTTCAATGTTAATAGATAAAGGTACTATGCATAGTTTTCCAAAGTGGCTATGTTTATATGCTTATATCACTACAACAAATACCTGAGATAAGGCTTATTTGGGCTTATGTTTTTAGGGACTCCAGTCCATGCTCAGGTAGACCCTTTGCTTTTAGGTCTCTGGCTGGTGTGCCAGAGAGAAATGGCAGTAGGCCTATGTGTAGAGAAAAATTACTCACCTAATGGTCAGGGAACAAAGAGTGTGAGAAAGGAATTTTGGGGTCACATAATCTCCTTCAAGGGCACAAACCCTCAGTGGCCTAAAGACCTCTTCCTAGGTGGTCTTAAAGTTCCCACTATCTCCCAGTTGCACCTCTTGGGGAAGCAAAAGCTTAACACATGGGTCTTTGGGATCACCTAAGATACAAGTGAGAGTGACAGCTGTATCCTCTTGTATGCCTACTCATAACACATACAAATTCCAATTTGGCAGAACAATTGCAAATGAATAACCTCATGATGGCTCCCAAGGTGCAGGAAAAAGAGGCAGAAGGAAGAAAATTATAAAGACCATTCTGAAAATCAATTGAATTGAAGCAAAAAAATCCAAAAGACAAAACTGAGGATCAATGAATCAGAGTTGGTTCTTTAAAAGACTGAATAAGAATGATAAATCATTAGCAAAACTTAACAAAATAAGGAACAAAAGGCCTACAGCAAGGCAATTAGAAATGAAAAAGATGAAATTACAACAAACCACTGAAAAAGAAGGAAAGAGAAAAAGATTATACGCCCATATTCTTGATAAACATAGGTGCAAAAAGTCTTCAGTGAACTAGCTGAAAATAGAATGTCACAAGTCTTTTTTTTTTTTGGTACCAGGAATCGAACTCAGGACCTTGTGTTTGCCAGGCAGGTGCTTGTACTGCTGAGCTATATCCCTGGCCCTAGAATGTCACAAATCTTTAATGAGGTTTTCCATCACAGCCAAGTTGGCTTAATCCCAGGGATGCAAGTATGATAAGATGTACATAAATCAATCAGTATGATACACCACAAAAGTAGAGCTAAAGATAAAATTAGAGTTGTTTCAGTGGATGCAGAAAAGGCCTGGGGCAAAATCCACTATTCATTCATGATAAAAATACTGATGAAAATTGGTATAAATGGGCCTTAGCTAAAACACATAACAGCCATTTATGATAAAACTGCAGCCTACATCATACTAAATGAGGAAAAAAATGCATTCTTGCTAAAATCAAGAATGAGACAAAGGTGTCTACTCTTTTACTCTTCAACATAGTACAATACTTGAGAGATTTTAGGCAGAGCAAACAGGCAAGAGAATAAAAAAATGAAAGGGATACAAATAGGAAAGGAAGAAGCCAAACTATCTTTATTTGACAATGGTATGATGTTATACATAGAAGAGCCAAAAAATTCCACTGGAAGACATTTAGAACTAATAAACAAATTTGTAAAAGTGGCAGGATACAAAATCAATACTCAAAAATTAATAGCATTCCTATCACCAATAATGAACCCACCAAGGAAGAAATTAGAAAAGCAATACCATTTATGGTGACTTAAAAGAAAAATATGTAGGAGTCAAGCTAACCACAGAGCTGAAAGACAAATATAACAAAAAGTACAGTTCTCTGAAGAAAGAGGTTGAAAATAGACCTTAGGGGCTGGGGATTTAGCTCAGCGGCAAAAGCGCCTGCCTGGCAAGCGCAAGGTCATGAGTTCGGTTCCTGGTACCGGTGAAAAACAAAAAAAAAAAAAAAAAGAAAAAAGAAAATAGACCTTAGAGAATAAGACAATATATGCTATCACTGGGTAGGCAGAACAATTATTGTCAAAATGACCATATTACCAAAAGTGATACATAGATTTGATGTAAATCCTATCCAAATATCAAAAACATTCTTCATGAAACTGGAAAAATAAATCCTGCAATTTATATAGAATCAGAAGAAACCCAGAATAGCCAAATCAATCCTGAGCAAAAGTAACAAAGTCAGAGAGGTATAACAATCCCAGATTTCAGGTTATATTACAGAGATTATAGCAACAAAATAGTATGGTACTGGCACATGAATGGACATGTTGACCAAGGGAATAGAATAGAAGACAGAAACAACCCCATGCACCCTCTGCCATGTAATCTTTGACAAAGGGGATAAATTGCTGGAGAAAAGGTAGCCTCTTTAACAAATGGTACTAGTAGAACTGGTTATCCACATGTAGAAAAATTAAACTCTTGTGTCTCTCCCTGTACTAAAATCAAATCAGAATAGATTAAGACATATATAAAAGCAGAAATATTTAAACTGCTGCAAGATAAAGTAAGGAAGCAACTTAAAGCCATAATCATAGTAAGGACTTTCTGAACGAAACACTAATAGCACAAGAAAGAATACCATGATTCAATAAATGGGATTGTATTAAATCAATAACTTCTGCCCACCAACAGAAACAATCACCAGAGTGAAGATACAACCAACAGGATGGAAAACAATTTTAGATCCCTCAAAACAAAGCAACCAATAGAAAATGGGCAAATGAAATGAATAGATTCTCCTCAAAAGAAGTACAGATGGCCAGGAAGTACATGAAAAAATATTCAGTGTCTTTAACTATGAGGGAAATGCAAATCGAAACATCTCTGAGATTTCATCATCAACAGTGCATAACAACAAATGCTGACAAGGATGTGGGAAAAAGGGACCCTCCTAAACTGTGGGTGAGAATGGAAACTAGTACAACCAGTAGTTTTTAAAGATTTCTCAAAAAACTAAAAGTAGAAATTCCATTTAGTCTATCTGTACTTCTCCTAGGCAATTATCCCCTCAAATTAAACATATGCTGTAGAGATATACAATGATGTATGCATAACTATGTTTATAGCAGTGCAATTCATAATAACTAAACTACAGAAATGAGCTGGGGTAAAGGAAATAAAGGGATAAAGAAAATGTGATTATATATATATATATATATATATATATATATATATATATATATATCTGGCACTTCAAAACATATTGCAGTATTAGTCAGCCATAAAGAAGGATGAATTCAAGTCTTTTGTACAACAATGGATAGATTTTGTGATCATAATGTTAAGTGAAATAAGTCTGATGCAGGTTAACTCTCTCATGATTTCTCTTATATGAGAAATCCAAAATACAAACAAAAAGTAAAATAAAGGAGAGATGGTATGAAAAGGGACAGATTTTTGATGATGGGGAAGAGGGTAAGAACATAGGAAAGGAGGGTAGTGTAGAGAAGGAGGAAAGAAGATGGCGAATGATCAAAATTGTGTGCATGTGTGTATGTATGTGTGTGCGCTGATTTCTCACTATAAATGAAATTATTATGTATTGTAAACATATACCATTGGAATATTAAAAATAAATGCATTTAAAGCAAAAAATTCAAATTTTAATTTGAGGATGGTCAATCTTTCTATTTCCAGGCATTTTGGTAGGAAATAACTTAAATACTGTTTCTTTTGGCAATCAGGTCTCTGTTAAATAACTTTCCATTCACTTGTAATAGTTGTACATAAATGTCACTTTGTCATAAGTGACTTTCTCCAAAAGTTTTGGGCTTTCATTACCAATTCCTAAACCTCACTACATTATCTTTACATGTAGTGGAATTAATATTGGTAGCAGTAATAATAATAATAATAATAATAATATTAAATCTATTGAAGGCTTATTATGCTCTTAACATTTAACTCATTTATTCCCCATAGAACCAAGGCTAAGTAACTGTAGAGCCAGGTTTTGAATTGCTACATGTCAACATGTAGTAGAAATTTCACCATCTTGTTATTATCTCCAGCTTCTTGCAGGTTTTCTTCTTTCCGTATCCAGTTATTCCTCATTTTGCTGCTTCTGATGAGTTTTTCCTGGCACTCTGTGTTTCTGGTTTTGTTTTTCTCCTGGAGGCCAGGTGTGACCTAGTTGTACTCACAACGTATTTTCCTTAAGAAGTCTGAATACAGGAAGGTGTATCACATTAATTCCAGGGAGATATATCACAACATAATAAAGGCAATGATATAAAAATTAAAGTTTCCATGCTTCTAGAATCCTACTGCTAGCCAAATACTGATCAATTGCCACAGGCCAATATCTCTACAAGTTCTTTCCTGATGCTGTCTTCGTCCATTACACACTCTTGTTCATTCATTATTTTCTTATATCGCCAGTGTATATATTTAACCAGATCTGTGTCTTTAAGATGCTCTTCACCACTCTTATCATGATAGTTAATTTTGGTGTCAATTTGAATGGATTAAGAAACACCTGTCAGATTAGTGGAACAGAGTTCTGGATGTGTTGAGATGATTGACTTATAAGTCCCAAACTGGAGAGTGAAAACTCACCCAGGGAGTCGGTGCTATCAACCAACATGCTTGTACTCTGGACGGAATAAAAAGGAAAAGAAGGAAGTCTTTTGCTTCTTTAGAGAAGCTCTGGTTGTTGCCTTCAACTTTGGATATTCATCTCCAGTTCTTTCAGACTTTCAGCACAGACTTGTCAGCCTCCTAACGCTGACCTTCAGCTTTTCTCTGTGGACTTTCACCTGGCTCTGCAGTGATCTTCAGGCCTCTGACTTTTGACTGGAGCCTCTGGCTGTCCACCACGTGGACAGTCCTTTTTACATTCTTTCATACCTGACTCAATACATGGCCATTGCAACCCTACTTTGTAAATCGCACACACACACATATATATATATATATATAGAGAGAGAGAGAGAGTGCAATTGTATGTGTGTGTGTTCAACTTTGTAAAGTCTACTTTGTAAATGCTATATATATATATGCATATATATGTATTATATTTCACAATGTATATAAATATACATATATATTTGTAAATGCATATATATGTGTATATGTGTATATATATATACATATACATACACATATATATACATATATATATATATTCTGATCCTCTTGTGAACCCTTACTGATACACTTAGGTTGCTGCAGACCACGGTTAGAAGTCTGTTGTTTCATTATGCAGAACTATTTAGATCTTTGTTCTAATATCTTGGCCTTTCAGTTCATTTTGTGGGCCATCAGTTTTCTGGAAGAAAATTTGCAACAATTAAGTCAAAGTAGCTGCTGTAGCAAACCAACCATAAAATGTATAGTTGCTCAAATACAAAATAAATTTATTTATTGGCCAAGTGAATCCCCAAATAGGTGTTATTGAGGGGTGAGATACTCTTTACAGAGCAATGTAGACACTGGGTTCCTTTCATTCCACACTTCTGCTGCCTTCTAGTAGTTTCAAAGTTTTCTGAACTTTTAAAGCATCAAATCAGAGGAAGGGGAAAGAGCGTGGAGGATGATAGCTGGAAAATTTTGATGAGCCAACTGCACCTAACCACAAGGCACGCTGAGACATGCCTGCT
Source organism: Chinchilla lanigera (assembly GCF_000276665.1). Taxonomy (NCBI): domain Eukaryota; kingdom Metazoa; phylum Chordata; class Mammalia; order Rodentia; family Chinchillidae; genus Chinchilla; species Chinchilla lanigera. The sequence continues at coordinate 6,636,399 of NW_004955415.1, read as the reverse complement.
GGCTATGGGCCCAGGAAGGAGAGGAAGTGGTCTGGTGCATGGCTGGCTCTCCCTGTCCCTGAACAGCATGGACTCCTCCTTTCCTCTAATACAAATTAGGCTATGTCTACCCGTCGCTTCTATGGCTAAACAGCTGAAACAAAATGAGTTCCCTTCATTCTGACACTTAATAAACTTCATTTCAACACAGAACAGGGAAGAGTGTATGAAATAGGCATTGCATGGCTTCAGTTGAAATAAGAGCAGGAAAAGAAGAGAAAGAAGAGCTCAAGGTTTGTATGAATCAAGAAAGGAGAAGGGGAATAAAGGAAAAAGGGAATAAAGGAAAGCAATTTATCTGAATCGATAGCCCCAGAGTATTATTTTGCCTTAATGATGTCTTCTATTTATAATTCCTTCATGTTTAAAGCACTCAACAATCAATATTTTGCAGTGGTTTCCTGGTGAGAAGTAAAGTAGGAAGGGTGCAATTTCACAAATGGAGTGGATGGGAATTTCAAAGAAGTTGAAGTCGTGATGTAAAGGAATTCTGCACAAGAATCTGAACTTCTTTGTTCGTTTTCTATAATCACTTTAATTGCTATCATCCCCTCCCCCCATCTGTGTGCCCCCGTTTGCTTCTTTCCCTTCTGTTGCCTAGCTCCACCTTCATAATCTTTGCTGAGAAAACTAGCTGGGTTGACCAAAAAAGGTTTATGAGACAGATCTGACACTTTCCCATAGTGTACTGTTTCTGCTTGAAGCAGTTTTCTGGACAAACTAGCAAACTGTGTCCTGATTAAACCTCTCTTTCTGTCGTTAAGTTAAAAATTTGGTGGCAACTCAGCCACTCTCTTGAGAATATTAATTCTCAAGCAGTGCTAGAGGAAAACTCTCAGGTTCCATACTATGGACATGCTGGAATTTATCTATGTCATTCATTTTTCTTCAGATTATGGGAGGCTGAGGTAATATGCAGAAGCAGGTGAATGAAATATTTTCAACTTTGAGATATTGGGATTTCTCCCTCACTCAGTTTATTGACTATTTACAAAAGTAGGAAAAACAATGGGGTAGTTTAAAACTCTTTAAGCTACATTCTAGAAAGAACAAATACATTGATGGATATTAAGATAAAATCAACAAGGATTCTTCACCCATCCACACTCCAATCTGCAAATGTTCCCCCTTATTAAATAAAAACTAGAAAAGTCTAGAAGTGGTACTGTGGTGATGAAGAGAAAGAGCGGTAATATTGGAACTAGGAACTACTCTTCTGCTAAGCATTTACTTATTTCATATTGTAAAAGCAATTAGCTAAGAAGCTAAATAAGTGTTAAGAGCAAGACAAGTTGGATGCAGTGGTGCATGCCTGTAATCCCGGCACTAAAGATTTTTAAACCACCCTAGCACTATGGAAGTTGAGGTAGGAGGACCACAAATTCCAGCCCACTTACTCACATAGTGGAAACCTACCTCAAAATTTAAAAAAAATTAAAAAGGGCTGGAGATGTAGCTCATTGTGAATGCCTGGATTTCAATTCCCAGTACTTCAAAAAAAATCAAAATAAATTTGAAGTCAACATTATACTGTACAGTATGAATACGGAGCATATTATTTAATCCTCTGTTTCTCACTCTTTCACTTATAAACTAACAGTAATAATAGTAATTTCACAAGTTGTTTGGATAGTTAAGTTATTAAATATAAGATGTTTAGTGAAGTAGTCTTGCACAAAGTTGTCTATTCTGTGTGGGGCAAAGTAATATCTTTCCTGATAGATCCTAATCTTAAATATAACACATCCCTTAATCCTCAATGCCCACATATATACATATAAACATATAATGCACACAGTAGCCTATAAACAGGAATATGTTAGCTTTTATCTCTGCATACATAACAACGTACATGTATATATTCATATACTATTTATATGTTTTTATTCAGTAAAAATTAAAATGAGATCTAATTAACAATCCTGATCTTTAATTTGACTTTTTCCCACTTAGTATTCCTTGACATTTATTCTAAATCTATTAAAAAGATCTATTTTAAGATTTTTACCTTACATTCCTTTTGTCTGGATGTCCTGTTAACTTAAACACTCCTTTACTGATGGTTATTTGAGTTCTCTTAAATTTTTTACTCTGCCACACAAAAAGTGAAAGTCCTAGGATTTTATATAGTTTTAAAATATTCTTGAAAATGTAATGAAGCAAGAATCACAGATTCTAGTCTTTGCAAAAACATCACTTGCCTTCATAGTAAGGCTGTGGAAAGTAAGACTGTGATTGAATGACTTGTCCAAGCTAAAAATTACTGAAATGTGATTAAAAGCAACTCTCTACTCTTCAGGATAGGAAGTATCTAGGGTAGGGGTAGCTTTTAGTCAGTGCACTGGCTTTGGAAGACTTAGATTTTGATCTCAGCCACAGAGGGTTCAGAGGCATATGTAAGTCACACAGGATCACATAATTTGTCATGAAACAGAGCTGCCCTCTCTAATTTTAAGATCTTCTCTTGGATCTCAGGATTTTATCATCTGGGAGATAAAAACACATCCAGAGCACTACTGTAATGTTGACTGAGTCCAGTGACTCAAACTGTTGAGAAAGTCTGCTCCATCTTCTCCATTTTTCCCTTCTGGAAAGCGAAATTTAGCCTTGTGACTGATGATTTCTGTCCCTCTTGGCAGCAGAAAGAGAAGAGTTCATGGGCAATATTTCCTATGTCCCCTGTGACATTTATCTAAATATATCTTTCATATGTGTCTGCCAGGTTTCCTGAACTTTCCATATTACTTCAATCTTCTATGTATGAGAGGCTTTTTATCAAATACATTTATTTATAGAGGTACTCATTAGGCCTTTAAACACACAGCTGTGTATATATTCACTTTTAAACATCAGGGTGAGAAGAAAATGCATTAGAACATTGTTAATTTGATGGGAAGGAAGAAAGCAATTTGAAATTTTGGATACAGTGATGAAGAGTGTAATGGATAGCCAAGATCATTGATTATTTGCCTTAGTAAATGTGTTGTCAAATAGCAAAAGAAAGTTCCTTTTTGTTTTTTAATGTAACAACTTGAGATGTAAGTTAATAACCATATATTGTACCCATTTAAAATGTACACTTCAGAGGCTTTTCATATATTCATAGATTTGTACAGCCATCATCACTGTAGGGGTGGAAAATTTTGTGTTATTTATCTATTGCTAAATTTATGGTTGAAGCTCTTATAATAAAAGGCAGATTCAGAAAAAGAGCGCTTTTTTCTTTCTTTCTTTCTTTCTTCTTTCTTTCTTTCGTTCTCTTTCCTTCTTTCTGTCTCCTCTTCTCTCCTTTCCTCTCCTCTCCTCTCCTCCCCTCCCCTGTGCTCCCCTGAACTCCCCTCTGTTTCCCTTCTATTCCCTTCCTTTCCTTTCCCTTCCCTTCCCTTCCCTTGTCTTCTTTTTCCTGTTCTTTTCTTTCCTTTTCTTTTCTTTCTTGTGGTACTGGGGACTGAGTCCAGGGCCTTTATACTGAGCTCTTTTCTACTTATTTCTCTCACCCTTTTCTACTTATTTTGAGACATGGTCTCACTAATAAGCCAGTTGCCCAGGCTGGGCTCCAATTTGTGATTCTTCTTACTCAGCCTCAGAGAATGCCAGGTTATAGGCATGTGCAACCACACCTGACTTACAGAATTATGTAGTATAAGATCACACATGACTTGGGAGTTCTCAGAAATAAAGACCTAAAGAAGGGCACAACCTGTACAGTTATGCTGAGGTTTGGTGAGGAGTGGGCAGGGATGAAGAAGTTTGGTTAGGCACAAAGAGTGTGATCTAATGGCAATGAGCTGGGGCAGTGGAGGGGAGTAAAGCCTGCTTGTTCAGAATGTTCTGTGTCCCTGCATTATGCTTCAGGCAGAATGGAGTTTCACTGCTCTAAGTACTTTAAACACCAGAATTATATACTGTTTGTCCCTTTGTAATCATCTTATTTTCCTTAGCGTAATGAGTTCAAATTTTATCTTTGTCACATGTGTACAAATATCCTTCCTTTTAAGGAAAGAATGAGATGTATGTATATACCACATTTTGTTTATATTCTCATCTCTCGGTAGACACTTGGGAGCTTTTTGCAGTTATAAATAATTGCTACTTTGAACAATACGTGTTGGAACCACTGTGAAAGGTCTGGGAATATGTTCAATTATTTACTTCTTAGAGGAAGAATGTTCCTAGAAGGGATCTATATCTATATCTATATCTATGTCTATATCTATATCTATATCTATCTATATCTATATCTATTTATATCATCTATATCTATCTATCTATCTATCTATCTATCTATCTATCTATCTATCTATACCTGTACATATGTAATTTATTAGGTAGACTTACAAAGGCTGCCTGTGGAATCAAAGGTAGAAGAATGCAAAATAACACTCTGTGCACTGGAGAGACAAAGAATCCAGTCAAAAATCAAAGGCTTGGAGCTTACTGCAGCGTCTGGTGCAAATCCAAATCACAGAGCCTGTGTTGGAAGGTTGAAGGGTCTGCTGGACACCTGAAGGACCTGGAGACAAATGTCTAGAGGTAATGGTGAAGGCTGCAGCTCCTGTAATTAAGAAAAAGGAAGACTGCTCTTTTCCCTTTTTAGTGCATCCAGACTGCAAGCCGATTGGTCTGTGCCGCTCACTCTGAGGTGGGTCTTCCCTCCTCAGTTTGTAGCCTCCGTGCCAACCATCCACAGACACATCCGGAAGTCTGCTAATCTGCTAGGGCATTCTTATTCAAGTCATAGCACAACTGCGATGTATCATGATTAATAATCACACCCAGTGACACATTTTCTGTTTTTTCAAACAGTATTCACTTAATGAGTATGGAGTAGAATGCCATTATATAGATGAGAATCTCCCTAATGATTTGTAGTAATGAACATTTTTACACATGTTTACTGGTCATTTATATATTATATTTAAAGAATTACCTAATGAGTCATTTGTCTATTTTTCATTGAGTGAGTGGGGATTTTTTGGTGTCACTGAATTATCAAAATGCTCTACATATTCTGATATTAGTACCTCATTAGATATATGGCTCAAAAATATGTTCTCCTTTCTCATGAGTTCCTTTTTACTGTTTAAATGTAGTCCTTGGATGTTTTAAATTTTGATATGCTTCAATTTATTGTTTTTGTTGTTGCTCCTTTCTTTATCTTGCTATCATGTCAAGGAAATCATTGCCAAATCCAAATGTTCTTAAGCTTTTACTCTAGTTTTCTTCTAAGAAGAGTTCTATAGTGTGAATTTTTACATTTAGAATTTTTCTATTTAGTTCAACTTCAGTCTTGTGCATGTGGACATCAAGTTTTTCCAATGCCATTTTTTGAAAGCAAAGGGAATTCTTAAAAGAAATGGTAATGTATTATATTGAGTTCTTTTGAAGAAGTGCTTGTGACAAGAACTTATTTACAGATTCTTTGGGAAAGAATCTCAGGAAGCCAGAGTAGGAAAGGGGAGAACACCTGTTATGGTCTGTGTCTGGATGTCCCCCCAAAGCCTCATGCAGTCATGGGGCGGGCTTCTAGAGTTTATGATTGATTCATGGGTGTGAATGCTACACCTGCTGGGGCGGGTAGTTTGAATATGTTCTTATTGTTTTTGCTATTTTCTGCCACCATGAACTGTTGCCCTCTGCCATGTGCTACTCTACCTTGGAGCCAACCAAATATGGACTGAAACCTCCAAAAAATGTGAGCTAAATAAACCTTTCCTTCTTTAATTTTGGGCATTGGGTATTTTGTCTCAGCCATGAGAAAAAAATAACCAAGAGAACAACCTAGGAATGGATAAAGGTCCAGGGCCAAGGTATACTATGGAGGTCCCTGCCATGGGCAGCCGGGCTCAGTTCTGCCAGGATAACCCAGAAGCATCTGGAGTATCTCCCAAAATGACCCAGCTGAAAAACAAGGGAATGAGATGCTAATGCCCAGCATCTGTCACCCAGTGGTTGAGGGTTACTCTGGGAGGATGTTGGTGCCCAGACACCTCCATAGGGTGCCTGCTGGGGAGAGCCTGCTGTGGCTGCAAAGAATGTATCATATACTGCTGTATATGCTACCCACATGGAGACTTTGGCAAGAACATTTCAGCTCGCAAAGAGTGATCCTCAGCAGCTCCCACCTGCGATGTGGTCCCTCAGAAGTGTCTGCTACAGAATAGAAACCAAGCAATAAACTTTCCTCCAAAAGTTAACAGAGGGCCAGAAATAAGACTAAGGCTGTGTTTATAGGTGATTAGAATAGTAAGAAGTAAACACTCATATTCTTTTTTAAATTTTATTTTAAAGAGAGTAGTAAATGAGATACAAATAAACAAAGAAATAGAACAGTAGCAGCATAGCAATATCACAAACATAAACAAATCAAAGCAGGAATATTCAAAGTGATGCAGAATCTCAAGAGAAAATAATATGAATCAACAGTGGTTATTGTTACATTGCATATCACTATCCTCAAATACATTGCTCAGATTACCAGATATAAGAATGAAAGATTGCTCAAACCATTATAGGGAATGAGAAAATAATTCTTTGACAAAACAGTAGGGATAATACAGAGTTTCACTAGACAAGATGGTAGGAGTTCACCATTGTAATTCCAGTGCATATTGTTACCTTCACATCAGTTGCTCAGACCACCAGACACAAGCATGCACAATTGATCAGAACATAAAAAATTGTGATCATTATCTGTTTATTTCAATACACCATCAGACATCAGCAATACAGTTATTGCAGCTATTCATATATATGTTAATATTTTGCCTTCCTTCTTTCTTTTTTCTTTTTTCCGTCATCCCAGTCATTCCTTCCTTTGCGCAATTTCTTTCCCTTTCCTATCATCTATTATACATTTTGAGTTTTACCTAGTCTTTCAGCTTCCTACACCAAGGAGACAATATGATTTTTACCCATCTGGGTCTGATTTATTTCACTTATATTGATCACCTCTGATATATGTGTATAGTGAGTTGTAAAAATTAATTAGATATTCTGTAGGAAGTTACAGATTGATAGAGAAGATATGACAGCTGTACAGATCACACCTTTAAAAGAAAAGAAGTTGTGGGCTGGAGTTCAAGCTCAATGGCAGACCAGTTGCCTCACACAGCTAACTGCCTAAGTTCAATCTCCACCTTAAGAAAGAAAGAGAAGTTATGTCCTAATAAAAATTTTTTAAAAGAAAGGATCACTTACTGTGTTGAAGATATACGTAGAAGAGAAAAAAGTGTCAAAAGTCACATATAAACCAGGTCTTGAATAATTGGATCCATTTGTTTGTTCATTCAAAAACATATTATTGATTGCCTTTTGTGTTGCCTTTATCTGCTAGTGTTTCTGTGGTAAGTGAATCAGAAGTCTTACTGCCCTCTTTACACTCTAACAAAAAGAACCAGACAAGGAAGTTATTAAAGAAATAAGCAAATAAATGCCAAATAAGGTTAAGTGCCATTAAGGAAACAATAAAATTTAACAGTGGTCTGAGGTGAGGTGGGGTTGATTACAGATAGAGTGGTTAAGAATTTCTCTAAGGAGAAAACATTTAAGCTGAAGACAGAATGATAAAGAGAAGGCATCAAGTCCATATAAGCAGAGAGGACCATTGTAGGAAGGACAAGAGAACATCAAAGGTCAAATGCAGGGAAGGGTTAGGTATAGTTAAGGAATGGAAAAGAGGCTAAGAATTCTAGAGAGTTAGAGCCAGGGATGGAAGGAGGGGTCTAAAATCAAGTCACAGGGTGGGTATGGGCAGGTCACTCAGCCACTGTAAGGTCACTGGACTTCATCCATGTGCCAGGAAAGTAACTGAAAGATTTTAATCTGGGGAATTCCCTAGTAAGTTTTGTATCTGTATAAGATCCTTTTGCCCATGCAGGGCAGAAGTAGAAGTGCTGAGCCCACCACCGAGGGCTGCACAGGTATTATCCAGGTGGACATTATCCAGGGCTTGGTCAGGCTGGTGGCAGTAAAGTCAAGGAGGATAAGAAGCTTGGGATTCTATGTCGGGAGTGGGCTTGAAGGTTGCTTCGGTTGTGCTGAGTTGATAGCTGGTTTCCTGGACAGAAATGCCAAAGTCAATCAAGAATGAGTCCTAGTAGGAAATTAGAATTTTTTTCTCCTTTGATGAAGCTTAAGGAGATACTGACAAATAATGATGAACTGGTTTTGAAAGAGATCAAGGAAACCCTGCACAAGAACCAGATTTATTTCTGTAGGTGATGCTGAGTAGTTGAAAGTATAGTTGGAAGTATTTTTAATGAGAATTAACAGGAACCAAAATGTGTTTACAGGTCTTATTAAAACTGGGCCGAATGGATCATTGACCTAACAGGAAATCAATAATAACAACTACAACATGTGTGTGGCTGTGTGTGTGTGCATGCACATGAGCGTGTGTGTGTGTGTGTGTGTGTGTGAAGCAAGGAAAGTAAGAGTAATTTGGACAGCAAAGCTGTACAATTGTTCTGCAGAGGTTAATTTACTTCTGTTTATTGGTGTTGCTAGGGTAATACTAAAAGCTAGCCAGCAGGACAGAGAACAGTCCACTGTCTCTGTACTTAATAATCTGATTTTATGTAAGACATTGGAAAAGAATGCAATAACTCAGTCCCTTTGCTGGAAGCCTTAAAAGAAACCAGATGAGACTGAGCTCACATTCCTCCCAGCCACACCAGTCCCCTCCCAGGGTACACAGTTTCAGGCCCAGCTGTCCTGGCACTGCCTGGCCTGACATTTGGAGGAACCCATTTTGCATTTTGTCCTCTCTCTCCCTTTTGCAGTCTTAAGCCAGAATATGGCACAACCCACAAAGTGAAACAAAATCCGAAGGACATAGAAAAGGAATTTTGCCTATAAAAAGGGGCTTGCATGGGGAAGCTTGTTTCATCCTTGGATGGAAACTACTCCCTGCTGGAGTACTAATAGACATGGCCTCAAGCATGGGCCTTGGAGAAACTGCAGAGTTTTATTTAGGTTTAGATTTTTCTTTCAGGAAGTCAGTGTTTGGATGTTGGTGGTCAAGGTATGTTCCCTAATTAGAAACATATTCTTTCTGTTCTTGTTTAGGATAAAAGCAGTAATTTTTTTACTTTTCTCAGTGTTGTAAAAAGGTTTTATGTGGTGTATGGCTGGAGTTTTTGATGGGATCAGTAAAAAGCTAATATAAACCTTTTGTTGCTCTGAATTCTAAACCATGGATGTCTAAGAGTTTTAAAGACATCTTTATTCATCTTCCCATAAATTTGGAGCTTCTTTCCTGTGCCCGATAGTGCAGTGGGGACTAAGAATATAGTAATGAGCACATGGGTCTTTTCCTAACTACCGCAATGGTAACTCTAGCAGGAATGGCCAGCAGGTTTTAAATTCTATGTGTGAAGCTATTGTGGCCACATCTGTTACATGCATTGCCCCACTTAGGACTCCTGGAAATCAGAGAAAATACTAATATTGTCCAAGTATATTCATGAGGAAGCCCAGACTTTGTAGTTTAGTGGGGGTGGGTGGGCAGGAATGGGTGCTGACTGATTTATTATAGTGTCATGTGTGGTGTGTTCTGAAGAGTACTAGGACAGGCTACTGACATTCTGAAATAATGGGAGCTAAGTAGTTTGTTTCTAAGTAGTTTGTTTCTTAGGCCCAACAGTGTGGTAAGAATTAAGCCATCGGTAGTCCTCAATCCCTTCAATCAAATATCTCTCTAAAATCATAATGGGACTGGGGTTTTACCTCAGTTGTACAGCACTTGCCTAGCATGGGTGAGGGTCTGGGTTTGATCTTCAGCACTATCAAAAGTAAAAAGTCAGAAAAAATCATTTTTGGCATGCAAGGAGCAGAGAACCATCTTCCTGGAGAATCAAGCCTCAATGTCCCACTATGGTTATTCTATTCTCATGTTTTGCTTTGATATTGCTCTGTGTCAAAAACTGCTAGATTTTGTTCAGATAAGTCTTACTCATCAGTTTTCTTCCGTTTCTGGGATTGCTTTCACTCAAAGCTCAGTAGGGTATTGCTAAGTTCCTTGATGATATTGATTTATTTTATGTGAGATGCAGAAAGTTTTCTTTTCCTGAAACACTAGGGAGTTTCAAGGATCTTGCTAAGTAAGTTAAATGCAGCTTAACAACATTGATGCCTCTATACTTAACAGAGTAAAAGTACCTTTTCTCCAGTCCACGATGACCTCACAAAATCACAGTATCTATTGCACAGTAGTTTTAACTGTATTCAAAATAGGTATGAGATATATACATGTAAAGTAAAGAAGCTGTCCTAGACTCAAAAGCTAATAAATTTGTTCAACACAATCCAGAACATTTGTAAAGATAAACAAATATACTTACACTCACTCTCTGCTACAAGCTAGTTTTCCAACAGTGAGGGAAAAGGCTGCTAATCATGAAAAATAAGACCTCTACTTGACCACCATTTTATACAATCTAGCATGAAAGGCTTATAGTAGGCATCTTTGAAAATACATACATGGTGACAAGTGGAATGCCTATTCATCATAAGAGTGGAAATAATGCACTGATCATTGTAAAGTATTCATTTTAAAGCTCTTTCCTACTTCAGTCCAAGAGCAAGACACAGGATAGTTACTGAGCTATTTGCATAATGCCAGACTTCAGACACATTTATTGGAGAAGTTCTGGTTGGTGTCTACCAGTTTGATGAAAAACATATTGAGTAAAGTAGTGTCCTCAGGTATATTAATAATCTCAATTTAAATGGTTTTCTTAGGGAAAATTCCTTGACACTTTATCTTACATCACTGAAAATCTAGGCTAACATTCTCTGTATTTCATTCACAGCATTTAACAAAAGGTAATTGAATAAATATTTGTGTAATAATTTGTTTAATGAATGCCCTCATCATTCAGACATAAGTTTTGTATGATGCTGTCTTGCTGACTTTTTGAAAGAATCTAAGTGTTTAGCTCACTGCTGAAGATATTTGAAGAGTTCAATTAGTTTTTTGCTGAACCAATGAAAAATAATCTACCCAAAATTAGACTTCAAAACAATAAAAAGAGTGAATTTGTTGGATGAAAGCTTAGAGAAGTGGTTTCCAAAACTTTGATATTAAAAAGTAGCCCTTCACAAGAACGGTTATACTTTTAAGTCACTCTTCATTGAGAAATTTTGCAAGACTTTGAAGCCCTGGTGGATTTGGCCACGCTCTTATAAGACACTGTATTTTTCTCCCAAGTATGCTTGGAAATTAACAGGGAGGTTTTGTATGTGACACATGTCTTATTCTGTCTGCAGGCAATGCTGTAACAAGCCACACAGTCAGCCCTTTCTCCTTGGACCAGGTGTCTGGCATCCACAGTCTGGGAACTATCAGTCTAAATAATTCCCCAAATTCCTCCAGTTTGTAAACTTCTGAGAAGTACAGATACATTGTTTGTCAACAGAGTGGGTAAGGGGGGCTACTATTTAATAATTAACATCAAATATTCCTAAATGTCTTTTCACTTTCAATCCCACATAATATCATGTTGGAACTATTCTCCTGGGGCTTCTATAAGATCTCTTAAATATCTGACAAAAAGAGAGGACAAGCATAGGAGTAACCACCTCTCCTATATCTGGCTTTCTTCCTGGAGTCCAATTTCCCGTTGGCCAAACCCAAAAGACACTAGCAGGATAGGGGCCCAAGACACCCCATTAGAACCCTTCATGTTTATTCCCATCTTTCCTATGTGTTATTTTTTTCACCCCCTATGACCAGATTATTTTTCAGAAAAGGCTAACTTAAAAATTAACAGGAATTTGCACAGCAGCATCTCCTGGCACAGACTAGCTCAGAGAAAGGCACAGATTGGACCTACAGGAGCAAATGTGGAATAACCCACACATCAGGGAAACGCTTACCTTTGTACACCTGACAGGTTGACGGTTGGGATGCTGACAATGGATGAAATAGAGAAGCAGAGCGGTTAAGTGGCGTGCCCAAGGTTGCATGGGGAGCAGGGTGTGGACTATGTTCTCTCTTTAAACAATCTGCACCTTGCTCATGTCTGTGCTGTGACCGTGCTTCCTCCTTTCCCCATCTGTCCCAAACACAGGGCATCCTTATACCACCAGGTTCCTGGGCACATGGCAGAGCAGTGTGCATGGTTTGTGTTCCGTTTATTTGGGGATTTGACCTCTATTTATAAAATACTATCACGCAGTGTCTCTAGTGTTTTGTTGTTGTTGTTGTTACAGTGCCCAGAATCTTTCATATCCTCAGTATAGATGAGTTATGGTCAACACAAGGCCTGATTACTCACAGTATGAAGAAGAGAGCAGGCTCTTGCAAACTTACAGAGCGCTGCCCCCTGTGGGTGGGAAGAATGACCCTTCTGGGCAGTGAGGGGGTGACTTCAGGAGGTTGCTATGGTGAATAAATGGAGACCTATGCTCTGCATTGGTACTGAGGGAAAATTTTTCCAGTGACACCCCATTAGAACCCTTCACGTTTATTCCCATCTTTCCTATGTGTTACTTTTTTCACCCCCATCACCGGATTATTTTTCAGAAAAGGTTAACTTAAAAATTAACAGGAATTTGTTACAAAAACGTCAAAAGAAGGTAGAGAAAGAGAGAAATGAAACAGATGTGCCCATTATCCCATTACTACAGAGAAGATTTTCATCTAAATCCTTCCAGCTTTCATTTTCTGCATGGATATACATCCTATTATGTATAAAGTTTAAGTGGGATTATTTTATGCGCATTACATTGTAGTTTGCTTTTTAGCCTCTGGGTATCTTAACAACATAGATTTCTCAATTTCATGCATAACTCTGTTCAGCTGTTTTGTTGTCAGAGTAACACTGTAGCTACAGAGGAATTCCCTCTTGCTGGAACAGGCAGTGTAGTGGAATGCCAGCTTTTCAACCTGAAATTTGCATATGAATCACCTGAGAATGCTATTAAAATGTAGGTTGGAGTACAGGAGGTCTCACTAGGGGAGGAGTGTAGGTTCTATTATAGGTAGCTAAGTTAGGTAGAAATATTTTAGGCAGGCAGACAGGGCTGGGCCCTCGAGAGGTCAATGCAGAAGACAACTGTAGTGGAGGCATATTCACTGAAGGCCAACCTTCAAGAAAAAGAACTACTCACCCATATACTTGCCCTGGAGGTGAACAGCAGTGATTGATATTTTAAATACACATCAATCACCTCTGGGTGGAGGACAAAACCTAACCCACCCATTCCAGGGAAGTCCTTGTCTATCTCCTGTGCACTTGCTACATGACTTGCTTCCCAATTTGATCCCCATTTAACCAATATTACCCAAGTGACTATACTTGTTGTAACCTTATTGTTTACCATAGTCTTGTCCCACCTCACACCCATCCTATGATTTGCCACTAGATCAATATTACCTAAGCAACTATACTTGTAATCTTATTGATTGATTATAGTTCTGTCCCCACCTTAGACTCATCTGTTATGGTTGATACATTGTGTCAACTTGGGGAGTCTAGAGATTTTGCTAAGTGACTCAGCAAGAAGCCAGGATGCTTACTTTGTATACATCCTGAGCCTGTGGAAGAGGAGGGCATGGAGATTATGTGAGAGCTACACACCCGGTAGGTGGGGGTAGCCTGTTTACAAAGTAAGGCAGGGAAAGAAGCTGCTTGCCGCGATTCCTCCCTTTTGCTCTGGCTGCTTTGCTGTTCGACTGCCATTCCCCCTTGCTCTTGTTGCTTTGCTGTCTTCTGCCTCGGAGCCAACCAAGTATGGACTGAAACCTCCACAAACTGTAAGCTAAATAAACCTTTCCTTCCTTCATTTTGGGCGTTGGGTATTTTGTATTAGCAACGAGAGAAAAGTAACCAAGACATCACCTCACGGCTTTGCTCAATAAAACACCCGTGAGAAGTGGGATCGGTGGGCAATCCACTTACTGCCCCCTCTTCTGTCCCTGTTACACAGAAGCTTTCTTTTTCACAATAAATTCTTCCTACTATTAACCTCCATTGTTCCTAGAATTCATTCCTCGATTTTAGAGAACATGAATTTGGCATGCTGGACATCTAGCAGGTTGGGAGTTTCTTTCCCCTATAGTATCTGTCTTACTAGCTCTCCTTGGGAATAAAATGCTGCTGATCTCTAGCTCAGGTAGCTCAGAGAAATGCCAAAGTGACAGGTAAGTATCGCAGAGAGAACTGCAACTCAAGAGTTCCTCTTATTTAGGTCATGAGATGTGGGCTACATTTTAAAACCTCTTAGCTTTAATTCTCTTACAAAGAAGAGTTCATGAAAATATGAAAACATTGATCACAAAATATGAATTTAGTACAGTATAGTTCAAGTCATGAAAGAAGAATTCTTTCATCTCATATGCCTTACTCCCTTCTTTTACTCCACCAAAAGAATAAAAATTGCCATCAAGATAGAAAGGAATGTTTATTGAATAACTTGTGCTTAAAGCAGTCAGAAGAATGAAGTTTGGAATGATAGCTTGATCCATTTTTCCCTTCTGAAAGCATACAATATAAAAAGAAAGTATAACCCTAAGTGAAGGCTCCCTTAGCAGTCTCTATTTTTCCTTCAGCAGTTTGAGAAGCAAGTAGCTCAAATACATGTCCTAACTTCAGGAAATTCACTTTCCTCAGTTCTGCTCTATTTCTATTTCTTTCTGTCTGCATTCCAGATATGTTCTTTTTTTCTCACTCAAATCCCCTTTTCCATGGTCTCCTCATTTCCTTTGCTGTTTTTCCTTCTTAGATATTTCCTACTGGATATTTCCACATCCATTTTTTTCCCCCTAATGTTCTTTACATTTCCCTGGTCAATGGAAAGGCTCTTTTCCAGCAGTCTGTTTGGATCTTGTGTTTTTTTTGACACAGTCATTATCATTTTAATTTTTTTAATTTTAAAGATAAAAGAATGAAAGCATATTAACAGACATGCGGACATTTACAAAATAACACAAAACAATACAAGCAATACAGAATTTCAGAAGGGGTGCTAGGAAAGTAACAATGGTTGTTGTATTACATGTTGATATCTTCAAATTGGTTACTCAGATAAACAAATATAGACATGTAAGATTTTACTAAAAGCATAAGAGCATAGACTTAGACTTACATGTGTCTCTTTGGCTAGGGAATTTCCAGCATCTTCATTTGGTAATTGGTAATTTGGTAATATAATACATTTAAAAATAACAACTAAGACTGAAATTCTATTTGACCCAAATATACCCCTTCTAGGTATCTTTCGAAGAGTTAGAAAACACCATTTTACTGTGATGTATTCATATCCTTGTTTATAGGAGCAAAGACCATAATAGCTAAAGTTTGGACATGGCCCATTGTTTTCATCAATTGATGAAAGGGTAAAGAAAATGTGGTGTACATGCACACATCAGAGTACTACTCAGCCATGAGAAAGGATAAATTTGAGTCATTTGCAGGGAAATGGATGCACCTTGAGACCATAAAGCTAAGTGAAATAAAGCAGACACAGAAGGTTAACTATCACATGGCAGCTCTTATAGGAGAAAACCAAAGTGTAAATGCTATACAGAGGGAGATGAAAGATTGATGATAAGAAACAGGGAGGTAGACCTTTTGCAGATGGGAAGGGATCTAGGAATGGAAGGAGAGGAGAAGGAGGGGAAGGCAAAGGGAAGTAAAAAGGACTGAGGTGTGATAAGTACATGCACCAACACCCTGTGATGAATGTATTCATTAGATATTACAAACATGTACTAATGAAAAAAGAAAAGAAACTAAACCACTATTCATTCAGTTTGATTCTCCTACAAAGATGAGAGCAGAGGGAGCCATGATCGTCCCAGAAGAAAAAACTAGTTTCGCCTGGACCAGGGGCCACCTGAGGACAAAGCTCTGGTTTTTGGGAGGTGGAGATGCTTAACTGAGCCTGTCTAGTGCCTGCTTGTGTCCTAGGAAGTTGTTAGTGTGAAAAATGAAAAGATTGATTTTCAAGGGTCATTTGATTCTGGGCTCCTCTGAGTAAGCTCTACAGGTCTTACAGTGGGAACAAAATCCCTATATTCTTGTGAAGAACCAGCATGGGTTGACTCAACTTGGCAAAGAACAAGAGTAAGGGGCTGGGGATTTAGCTCAGTGGCAAAAGCGCCTGCCTGGCAAGTGCAAGGTCGTG
>NW_004955415.1:6559405-6620126 GCF_000276665.1 Chinchilla lanigera | reverse complement strand
AAGAGTAAACTAGAAAAGTAGTTTAACTAAATTGGCCCAATTAGGCCAAGATAACATTTCTAAGTCTAACATGTTCAGATACTCTATGAGCAAATGTTGTTCTTCACCGGATTTTTTAGGTAGCTGTATCAAATTAACTTTGCTGCAATTTCCTTGTTTGTTCCCTTGCAACCTAACACAATGTTCTCCAGCTCCTCGGTGTGAGGGTGACAAATCCTTCTCTTTAAACCCACCACAGGGGGACAGGGAGAGGACAGATATAGTCTTTGCTATGGTATGATCACTTTTTTTCATATTTTTGATTTGATGTCATAATTATAGGAAGAGAAGGTAGTGTTTATTTAATTGTATATGAGAATCCAGGTGTGGTTGTGCATGCCTGTAATACTGCACTCTGTGAGGCTGAGGCAAGAGGATTGCAAGTTTGAGCCTAGTATGGGTAATTTAGCAATTTAGTAAAACCCTTTCTCAAATGAATGAATGAATGAACAAATAAATAAATGACTATGAATATAGCTCAGTACCAAGGTCCTGGGTCCAGTCCCCAGTAACACACACACACACACACACACACACACACACACACAAACGGGAAAAGAAAAAATCGTGTGAGTTTACTCAAATATTTCTAGAAAATAATTTGGGTATACTCTTGATATAAATTAGAACCTACTTATACAGCAGAAAAGTAATCACAGTAAAAGGGAAAACTAGCCAGGATTTTTTTTCCTGGTATATAGTACACTTTGGAGAATGAATTAATTAGGAACTAAATTAAGGAATTCGGTTTTAAAGAAAATGTGCCTGGATAGAATTGATGCAGATTGGAAGAGATTTCATGAATTATGAGGAAAATACTTTGAGTCATCTTTATAGTCCAAATTTAGTTGTAAATTCTTCCCATCTTGGAAAGAAGCTTCTCTCTCCACTGCCCATGCCTTACATTTCTAGATGGCTACCATTTATTAAGCTTTTGCTATGTAGAAAGGACCATTTCTTAAGTGTGCATTGTTCCTGCCAATGAGCAAGCATATTACCACCATCTGGTACTTTCCCTCCATTACTTAGAAAATCTAATGAAGGGAAATACAATTGGTAGCATTCTGAGACGCAGGTTTTGCTGGTTGACTACAACATTCCTCCCCAGAGAAGTGTGGATCTCAACAGCCAGTGTCTATCTGCAGGAAGTGTAGTCATTGCCCATTCCTTAATGGAGTGCTGGGTTCTTCCACAAAATATCTTCTTCTGGAGCCCAGGGTAGTGTGTTTGTGCTTGTGTAAGTCAACATGTCAGGCTTCAAGGAATACTAGGAGTGACTGAATTATGGTACATTATGAATAGTAACTACTATACTGGATTTTGAGCACTACATTTAAAATAATTCTTGTATTTTCTTTTATGATACTGGAGATTGAAACTCGGACTGGGTTGCATCTTCAACGCTTTTTAAGTTTTTTATTTTGAGAGGTCTTCTTAAGTTCCTAAATTGCCATGGATAGGCTGGAATTTGGGATCCTCCTACTTTAACGTAGCATTCAGCTAAGGTAGATAGGAGGAGAGCTCTTAATTTGGATGCAGGTGGGAAAAATAATATACCATGCATGGTTTTGATGGTGGAAATTCTGGCTTCCATCGAAGAGCAGTTTTTCCATTTCCATTTCCACAACGACTAGGTGCACTAAATCATTTAATCTTCATAAAATTTGTGTTTGTATTTTCTCCACTGCTTCAGGGAATCAAGTCTCAGAGATGTGATATTAATTTGATCAAGGTTGAATAATCTGAGCAAAGGAGGCTTATACAGCTAGACTCTGTTTAATGACATCATAGGCCCAGCTCCTTAACCATTGTATAGGTCTGTCACTCCAAAGCACATTATCCTCACACTTCCAATCAGGGTGGGGAAACAGGAAGGGAACATCACTAATGTCTGCTGTTCTGATAATTACTAAGTAATTTCTAGTCCCCTTTTCTTTCTTTCTTTCTTTCTTTCTTTCTTTCTTTCTTTCTTTCTTTCTTTCTTTCTTTCTTTCTTTCTAGAACTCTCTCTCAATGTCTTTATTCCTTAGAAGTAAGAGACCTTGGGATTCTAGTTCAAACTTTAGCGTGAGGAAATCTGAGCTCAATGAACCATGTCATTGCGACTTTTTTCTTTCCTTTTCTTTCTTTTTTCCCCCTTAGTCAAGCAGAGCTGAATAACCAGGCTCTTGGCAACCTCATCGTATCTATTATGTTCTGATCATTATTTAAACAAATGGTATTCACTGGGGTCCAAGTTGGAGGGACAGGGTACAGAGAAGGCCTTTTATCAGTTGTCTGGACTGCTCTTTCCCTTTTCACAAGTCTTTTGTGTTCTCCGAGGATCCCTCAAGTATGGAGCAGCTCACGGAGGTAGGAGATGTACACAGCTTTTGTCTAAGAAGGGACATCAAGTCAGCCCCCTCTATCCCTCTACAGATGTCTTGATCCTTTAGGATTTTTTTCTTTTGTCTCTATTCAAATGAAAAAGTGCTGATGAAACACTCAGCAAAATTTTAAGGCACAGAGATGGGAGAGAGGAAAGATTCACAGGCTGTTTTTTCTTCAACACTAAGTATATAATGTTTTAAGGATGGACAGATAATACTAACCTTTAATACTGACACAGCAGGGAAAGAACAGGCTGTGAAAGACTTAGGCTCTGCAGATAAGGTACTTGCATTACAATAATTATCCAAGTGGTCTTAAAAAACATCTTAACCTAGCAAAACTCAGATCTTTCATCTGAAAATAGCTATTTCACTGCATTGACTTGAAAATCAAATGAAAGATGATGTTCACTGATACTGAAGCATTTTGAGCTTCTGTTAAATTTTCACTATTTTATAATCATAGCCGAGGTTGGATTTGTGGAGGGAGGTGCCCTTGAGTATTGGAAAGGAGAAAAATGATAGAACATTTCAGGCTCAAGTCCAGGGAATCATGAGTTTAGGGAAATATATCATAAATCCACAATTTGTCTTTTCACTTTAGCATATAAAGTTAGTAACAAAATTACATACCTGAAAATCTCAACTAAGTTGTACTGGTTGGCACTTTGATGCTTAAAAATAATTTCCCAAACTGCAGTTCCATAGACTATCTAGGAATTTTTCTTTTAAATTGCCTCTCCTAAGAGATCTGTAGTCAAATATATTTTAAAATCTCAGCATAGTTGGAAATTAACAATAACCATTAAGAAAAAAGTTCTGAGAAAATGATATTACCCATGTGAAAATGATATTACCCAGTGTTCAGCAAATAAGCTTGCATATGAAATATTTACTCCTCTGTGTCTGCTGTGTGAAGTACAGTTGTCTGCAGAAGCATGCATGTGCTGAGAGGCTAAAGGGTACAGGTTTGAGGGACTTGCATTGGGAGCTCTGTGATCTGATCATTTTGAAGTATGGAGTCAGGTATAAACAGATCCCATCAGCTGTGTGCTGTCAGTGCCAGCCTGTGCATGCAGGGCATAGCCCACCCAAGAATGTTCTTTACAAAAGTTACAGTGACATTGCCCAGTGCTCTCAAGTAATGGCTCTGAAAGGCAGTAATTCTGAAGATGAAGGCTGTGAGAAATCTTACCTGGTATAGACAGTCTGACTGATCACAGGACAAAATGCTTCATTATATTGAGATTGGCTCTTCATGAACTGAGTTACCAACATCCTTTCATTATTAACTTCTTTTTAAAAACTTACGTTAAAGTATAACTCACTAGGACTATTTTTGTTCTCAAAGTATATGGGGCACATGAAAAGCCAGGACATTGGTGGGACTGAGAACATAGTGAGGTACGTGCTAAATATTGCAAAAAAAGGCAGGGTGTGGTGGTTAAACTTAATTATTCTTAGCTTGATTGGCTTGAGAGTTTCCAAGAGGATTAGTAAAGCACCTTTCAGATGAGTTATTAAGGCACAGTCTCTTTGGGGTCCTTATCTGGACCCTTCCCCTTTGCTCTTTGATACTGTTCATTGCTCTTTGACACTGTTCATTGGCTCTGCTTCTTGGCTACCCTGAGTTGCCTAATTTTACTCTGTCATCTCCCTCCACCATGTTGTTCCTATGTTGGATCCAGCTTATTATGGACTGAGCCCCCAGGAACTGTGAATCAAATTATACTTCTCTTCCTTTAAATTGTGGGTGTCTCAGTGATAGAAAAGCTTATACTTGGTAGCAGGTAGGAAGAGACAAAAAGAAAATGGTGATGTTGTAGACTTTCAATTCAAATCTACGTATTATGCAAAATACAGAATAAAATATTATTACAATAAATCAGTAGCAGTATTTTATGTGTGTGTGTATATATATATATTTGTTTATGTGGAGGGTAGAAAAGTCCTGTGGATAATTGATAAATTTTTAAATTTCCTTTTATGTAAGTATAACTACAATAATATTGGGGCATAATTTCCTATGTCTACATTTTTATGAATTACTTTATATGTCATGTGTTCTGTCACAGTGTCATGAGAAGTTCCTAATAGTGAACACTTTTGGTTTGTGGTTACCTACATTATCTAATGTACTGTGGTTTTAGAGTATCACTTTACCCTATGTAGTATTTCTTAGCCTCTTCCCATGTAAATTAAGAGTAATCTCTGCTTGTGGGTCTTTATGAAAAAATAATATAATGTAGTCATTTTCAATTGCTTATTCATATATTGCGATAGACCCAAAACAAAGTTTTCTTGAGTTTATAGCAAAATAGAAAAAAGATCATTTCGATGATGTCTTGGTTACTTTTCTCTCATTGCTGAGACAAAATACCTGATGCCCAGAATTAAGAAAGGGAAGGTTTATTTAGATCACAGTTTGTGGAGGTTTCACTCCATACATGGCTGGTTCCAAGGAAGAGTGACACATGGCAGAGGACAATAGTTCATGGTGGAGGAAAACAGCAAAAGCAAAAAGAGCATAATGGGAAGAGCAGCAGAGAGCAAGCCTCTTTCCCTCCCTTATATTATATGCAAACTACCTGCCCCAGGGCAGGTGTAGCACTCATACCCATGAAGCAATCATAAACTCTAGAAGCCTGCCCCATGCCTACATGAGGCTTTGAGGGGATATTCAGACACAAACCATGACAGATGAGTATTTTCATTCAGTTAAAAAAGGAAGATAAGAGGCTGAGGAAGTAGCTCAGTGGGAAACCTCCTGCCTGCCAAACACAAGGTCCTGAGTTCAATTCCCAATATCACACTTCCCTCTTAAAAGCAAACAAAAAAATGAAGATAAGTTCTCTGTACTTTTGGTGGTTTAAGATATCCATTCTTTTATAAAATACATTTTCAAGCTCAGTGTCCAAAAACCACTTTGCTTATAATATAGAAATACTGGCTGACTCCAGTTAATCTTATGTTGTTCTTCTTTGCTTCATCTTGTTGGATTGATTTTTTTGGTCTTTTGCTGTTTCTAAGATATCCTTTTTTTTTCCTGGTCACTAGTCATGATCCTATATTCTACATCTGGTATTCTATCCTTGCCTTCATTCAATCTGTAGCATATACTTTCAAAGGAGTTTTTAATTTCTTGGATTTCTGTTTGGATCTGTTTCATTGATCACATTTCTTTTCTATGTTGGGCATTCATGGTTTTTATCCTTTTCCTGAGTTTCTCTGTTTTTTCTTTTTTTAAATCTGTGTCTGCTTTAATGTCTTTTATTTTGATTGTCATTTTTTGCACCTTAGAGATTATTTTTTCTATGGTCTTTTTTTTCACTTCTGTTGCTATCATTTCAGAAAGTTTCAGTGGTTGGCTTCAAATTTCCTCTATCTCTCAGTGCTCTGGACTTGTTTTTGATGGGCTGGGCATTCATTTGCTTCTTTGTCTTTCCTTGTCATTTTCTATTTTCTTTTGTTTTATGTGTTGATACTTGTAAATTTCTTATGTTAGACAGTTTTATCCCTGGTATCATGGCTTCCCTAGGAAAGGTCTGTTCCTCAGGTTGTCTTCTAGATGTATGTGGTTCTTGGTCTTTGTGTCTATCCCAAGAACTTACCTTCCCAATATATTAATAATGTGAAATTGCACTTTGTTTGACTCAGAGCCTATTTCTTTTATACTGGATTATAGCAGTGTTGTCACACAGGGGAGAAAAACTGGTTAAAACAGGTATAATATCCTGGTTAAAGTAGTACAGTTAGCAATATCAAGACTCAAGGATAGCCTGGCTAGTAACAGACTACAGTAACTATTAGCTTGATATCTTTAACCATAGGAGATATTACTACAGTAATGTGATATAATCCAACTTATACCAGGAATTTGTATGCAATGATTTTGCACTTAATAGAGTGATATTGCCCTGTTGTGTATGTGAGTGTTCAAGAAGGATTGGGGTAGGATAGAAAGATAAATGAGGTGAAATATAGTAAGAGCAAGGTTGGAGGGCATAAGATGATCACTGGAGTTTTGGGTAATTGTAGGACACCAGAGGGAAGGATCGGAAGAGAAAGTCTAGGAATATTGAAGTGAACCAGAAAGAGAGGAGACAATGTTTATTCAGATGAAAGTATCATAAAATCAAGCAAGATAATTGACAAAAGAGAGGGAGAGGATGAACAAAAAGAAAGGTTACAGATCTAAATTGTGAAAGAAAGATGAAAGAATAAAGAAAAGAAAAAAGAAAAAGAAATGAAACAGAAATAATCACATACACAGAAATAACAACATACAATAAAAACAAAAACTAGAAAAAGAAAACAAAGAAAAAAAAGAAAAAAGATGCTAACCCAGCCAAATACAAAGAGGAAAACCAGCCAGAGAGGGAAAAATAAAAGTAGTGAAATTCCTCTAGTGTCTACAGTTCTGTGGTAGGTCCAGGTCAGATCCTAGAAATGTGTACTATTGTCAAATTTGAAGGGGGATTTGTGCCGTACTTTGGTCTGATCTTGGTCTCTGGGTTTAGGGGATCAGGTTAGTTTTCTGTGGCTGGAGTTTTCCCAAGGCATTTAGAAAAGAGAAAAACAAAAAAAGAAAAACAAAAGAAAAGGAGCAGCCTTATCCTCCTGCTTCTATTTCCTGTCTTTATCCCCAACCACAATGCTGATTACCCTAACTTACCTCCTACTGGCTCGTATTGTTATTGCTGAATTGGGCTTTTCCACACTGCTAGTACTGCCTGTCCATCACGTGCACCCAGGCCAGGGCCCTACTGTAGGGTTCTCACTGGTCTTTGGTCCCTGCTAATGGAGGGAGGAAAGGAGGAGCCAGTTGTCTGGACTCTACTTGCAGGTCTCTGTTTCGTGCTGATGTGGAAATATTGGGTTCAATAGGGTGTGAATCAGTGTGTCTACGAATTTTGCTTTTTGGCTTGTGACCCACATAAAGTGAAACGAATTGCCATAAAGGCATGAACTTCGTGGCTATGGTCTCATTAGGAATAAACTCCCGGAACTGGGACAGAGCCGTGGGACTGTCTCATGCCAATGTGTCTTGCCACAAAGCCAAGTATTATTGTTTTTTCTTAGCCACTGTTTGACATTTCCTGTGCCTCTTTCCTCCCTTATTGGTGTTAACTGCTAGAGGGCATTCCTTAATTCATTAGATAGAAGTTCTCTAGGGTCTGTTGTTTGTCAGATATCATGTTGAGTACTTTACCTTATGATCACATTTAACCCTATTAACAACAGTTTAGTGAGGCAGGCATTAATTTCATCCCCAGTTTTCATAAGTGGGAAAAAGTGCTTAGATAACTATGAACCATGCAAATGCTACTTACTGAAACATTTAGCTGGGTTCAGGCTCAGTTGTCTCATATTCCAAAGGTCTCAGGATCAACTGGGGACCTACAAATCACTTAGAAGTATAGGGAACCCTGTGGTGGAAACATTAAGAACAAGGACTTTAGGAATATGCACAACTCAGTTGTTTTGGGAATTATTTTGAAACTCAGAGTAGAACTGTGCCTACCTTTCATGGTTGTTGTCATGATTAAATTAAATAATGCATAGAGAACCCTGGAACAAAGTAAGTTTTTGTGATTGGTGACAGTAATCATTTTGAAAATAGTGTCTGGATTATGATACTTTTGAATAAGACTTTGCAGAAGATGAGAAAATTATTGTACGGTATAAAGTAGGACATTTCAGAGATGGGTTTAGATTCAGGTAAAAACCTTGAAAGACTATAATGAGAGATACAATTCTCTGGGTTTGACTGTGGCAGGTCCTTCCTTTTTATGTCCATGCTGGCCTGGTGGGCCTGAGAAACCTTAGAGACTCTGGGTCCTCATCTGTGTCTGGTTGCCAAGTACACTGTGGTTGTCCCACTCCTATTTGGGAGGGACAAGACCAAGCGAAGAATGAGGTTCATGATGTTAAGACCCCATGAAAGGAGTTTGTAAAGAGGAGAAGCTGCACCTGGCTCCCCCAGGGAAGCCCTCCACCTTACTGTCTGCTTCACGTTGAGAAGTGAGGTCAGTCTTTGATTATCTTGGCCAAAAGCTCTTCTGCTCAGTGGTTCAGGAACTGAAAGATTAGGGTCCTCCTGGCAGCTGCTGACATGTACAGAACTACAGCATTTGAATTTACTCCAAATCTGGGAACCAGCTGCCCTACAGAGTGAAAGGGGAGCAGCTTTCACAAGTGCAAGAACCTGAAAGGGGAAGAAAGTTGCTGTGGAAGGAAATGAAGTCATAGCTCATAGCATAGTGTTTTCTCCAGAGTTGGGGATCTTATCCATGACTGACATATCTTCAGGGACTAAAATAAGCTATTACAGTGGATAGTTAGAAGCTGATAAAATGGGAGTGTGTCACATATATTTAATATTTATTTGTATACACTTCCAGTGTAGACAAGGTCTCAAATTACAATTTCTTTAGAAGATGACTCATTTCTGTTGGTTTTTAATCTTGAATGTGTTGTCTGGGAGGCAGGAGGAGCAATAACTTGTAGTGAATTTTCGTTATTTCTTAAACATTTCTGCACATCCTACATACAGAATAGATAGCTTGCGTAATAGCTATTTTCTTAGTTACTTTTCTCACTGCTGAGACAAAATACCTAACACCCAAAGTTAAATTACGAAAAATTCCCTTGGCTTTCAGTTTGTAGATGTTTCAGTCCATAGTTGGATGGCTCTAAGGCCGAGTGGCATATGACACAGGGATATCACAGAGGAGAATCAGTTCATTGCAGGTAGAAGACAGCAAAAGCAAGCAAACAAGGGACCTTTACACTGTCTTTCTGCTCCTTTTATTTTATCCAGGCTACTTAAAGGGGGTAGCATTTGCACCCTTAGTCCTCATGCCCTTGATCCTATCATTGCACCATGAATCAATACCAGAATCACACACTCCAGCACCAGCTACCTTTGAAAAAGTCCTACCTATGACTTCATGAGGCTTTGTGTGTGTGTGGGGGGGTGGACTTCTAGATCCAAACCATAGCAGCTATTGAGGGCCATCAGCAGCTGTGCTTTTTTTCCTGTCTGTATCTGTGTCTCTGTCTCTTTCTTTATCTCTGGGTTCCTCTCCTCTCTCTCTCTCTGTACAATTTTTTAACCTCTTAGTTTGGAATTCTTGTGTACCCACAGGAAGAGGCATAGGTAGCACAGGAAGGTTGTCTTATGCACTCCAACCAGTTGCCCCCAAAGATTGTGTTTTACCTGAGTATAGTATAATATCAGAACCAAGTTTGATTGTCAGCTTTTCATCACTGTGTCATAATATTGAAAATAATTTAAAAGGGGAAAGGTTTATTTTGGTTTTAAAGGTTTCTGTCCATTGTCAAGCTGGCTCCATTACTTTTAGGCTTTTGACAAGGCAGAAATATCCTGCTGAAGGATGTGGTAGAGGAACACTGCTCACTGCCTTGCAGGCAGGAAGCAGAGGTAGTGACAAAGAGCCAGCAGGGACGAGAGGCAGGGATGAGATGTTGTCTCTGAAGTCATGCCTTCATGATCCAGGCACTTCAACCTGCTGTAATTTCCTCCAAGTAGCACCATCAAGTAAGGATCTCATAAATGGATTCATCCACTGATGACTTTAGAGGCCTCATGAGCTGATCACCTTCTGAAAGCCCCACCTCTGAAGAAATGAGACCTCTGAGGGACACTTTAGGTCTAAACTACAGCACCGGAGAATTAACATTGGTACAGGATGTGTGTAATTCTCTGTCCATTTGTTACATGTGTAAGTTATTGTAAACTAAGATACAAACCATTCCATCACCACAAAGATTTCCTTCATGTTACTTCCTTACAGTCACACCCATTTCTTCCCTCCACCATGTGAAATTCCTGGCAACCATTGATTTATTCTTTGTCTCCAGAATTTTAACATTTTGAGAATGTTATATCTATGGAATCATACAATGATTCCACATCTTTTCCAGCATTTGGTAGTATTCTTTTCTTAAAAAAAATTTTTAGCTGCTTTATTCTATACACAGTGATATCTCAATTACATTTTGAGCCTGAGTCTGAGTCTCATCAGCTATATTTAAACAAATTTATTGAGTTATTATTCACCTATTACACATTCCATATTCATTTAATCAATATATTCACAGAGTAGAACATTCATCACCACAACCTACTAGAACACTTTCATTCCTTTAGAAAGAATCTCCCTACCCCTTCACCACTATCTTCCAAACATCCAGCCTAGCCAAGACCTAGACCAAGCACCAACCTACTTAATATCTCTACATATTTGCCTGTCCTGGACTTCTAATATAAATGGAATCATTCAGTATACGGTCCTTCTTTCCATTAGCATAATGTCTTCAAGTTTCATCTATGTTGTAGCACGTATGAATACTTCTTTGACTTTTCTTGCCAAAAAATATTCCAGTGTATAGCTATATCACATTCACTTTATCCATTTATTAGTTGATGGACATTTGGGTTGCTTTTTCACTACTATTACTAGTGGTGCTATAAATATTGATATGCAAGATATTGGGTAGACATGTTTTTAATTCTTTTGAGTATAAACCTAGTGGTGGAATTGCTAAGTTGTACAATGATTCTATTTGAGGAACTGACAGGTTATTTTCCAAAAGAACTATACCATTCTTACCAGCAGCATAAAAGCCTTCAATTCTCTACACATTGTAGTGAACAGTTATTATCTTTTTTTTTTTTTTTAATAGAGCTTTGCTGGTGGGTGTGAACGGCTGTCTTTGTGATTTAGACTTCAGTTTTCTCAAGTTTAATGATGTTAACTGTCTTTTAAATATTTGTCAGTTGCTTATGTTCTTTAGTGAACTATTTAGATTCCTTGTCCATTTTTAAATTGCATCTTTTGCTTTTAATTTTGTTTTACAAGTTTTTCATATATTTTAGATATATGGCTTTTAACATGATTTTACAAAACTTCTCTTATTGTGTGGGGTATCTTTTCACTTTCATGGCAGTATTTTTTGAATTACATAAGTTTTTCATTAATGATATCCATCTTATTCTAGCTTTTTTTCTTCTGTTGTTTTTGCTTTTGGTGTCACATCTAGGAAATTATTGCCTAGTCATGATCATGAAGCTTTAGACTGTTCGTCTAAAAGCTTTATAATTTTGGCACTCACATTTAGGCTGATGATATGTTTTGAGTTAACTTTGTTTGTAATGTGAGGTAAGCATCCAAAATTATTTTATACAGGTGGATATCCTGTTTTCCCTGATCATGTCTTGAATAGACTACCCTTCCCCCCCTGTTTAATTATCTTGACACTCTTGTAAAAAAAAACAATGCCCTCTATGCCATATTTTTATTAGAAAGTTTTTTCTATCCTAAATCTCCAAAGTCTGAGAATTGAGCAATTACGCTTTCAAGGGATAAGCCAAGATTTGATTTAAAGCTGCAGGAACAATGTGTTTCAAATTTGTGATGAGCCAAGTGTCCTCTATTGTAAATGAGATCCAGGTACTTTTCAAGAACCACTGGGTGTGGCAGAGGAGACAGAGTCTAATATTTGACTAAATGAGAGAGAAGAGAAGTAGAAGAAAGAGGAACTGAACACACTACAATCTCCAAAGCTGGTTTTCCTTTTTCTAGTTAATACTTATAGCTAGTCTTGGATTTTGTTTGTTTGACCTTCCCTTTTTCTTCAGAGAATTAATACAGACTTACTCGGGCTAAATCTGCACTACTGACAAATATGAGTTCAGGTCCAAGTTCTTTTATGTCCTACCATTTGATGTATTCAGACTTCAGTTTCTTCATTTGTAAATTTAAGATAATAATAATATCTCCCCAAAAGTATCCATAATGCATATTAGATATATAAGTGAAATATTTACCACTATGCCAGGACATATTAGAATAATAGCCATTGTTTTCCCTGTTCAAAATCAAAAGTTATCTGTCTTGGGCACTACTCCTTGAGATTCTCATCTGCAAGGTTAAATTAGCTGTTAATATGATATTTTAAAATACAGTCCTTCCTAATCTCTTACTAGGTTTGAAATATTTTTCTTCTGTGGGCATAGGGAGGATCTTAATTTCTTTTGTACTTTAATTTCCTGAGTATATTATAAACTGCACTAAATTCCACACACAGCATGAAGATTTTCAAGGCCCTAAACTCATAGTAGGTCTTATGGTTTATATCTTGATGTCCTTTCAAAGCCAGATGTGCTCATTGGTGAAGTTGTTGGGAAGCGATTAGATCATGGGAATGTGATACTCATTGACAGGTTGGTCCACTGGTGAGTTCATAGCTAACTGTGCTTTTCAGAGGTGAAGCCTGGTTGAGGAGGTGGGTCATGGCGGTGTGGCCTAGGAGGGTCTATCTCCTTTCCTCCTCCCTTGACCTCTTTTTTGTTTTTTTGGTTTTTCTCCAGTACCGGGAATTGAACTCACGACCTTGTACTTGCCAGGCAGGCACTGTGCCGCTGAGCTAAATCCCCAGCCCCTCCCTTGACCTCTTTCTGATTCCTGCCTGCCACACCATGGACTGTTTCTCCTCTGTTATGCTACCCTGCCTTGGAGCCAGGTAACTATGGACTGAAATCTCTACAAACTGCTGGCCAAAATAAACCTTTTCTTCTTCCAGTTGTGAGTGTTGGGTATTGTATCTCAGCAACAAGAAAGTAACTCAGGAAGTAGGTTTTATTAATATGTAATAAAAAGGGCCAAAACTGGGGGCTCTGTAAGACCTTCTGGCCTTTCACTTACTCACTGTGACCATATGCAAGTTGCCTACCTTCTGCCAGCCTCGTTTCACAGCTCTTAGAAAAGGGCTAAAATATTAGCATGGAGCATTATACAGAGTTGCTATGATAGTTGATGGAGGAAGCAGCTGTGTAGACCTTTTAAAATTACAAAATTTGCTTCATCTGTAAAGTGTTTATCTCTCCTTGAAATACTTGCAAATTGAGCTCTGCAAAGAAACATCAGTGTAGCTTCTGTGTTGTTTCATTGACACTGTGTAAGAATATGGATGACCTTCAGTAAAGATCAAAGCAGGACAGTATGGCTGAAAGGTCTGCTATGACACAGAACAGGGAATCAGATATAAATGCCTGATTTTTCCTTTTTATCAAACTTGTAAGACATTTTAAAGAGTTAACGCTCAATTCTGTTGCATCCTTTTTTGAAAATTTCCTAGCCTGGATCTTTAATGCTTTCTTTCTCAGCGATCTGATCTCAGACAGCAGGAAATATATGAACTCGACTTATAATTTTAAAGGCTTTAATTTTAGAATCAAAGAAATGGTCTCACAGGCTCTAGTCGTCCTGTACAGGAAAACTGCTATCCTTCTGTGTGTGTTTCTGTTAAAAAAAAAAAAAAATCTGAAATTTACTGCTTACTACAGTTTAACATCAGATTCTCCTGTTAAATTCAAGTACAATTAAATTACTTACATATGTTTTAAAATACAATGTATTATGAAGCTTCATTTCTCTAACAGTAATCCCAACTTTTCTTCTTCCTATCTGTCTGTTTACCCAGAAAGATATCTAGAATAATATCCACATAATAATAACCATGATTATTTCTCTGGTATGATGTGGGGGGAAATTTTCCTGTACTTTTATATTCTATGTTATTCGAGAACTCATTTTGTTTGTGCTTCCCTTTCCCTAAACTTCCTCCTTCCTGTTTTCCCACAACTTTTTGTTTTATGATAATTATCGGTGCTACCCTAACTTTAAAAATTGTACAAAATGTCTCATGTTTATCTCTCTGGCCTCTCTGTATGCTGACAGCTTATGTAAGTATAGTACAATAGCAACACAAGAAATTGACACTGGTATAACCCACAGTGCAGATTTCACCGGTTTTTACACACACTCATGTGTGGTGATACTCCATCTTAAGTCATTTTCCAGTGAGCATTGCTGTTAGGAGTGTAGCAGTCTAGGGAACACAGTGAACTTTATAGGAATAAACACACATGACCTTCGGAAAGTCATACTATCAACCCAGATGGTAGCAAACTGGCAGGAAGTAACTTCATCCTTCCAAAACTACTGGTCATGATGTGCTTGAGCTGGTTTGAAGCAACTTCTGCAGCCAGCTGTTACGTATGCAGGAATTCTGTCCCTGGTAGTTGGAATCAGCCAGGGCAGAGAAATTGCCTCAGAGAAATCCACGAAAAGCATAAATCAAGGGTCCCCCTCCATCCTTAGGGCCTGCTCAGCAGCACACTGCCGGTTACACAGCGTTCACAGTTTGTTTTGGTTAATCCAGTTCCCTATATTATTTTTCTTGTCTGGGTCTATTAGCACAGCCATATTCTCATTATGACGTTCTCTTATTCATGACATTTCTTTTCCTCTGGGTTATAAAATAAGGCAGCTAGGAAACTTTTTGAAAAAGTAGGGTTCTGTGTTCATGGATTCTAGTGCCTTATTAAATGACCTTTCTTGAAGTAACTCACTTCCATTTTGCCCAGGGGTTTTCCGGAATATACACACGTATGTAACTCCAGCAGAGTATTTGAGAGCAGTGGGTATATGTACCTAGAGTGTGGAGGTTGGCTTGACATCTTCCTGTTGCTCCTCTCAGTTCCCACCACGAGAGTGGCTGCTGATCTCACTGTCGCCCAGGTGACTTTCCCTTCTAGTTCCATCCTTTCTCTCTAAAACTGCAGGACTCACTTGATCTTTTCTGTTGAGTCATCTGGTGGGAAATGGAAAGAAAAATTTGGCTTAAACATAAAAAAGAGTCAGAAACCATAGAGATTCTTTATAAAGCTTCAAGACATTGAAGGGTCATATCCTTTTATCTTTAGTGACAAAAACTTAGCTGTTTTCATGTATCATAGAAAAAGAGTTAAAAAAAAGCAACAATTTTCTAATCTCTATTTGTCCCTTATCTAAAATGTGTTGCTAATTTAATGGACATGTGTGGACTCACTGCTATATGTGTAGCCTATCCCAGGTAATATGAGAAGAATTAAGTTTTCTCTCACCTTAAAAGCCCAAGACCTGGAGACAAAATTACACTGCAGCATAATTGTGGAATGAACATGGGCTTGTGATTGGAGTTCAGCTTCTGACTTGGCCACTTATTAGTTGAATAAAATTCATGTGACTTACTAAATTTGCACGTACTGCCTTCCTCATTTGTGAATGTCAAATTGTTAAGTGTGTGAATGATAATGGGTGAGTCTGTGGGAGGCATTTATGTCCATTTTTGCAAGATTTCATTTCAGTCCACTTTACTCTCTACCACAGCCCCAGATTGTATCATTTCCATTTTATGGATGAGAAAATTGAGTCACAGAAACATTCAGGAAGTTGGCCAAGGTTATCGAGCTAATGAGGAACGGAGCTGGGATTCAAATGTAGGCTTCTAAGGCCAGTAATCTGAGACTGCGTGAAAGATTTCTAGAACAGACAGAAAGGGCTTAGTTATTGTTATGTCATTACTTATTTAGTAAATAATGAGAAGTACATGATAGTGATAAACATTAATATATTTATATATTATAGTATATAGGATTCTGCAATGTATTGTACATTAATTAAATGAATTAATTATATTGCTGCTTTTAGTGAAAAGTTCACTGAACTTG
Source organism: Chinchilla lanigera (assembly GCF_000276665.1). Taxonomy (NCBI): domain Eukaryota; kingdom Metazoa; phylum Chordata; class Mammalia; order Rodentia; family Chinchillidae; genus Chinchilla; species Chinchilla lanigera. The sequence goes on along the minus strand of NW_004955415.1, from coordinate 6,604,136 downwards.
GAGTCAGATGATCTGACACAGGCACCAGCTCGGTTAAAGTCTGAGGAGAGTAGACCTCTACACACCTCTGACCACAGCCGTTCTTCTACAGCGCCCCCTGTGGTAATATCAGGTACTGTAGGGATTATTGCTCAAGCTTCACAGTAGTGCCTGGTCCCTGGCCAGAATTGTGCCTGCGTTTTCCCTTTCCACTTTGTTTGCTCCTCTTCTAATGCCTATTAACCCTAACCGAACAGGAAGAGTTTTATTTAGCCCTTTTTGGCAAGAACTGTGGGAACAGAACCCATGGCTTTGCTCATGCAATGCATGCACCTTACCACTGAGCTACATCCTTCTCCCTGCCTACTCCTATAAATGATTCATTCACTGCTTATTTACTTCCCGTCGCTATGCTCTTGCTGAAACATTTTACTTGGCTTTGTTAGACAGAATCAGGAGTCCGAGAAGGATCATTAAGGCAGGGTGTCTGGGTTGAGAGACTGTCTTTTGTACCCTTCATTTCATGCTTTCTGCTTTTACATTATCCTTTTGTACTGTCATTTTATACTAACGAATATGTAATTAATAAAAGTGTGATTTATGGAGCACTTCCTGTAAGCCAGCAACACACGAGAACATTCTATACTCAGAGCAGTTCTACTTTACACATAAGGAAAGGAAGCTGTGGAATGATTGAGTTATTCATGCAATGGCACAGAACCTAGTGGGAGAGAAGGGGCTGGGGCCCAGGCTATCTGACTTCTATCCTCACATTGCCTCTTGGGGCAGAGTAGAAAAAAGGGGTAGAAAAAGAGAAGGCTAAGACAGTGGGTCTCTGATTGACTTCAAATTTTCATTAAAATAAAGTTGCATTACTTGGTTTCATTTGAATTGTGTCCCTGTGTACCTGGGGATTGGCCAGCACTAACTTGGAATCGTTTGTCAACTGCAGAGTGACTTGGAAGATGTCGTGTGGTTAGAAACAGAGGACCAATGGAAAGGAAGCTTCTATAGCCAGTGTTTTGTGTGAGCAGCAGAAATTGTTGCAGTCTGTCATTCTTGTGCTTTTCAGGAAGTAAATATTTTAAGCATTAATCCCTATTTTTTCTTTCAAAGTCTGTTTTAAGAAACATCATTTTTTAGTAAAGATATTTGAGAGCCAGGCGTGGTGGCGCATGCCCATAATCCCAGCACTAGGGGGGCTGAGGCAGGAGGATCATTGCAAATTCAAGACCAGCCTGGGCTACAAAGTGTGCTCAAGGTCAGCCTGAACTGCATAACGAGGCCCTGTCTCAAAAAGACAAAAATATATATATATTTGGAACAACGCTGTTGTTTTAAAAAACAATCAAGTGTATCTACATAGCGAGGGACTGCCAAGATACAATAACATACCTTCCCCACTGTTCTCTAGGGGTGAGCTTGTTTCGGACATGGAGAATGAGGGAGTGAATCTGATGAACTCCCATGACCTCTTTTGTCTGAGTCTGAGCCAGTCTGGAATATTTGGAGACCATCTAATTTTTCACCAAGTTTCCTTAGTGAATTTTTACCTGAATGAATTAAACTCAGCTTTCCTCCAATGAGAGGCTATAAAAGTCAAATGGTGAAAAATTGTGCAGAAAAGTGAGCAAGGCACTGCTCATATTTAGGTCATTGTTTTCATATCGTTGTGGGGGAGAGAACTATTAACCGGGGAACACAAAATCAGCTTCAGATGTTCCTTAAACGCGGTTTTTCAGGGACTTTTGGACAAATACTCCCTCCTGTGGTCAGATCGTAGAATACCTTGGAAAATAACTAAAGGTCAAGGGAACAGAAAATATGAGAGTTGATTTGTATGTTTTTGGAAAAGCTTTTGTTTCATGGAAAACAATCTTAAGCAATCAAACTGAACAAAACAAAGAAGAAAAAACCAACAGCACACAAAAAAAGCAAAAACAACAAAAAAGTTTCCAATAAAATGGCTTAGTTCATCTGTTTCTACCTTCGTGGAGCCTTCTCTGGTCGCTCAAAACAAAAACAGTGTGGAGGACGGTGGATTCCTCCCTCCACAGTCCAGTATGGAAGCAACAGAATTAGAATAATTAAACGAGACTGCTTGGTACAAGACGCTGTCCTCCATGCTGGGGATTGAAAGCCAATGAGAAGCATATTCTTAGTCCTCAAGTAACAACTCCGACACAATTAGCTAGTTAAGGGAAATGCATCACAAACAATTTTAATATATGTGGTAGGTAGTGAGCTGAGTAAACAGAGTATTCTTTAAGAACACAAAAGATATTTTGTACAACTCTTGAAGAAGGTCATGGCTAAATTAAATCTTCAAGTATGAGTAATATTTATCAAGGTGAGGAAGAGAATCTTCCTTGCCAAAAATCCATCAAGCAAAATCCAGAGCATGCATTCGTCCTGAAGCCTGTCTGAATACATGCCAGGGTCTGGGTGTGTGTGCATGTGTGTGTGTGTATGCGTTCATGGATGTGTTAGAAAGATGAGATGTACAATGATTAGTCTCCATATAAACATTTGAAAGTTCACTGTAGAAAAGCAATGGAAATCAGGGGGAAGTTTTTTTTTTTAATTTTTTTATTTTTTCTGGTAACAGGGATCGAACTCACCACTTTGCGCTTGCCAGGCAGGGGCTTATGCCACTGAGCTATATCCCCAGTCCCAGGGGGAAGTTTTAAAAAGAGCACTTTGGCATGATTTGCCCATTAATCAAGCTGCAGATGAGAGGGCATGGTTTGAAGGGGCAAGCTTGGAGTCTGTACATTTAATGAGGAAGCTTTTGTAAGAGTTCAACTGAGAAGTTCATAGCACATGCGAGGGAGAGTAGAGTTTACACTAAGAGCTAAAGCAGAATTCTTGAAGGGTTAGAAGCACAGTGTGAGGCAGAAGAAAAGAATGAAATTTATGAACCCTGCAGAATCCCACCTAGGATCTGTCACTGAGTTGGGAGACACAGAAGAAGGAACAGGTCTGGAATGAGAAAATAATTCAGGATACTTAGCACCTTGAGGTGTCCTTATGGCGTCCTTAAGGCTTTAAATCATCCTGTAGTGACTTCTGTTTCAGAATCACTGTCTCTAAGTTTGTGGAGAATCAGGACCAAGTCTCTTCCATCTCAGTATCCCTTAGCATATCCTGAGCTTTCTTGGCAAAATGTTAAAAATTTCACACTCATAGAAACAAATGATTGTATATCTAGATTTTATGTACTCAAGTAAAGTAGCCAACAATATAATGAAGCTAATTTAAGAAGGTATTGAAGAATGGGGCGACATCACTTGATATGAAAGCAATATGCTAGAAACAAAAATGGGTAGTATGTTTATAAGAGAAAACTCCATAATTATTTTATTGGTTTATTTTTACCTGTCAGGTTGAAGTAAGTGTACATCTTGTTGATTTTCTATAAGTCAATCTCTAGCTTTATAGGATTGATCTGTGCTCCCCTATATTGTTGCTTTTCCCTGGTGACATGTTAGAAACCATTCTAAAAAGCAGTTAGAAGATGCTTATTATGTTGCCTTCTTTCCAGAGTGTGGGTATTTTTTTTTTTTTTCTGCATGTATTTTTGGAGTGGTTTGAAGAATATTTATTGTGATTTTTTATATTGACTTTGTATCCAGTGGCTGTAAAAAAAAACTAAGGTGGTGTAAATAAAAGGAAAAATTACAAAATTCAAGGCAAATAGCAAGATAAATAAAATAAAAATAGTCAATATGAGTAGATAGTAGATTTATTTACACATTTCTAGGTGGAGCAAAATGGGAAAATAGTTATCTCATCATAATGGGACAAAAATGCTGTAATTCAATCAGTTGTAAGCCATCATGAACTGATGTAAATTGTGATGCCCACCAGCTGGGCTGTGTCCTATTCTCTGTCTTTTAAATGTAAAATAGGTCCTGGCACATAGGTGGTTTCCTTGGATGACCAACAGCTTTGTAATATAAAAAGATACAGTTAAAGTAAGATATCTAATCACTCTCAAATGCTAATGTTTATTTTGAATTTTTTATAGTAGACTGCTATAGTTTGAATCTGGAATATCCTCCAAAGTCCCATATATTGAGGACTTGATCCTCTGCTTATGGCACCTTTAAGATGTGTGGTCCAGTAGGAGGTCCTAGGTTACTAGGGGTGTGCCCTCCAATCAGATTATGGGACCTTTTCTGTGATGACCCATGAGGTAAATGAGTTTTTGGCCCACCACATTCTCTCCACCATGATGTATTGCCTCACGATGGGGCCAGCAAGTAATGAAGCCAACTGATCATGGACAGAAGCCTCAAAAATAGCAAGGCAAAATAAATCCTTTCTTTTTACAAAGTGATTATCATAGGTATGTTTTTTTAAGGAACAAAAAGCTAACACACGGACTATAAAATGTTACCTCATATTGTACACTCTTGGTTCATTACTGCATGGATACATAAGATGTGTGCTTCCCACATTCAACTATGATTTTCTTGAGAGTAGACTCATATATGCCAGGCCATAAAAATGGGCATATAAGGAGTGCTCACATTGACACACACTTGTTAACTTGTTATGTATCGTATCATAGTTGAATAAGGTTGAGAATAAAGGTACATGGATAAGTGAGGGAAAGTTAAGTCTAGAGTAAGGATGGCAAAGAGTCAGCAGGATTCTCTCCCAAATTACACTCAGAACAGGGATACTAATGATCATCCTTCTTTTCCAATGTGTGTAAATTCTGACTTGGCCTCCTTCTCAGAGTACCCATGGCAGACACATTAAAAATTAAAAGTTTCAAAGTAGTGAGGGGAGAGGAAATATATTTGCTGTTCTTGATGTAGAGTTTATTTCCTGATATTACACTGATAGTTCTGATTTGCCTTGTCCTATTCTTGTATAGTAGGTATGAGGTTGGGAATGGAAAACAAAAAGATAGAAACACCTGATAAACAACTCAGAATAAAGTTTTTAAAAAATGCAGCTCGTTTTATTTTTATAGAAACTAAAACACCAGAGTTCATTGATTCCTATATTAAATACATAAATTATAAAATAACCATTCATAAAACTTTACATACAATATCTTGATTCTGATCTCTACGATATTACATACAGTACATATACATGTCTGGTGTACCTCAGAGGACCATTCTGGTGAAACTCAGTTTATAGCTTTCATTAATAAACAAGCACTGAAGCAGTAGATGGAGTCATGCTAATGAGATGGAAAGAGCCCCAACTGGTACAGTTGATTGGAGGACAGCTTGGGAGGAAACTGGCTGGCCCCTGGCTACATTAATGCAGTAGGCATCTGAGGAATTATGTATTCACACACATTAGTTCTATGCTTGAATCCCCACAGAATTGGATGTTGAAGTTTAAATCATGCATGAACTTTTGGGGGGATGGGATTCTTAACAGAGATATGAAACCTTTGGCTGATATTAATACTGTAGATTGTGCTGGATTTTTTGTTGCTCTTCCAAAACAAAAAATGGTGGCTTATGGGCCCGGAGAGTTGAAAATTCAATGAGCAATCTCTACCATAGTCAACGATAGCAAATAGTAGTAATGGACAGAAGGGTGGGGGAGCAGGTAGAAGAGGCAGGCAAGGAAGGGATGAACACAGACACCAGCTAAACAAAACCATGAGCTGCCCAGTGAGAATCAAAAACATCTTAAGTTCTCCATCCTAGGGCAGAAGTACACAGCTAGTGAATGCTCATACCATCATTCTATGTACAGAATATATATGTGTATATATATATACATCACATATTTATAAAAACGTTTGGATTTTGATCTACCTCAGTATGGATTAATGGAAGAAACAGGCACATTTTGTGAGACGTTTGTCAAATATAAATGACTGCTATAATTAATAGATCCTGGGATTTGCTTTTGGTTGAGAAATTGCATCCTCCACTCCTTACTTTGTGGCATCTTCATTATAGGCAGAATTGGATTTGAGTTGTAAGTCAATGCCATTTCCGCCCCATAGAACTTGCATATAAGAAAATTGGAAATATAAGCATGAGTACAAAGACCTTGATACAAAAATTAAAAAAGAAACAAGAAACCTCACCAATTCAATGATGTCGGAGTTTAATACATTAGGTTGAATGTAGTAAATTGTAGTTTTATTTTTGTCACATTGTCCCTTAAAATTTGTCTTTAGTAATTCTGATTAAAATTGGACTTGGACTCTCAACAGTAGACTTATTTAAGAAGAACTAAACTGCCAAACTAAAGATAGACCTGCCCATTTCTGAAATAGAATCACAGAGTTTGGCACTTGGAGAAGTCTTATAAGGATCAACTCCAACCTTCCATAATGCAGAGTCCTCTTAGCAATACGTAGTCACAAGACAGTGAAATACTACAGATGACAAGACATTAGACAAAATGAAAGCTTCCTTCTTGTAAGATCTGTAACATACTTTTCCCCAATTACAACATTGACGTCTACTTGAAGAGAGGCTTGAGCCCAGCCAGCAAGCATTAACTCATGACATATAAGATCTGTTTTGAGTATTACTCTTTCTAAAGTTATGTTGAAGTTTTTCAATTTGGAGATACATTGAAATTACTGAATGATAGAAATGAACTGTCAAAAGCTATTACTAAACTGCTAGAAATGTCATGAAAATTTCACGAAGGCCAATGAGCAATACAACCACCAACAATGTAGTCAATTCTTATTTGTGTATGTGTGTGTGTGTGTGTGTGTGTGTGTGCACGTGTATTCTGTGTTCCTCTTTGACAGATCAAAAGAATGCATTAAGTATTAAAAACTAAAATGTCTATTTTGTCCATCTACTCTGATGTAACATAACAGGTTACCCAATTATTTAAACATTAATACACAAGTAATAATATTGTCCTTTAACAATTTCTAGGAGAAACCAGGCAGGTTAAAAAGACATGCATCATTTTAAAGTAACAAACTTATGAGTTACACAGAAGACATGAACATACAAATTACTCAGTATGTTTACAGAAATAGTTGACAATAGGCAGAAAGGAACAAGTTTGCCAGAGACTTATTTAAAACCCCAAACAATCAAATAGGTTGAAATAAAATACTGTTGCACAATTATTTGGAAAACTTTATTTTTTTTTATTACAGGTGGAGAACCAATGTTCCCTTCCCACCCATGCTTTTTGTATCATCTATCCTGAGTTGGGAAGAAATATCCTACCTGCATGAATTTGTGGAACTGAAGAAAAAACAAAGTAAAAATTATTTCCCTACTCTTCAAATCTTAATAGCTATAATAATTTCTCTTTGATGTAAGTTAAGAGATTATAAGTTAAGTGTTATGATTTTTCCATCAGATTCTGTCTCTTGAAATGAAAGTTGCGTGGTATTTTAAAAAAATACATGATAATAGTGACTTCTATTATAGTAGTCATATAAAGCCTGTCCATTTCTTTCTTTCATAGAATTTTTTCTGTCTAAGATAACTGTGATAAATTGGGACTTTCATTCATTTCAAACTCTTTTAACTAGTCACTTATGCTATTTTACAATGGATGAATACTTTGCAAAGAAAAATTAAGTAAATGAATCTTGATTGCTTTGAGTCCTACTACCTCAGTGACCAAATGCATCAGGATAGAACAGATGCATAAATTAAAGAGCAGAGTTAGAGTCTGTTTTATTTCTAAGAAGTGGAACCATAGTAGACCTCCCCATGTTAACAAGATATCATTCTAACTATATACATGGGAAGTTTGCAATTAGACATGGTCCATTTCCATGGATTCATGAAAGCTTGGAACACATTATCTACAATTTGCCTGATGGTTTTATAGTTGTAGAAATGGATAATAGAGAGATGTATCTGTCAAGATATTTACTTATCAAATGATATGTTGGTTTTTCTCCGGTACCGGGAACCGAACTCACGACCTTGCGCTTGCCAGGCAGGCGCTTTGCCGCTGAGCTAAATCCCCAGCTCCTCAAATGATATGTTAACTTTGATGATTATCAGTAAAATTTGGTAATGTTATCATTTAGCTTAAAATCTAGAGGAATTTGTTTCTTTTCTTGAACCTTAGGCAAAAAGACAGAATCCCTCCTTTTGCACTTGGCCTAACCTCATCAACGTGGCTTAGATGATCAGCCTAAGTGTTGCTGCTGCTGTATGAATTGGTGGATGATGCTACCCAATTACTAGCAGATAAGCAGATAAAGCATGTGATCAAGCCACATTATTTCTGGAAATACTTCTTATCACTTGACATAGTTCCTGGATCTCCATTTTAAGCTACACAATTCTTGGTGGGGAAAGGCAAACGAAGGGAATGAAGATATGTGGGGGGAGCAGATGGTGTATGAATTTGGGCAGATGGGGCCCCGGGCGTGGTAAGTGAAGAGTAAAGTCTGAGATAGAGATGGTAATTTCACTTTCTCCATATTTGACTAAAGTTTGCTGGGGTTGGATGACAGACATTGTAGAGGTTACCCTGTTTCATAGCTCTCACACAATGAACCTGACATTCACTTTTCATCTGGAACCAACCTAGTTGAACAAAGATTCCGTAGGAGAGTTTTGTACATTCCTTGTGCCTGGCTTTCTCCCAAAATGAAAGAGGTAAACAGATAGATAGCATTAGCACTCTCCAAGCCTTCGTTCATGGTTGGCTGTCCTATGATCAAAGTGGTGCTTTGTTTGATGGCCTGTGTGTCAATCAGGAAGGAGATTGATGCAATCCAACAAGCTGGGATGTTGGTATCATTGAAATGCCACTCTTCGGTTGTGTTCGACAACAGGAGATGATTTGTTTGCTATATTATTAGAGATCCTGGTTTTGGTCTCTCAATATTTATTGCTAATAATGTCCCAGGTAGCTTGATGGAAAAGCTTCAGTGCTGCAATGTTTACATATAACCAAACTGGAGCACTATTTTATTACATAGGGGAATCTTTTTCTCAACAACACAAGAAAGTCAAACAATACAGCAGTTATAATAATTACAAAGCACTTTGTGCTACTTTAAGCACCTCTTGTTCCAGAATTGCAAATAAAATTCTATGAAAAAGCATTTGAACCCCATTTTGCAGATGAGGAAACTGAGGCACAGAGAGGTTAAGTGACTGGGCCAAAGATACCTGGGTCAGCAGTAAATACAAGGACAAAAAGTGGGACCCTAGTGTTCCAGTTTTTCTTGTAGATTCTTCAGGTATTATTCTGGCTTTGAAAATGCCAGTGCTAAAATCAAGGATAAGATACTGCACTCACATATGGAAAGACTGGTGTAACATTTCGTAGAAAGAGTTTCTGGCTCCCTACACACATTCCCTATGCATGGGATTCTGGCCCCATAAATAAAATCTTGAAAATTTGAAAAATTGAGGTTGTCTTGTTATCTACAGTAAATGAGGTGTAAAATTAGCTTTTCAGGAACACATATTTGCTCTCAGAGCTGAATCCAAGACCCAGCGATACATAATATAATAATATAGGAAAAGTACCAGTCTTTAATAGTCTCTGGTAGAAAAGGAACTTATCAGAATCTGTTACCTCTGTATAAAAAATTAGAGCTAATTGCTTTCAACTGTCTGGGAAAAATGTTATCACTCTAAATGACAAGAGGTCAGACTGCTCTAGGTGTATCAAGATATGTTTAATATTCACATTTCTGTGGCAAGCCCAACAGTTGGTAGAAATTTACTTATCACCTCTAGGATGTTTTAACCCAAATCATACAGCATATTCATTCGCAGGCAATTTTAAATTGAAAACAACTATTTTGAAAATTGAAGGATTCAGATGTGTTCTCTGGCCCATATTCCCTATAGATATTGGTGTTCTAAACAGAACAAAGTCAGGGAACTTGTGATTTAGAATATTGTCTTAATTTTCAATATGAATGAGATCAGCCCACTGTTGGTAGAGGAATGCACATTGAAAGAAGAACAGGGAAGTATCAACTTTGCATTTCTGTCTCATGTAACATTCACCAGAGTCCTTGGACGTGGCTGCCAGTTCAGTTGGGTTCACTGTGATCCACTTGTCTGTCATCTGTGGGATGCATTCCATCGCTCCACCTTTTGCAGAAAAACAAAACAGAATGCCTTTCTTCTGTTCACATTGTAGATGTCTGTGTTCCTGAGTTTAAAACAATCATAAAGACTGAAAAGCAAATCCCTGTAGTAAGAAACCAGACTTTTCACATGAAACATTTTATTATAAATAGCTCCTCATAGGTATTCCTCGTGCTTCATTTCCCACCCACATTTGTTTTTGTTTTGCTTTGATTCTTTAAAATGATGTTTATTTTCAGGGCTAATGTTTCCATGGAGTGTGGTGTTACATTAAAATGACCCCCTGCACAGCAGGGGTTGAATGTTTCATTGTAACTTTGGTTCCATGCCCAAGACGCATCTTTACTGGATCTGCTAAAACTGGTTCCATTGCTCAATTTTTTTCTTTATACAATATATGTTTATAGTTCTCTTCTTCTGGTTTGAATATACATGTTTCATTAAATGCAGCATATATTGTAGATTTTTACCAGGGTCATGTAGGAACTGTTAAGTCAGAAACCTTGAATAATGGCTTTAAAGTACCCAGTCGTAGTCCTGGCTACAGGGTAGCACATAGCTTTTGATCTTCCTTGCACTGGTGTAAACAATTTTGCCATCTTTGAAGGTTTAGAAGCATTTGCCTTTTGGGGCTCTGATCCATATTTTCGGTTATTCTGTAAAACAAAGGGAAAAAAATCTTTAATCATCATTTCTGTTAATAGCTGAATCTGGAAAAAACAAGCTCTTGTACAAGGCAAGTTTGGTGTAAACCCCAGCACCAAAACTATACCAAACTAAACAAAAGACCCAAGACAAATGCCAACTTTGCTTTATAAAAAAAATTTTTTAAAAATTCCTTGCCATGTTTTTGAGCCAAATACTTTTGTTCAAATTAAAAAACATCTCTAAAGTGTAGTACTGTACTTTTAAATAGAAATAGAAGTATTTATTTCAAAACATATTGCACCATAAGGAAGTATAGAAGGCAATTCACAGTTTTGTCTCATAGTACATGGCCTGAAATATGAACTATTCCCATTATTACCTGTTCCTCTGCGGTGCTCCAAAGCAATCCCTTGAAAGTTAATTGAATCATCATAATTCCAAATATATTTAAAATGTTGTTTTGCAAGGTCTAGCTATACCCTCCAGTAACTTACTTTTATGTTACAATTTCTCCTCAGCAGCTATAACCATTGGTGGGTTGTCTCCACCCTAAGGACTGACTGAAGGACTCCCTGGGAAGTCTGCCTAACAGGTTGGCCTAGAGATATCCCTAAAAGGGGTTATTCCGGAGTGTTGAATTGGGACTTTTAGCTCTATTGCTCCTTAAGCCCATGTGTCTGGGTTTCACTCAGGTAGAAGTCTGGGTCATAAAGCTCTACCAAACAAAGCTGAAAGTGGCAAAGGGGACACACCATCATGTGCCACCCAGTGATATGGCCTTTAGAGTCTGACATGGATAGAAAAAATAGTTTTCCCATTTTTTCACTATATGCCCAAGGGTCAATTATCTAATTTAGGTAAGCCTTAATTTTTTCATCTATAAAATGAGATACTAATTTGTATAGAAAGATTTTGTTATTATTCCAGAAATGCTGACCAAGAGCTAAAGTGGGGGCAAAGGGGACGCTTAATATCTTGAGGACCCTTTCAATATACTATATAGAGGCAAATTAAAGATTCAAAACACTTCCTGCTGTAAGTGAAAGTCAGAAGTATTTGAAAAATACAATTGCAGAGCCATTTTGCTCCTGAGACTGGGTTGAATTGGGATGAAGGGGTGATAGGGTCACAGAGGGAAGGAAGTCCAGTGGCTGGGGCAAGACCACACTGCAGGGAGGGGGCAAAGTATTGAAAGGCATAAAGAGTTCAGTGGGGAGACTGTCTTCTATTGCACACACAGACCTGCCCATCTTCCCTTGTTGTTCTGAGCAGAGAATTGGAGAGGGATGATAAGACAGAGAGGGGGCAGGAAATAACATTAAACAGTTTGAAACTGAATTTTTAAACAGGGTTACACTTTTAAGATCTTCAAGCAACAATTTCCAAGTATAATATTCTTCCTTGGTTTTTCCACTGAGATGGAAAGGACAAGTGAGCATTTACCAGTTGATGGTGATGTGCAAATATGGTCTAAATAGATGGAAGCACATCTTTTTTTTTTTTTTTGGTTTTTCTCCGGTACCAGGAACCGAACTCACGACCTTGCGCTTGCCAGGCAGGCGCTTTGGCCGCTGAGCTAAATCCCCAGCCCGAAGCACATCTTAAAAGACACAATTCTACACAGAATTGTATTTGCTTGACATGTCTGTGGAGCTTGGCTTGTAATGAGCATTTTTCTACAAGCTGGGTTTGATACTAGTTACCTATCCTAATATAGGTGTATAATATAGAAAAACAGTAGATGCTATTACGGTTTTTGGTGCTGTAAATTGAGCTCAGGGCCTCATTCATGATAAATAAATGCTCTATACAATAACCTACATCCCCCAGCCTGCTGATCTTTTATATTAGGAAATTAATAATTACATAGTGTTACAATCTGAATGTCTGTGTCCTATCCAAATTCATATTGAAACTCAATCCCAAATGCAAAACAATACTGAAAGATTTAGGAGGTGATACCCTCATGAATGGGATTAGTACCTTCTAAAGGGGCTGGAAGGAACAAGCTAGACTCCTTTTGCCCTTGCATGCCTTCCACTTTGTGAGAACACAGAGCTGGTCTCCTCCAGCAGATACAGCGAGGTGCCACCATTCTGGAAGCATCTTGTGCTGCCCCTCACCAGACACAGAACCTGCTAGTGCCTAGTCTTGGACTTCTTGCCCTCCAAAATTGTAAGAAATGAATTTCTATAATTTATAAACTATTCAGTCCTGCATATTTTCTTATAGCAGCACAAATAGTTCAAGATGGAGAGATCAAGTAGTATCTATTTAGGAGAAGTTGTAAGTGTTAACAAATAATGTGTACAAAATGCATTTTAGTTATAAACAAGCTATCCTTTCCTCTCTTCTTATCCTAACATCAGTATTATCTTAGAAAATATTTGCTGACTGTTCATTATGTGCTAGGAAATCTCCAGGTATATGGGATACAAGATGAGAAAAACATGTTTCCTGTCATCCTGTAGCTTAAATAGAATAAGGGAGCAATATATTAATAACAAATACTGTGCAATTTTTTTAACATAGGCATGTAACATTCAGCCAGAAAGTAACTCAAGGAAGACTTTCCCAAGACAGTCACAATGGAGTTGAGATCTGAAGAAGAGGAAGTAGGTGATTAGTAGAGGAAGGGCGGGGGCAGTGTTCTGCACACTAAGGCAGCTTGAGCTAAAGCTTGCGGTGTGGAGGAGGGAGTGTGGCTCATCAAGGGAATGGGAACATGATGGCTTGAGAGATTGTCTATGCTTAGGGCTTCATTGCACAGCTAAGGAACTGGGACTTGATACTAATGGTGATGTTTTCCTAGGAAAGTGGCAAGATTAAATTTGGGCTTTGAAAAACTCACTCTGCTGTCTGAAAAGTATCTTTGGGGAAAATATTGAGCCCAGGTACCCTAGTAGCTATGAAGCTACCGTTCAGGAGAGAATGTACTTGTTTACCTACTCTTTGCTTTGTCAATGAATCCTTTAAGTTAGTCTCCAACTTTTATATAAGGAACAAATTTTTTTTTGTGGCGGGGTTGGGGAAGCTCCTGGAGATTGACCCAGAGCCTTTCACATGCTAAGCATGTGTTCAGCCAGTGACCTACACCCACAGTCTGGATATGTTATCTTACATAGCACTACATTACTCTGCTATTCATGGCTTCAATCTTGCATTTCACAAATTTACTTTCATATTACTTTTTTTGACCATTTATTCAATCATCCATCTGCCCTTCAGCCCATCTGCCAATTTAAAATGTGTTCAGCACCAAGTACATATTAGGCACTGTTGTACACACTGAAATTATAAAGATGAATAAAGCGTAAGCCTTACACTAGGCTTTATTGAGTCCCTGTAAGAAAAGGAAACAATTTTAGAATAACTGGGTGAAGGCTAATGAATATATTTACATAAGGAAAGGAATGATTTATTAGGATAGCATGATTCGTCTTTTAGAATTTCTTTACCAAGGTGAAATAATAGGAAGCAAACATTTTCTACTTCAAGCAATGAAGACAGATTTGTTATTTTCACAAGACCACTTGTGAGAGACCCTCCAGTAGCCCCAAATTCCCCCAAAACCAATTTGTTCCTTGTATAAAATTTGGAGACTAACTTAAAGGATTCATTAGCAAGGCAAGTGGTCTTGTAAACATCGCTGGGAGAGGGTACTAAAAATATAAATGTAGTAAAAAGTAAATATGTACATATACTTAACATACTTTGTAACCCATTAACTGCGGGTGTTTTCATAGCACAATATTTAACTTTTTAAAAATTTTTGCATCAAAGCAATGACAGTATAGTCTGTTTCTTACATTTTCTCAATGTTACTAAACAGGGGGTAAAAACATTGAGCTGTCAAGTTCAAGAATTCATGGTTGACATTGAAGAAGCAACCTCTATCGTAAACTGAATGTGTGAGAGATTCAGGGTGCACGCTCCTTATGAGAATCTAAATCCTGATGATAATGAGATGGAGCTGAGGCAGTGATTCTAGCGCTGGGGAAAGGCTGTTAATATGGATTAACATCAGCAGATCTGATTCCACAGCAAGCATAATAAATCAATAAATTCTGGATTACTTCCAGAATGACATCAATACCCTGTCAAGTGAGTGGCAAGTGACAAAGTGGATCTGGTAGCAGCCTTTACATCAGAATCTCATACTTATTTTAGTTCATGGGTACCCCTTCTTTTACTTTATTTACCACTTCCATCCTCTTTCTTGCACTGTCTCTGTTTGTCTTGGTCACAATTTTGGTAAGCCCCCAAGCTAACCCTAGCAAAAATAAGTGAAAAAGATGTGTCACTGGGGTGCTTCTTTGAAAAAGAGGAAAGACCCAATGATGAGACTTTAAGACTGCCAAAAAAAGACAAGTACACGTAAAACAAAATATCGAGTCCTCCTTACATTGTGAGTTCATTGCAACAGATGATTCACATTCTCCAAGCCCACTTTGTATAATATATGGCAACAAGCTGCCCTGCCCAGTTAAGCCACTAAATCTTCAATACTGCTTTGCACATGGACATTAAGCACCTGGGATTAAAAGACAAGGCTTTGGAGGGTTTTGAAAAGTGAACATGAGGAACAGAAACTATTATTGAAGGCCACTACTTAATCAAATGTGTCTGCACTGAGAACATCCCCATCGGGGCTAACCACATTGCTAAAGTTAAGAAGCCCCTTACTATTGGTAACAAGTTGATCCTGCCTGTTGCTAAGGTCATTTGTTTTCATTTGTTGTGAACTTTGAGTACAGACTGCAGTTCAAAAGGTGGCATGTGTTTGTCTTTTGGTTGGCACCATAACTAGATGAACTGATGGAATAGCAGAGGACACTGAGTCACAGTTGTTGGAGAGGATTAATTTGTCACTGTGGTAAGCAATCCAGATGGAAGAGTCTAATACTGTTGATGACAAGGCAACAATGTGATACATTGTTTTCAGAAGGATGTGCAGGAGGTTATGTTACATGCATTTTCGTTGCCAACTAACATCACAGCTTCAGAACTACTTAAGTCTTTGATTACATTAGTAAAGCTGAACTGGTCACTTTGTGTCAGCATATGCATGGATGGAGTAGCTGTGACTACTGGAGAGCTTTCTGCTTTCACTATGAAGGTCAAAGAGGGCACTTTTTAAATTGAGTCTATGCTCTGTGTCACCCATAGAGAAATGCTAGTGAGCTGGAAAACCTTACCTTAATATTTTTTCAGGGTGTGGTTAAATTTATTCACTGTATTAAAGTCCATGTGCAATTCTGTTAGGAAATGGATGTGGGCATGCACATCTTTTACACACAACATGAGATGGCTCTCTAAATAAAGGTAGATCACAGCCCAAAGTTTTTAAGTTATGAGAGGTGCACTAGAGATTTCTTTTAGAAAAACGTCACATTAGCACACATTTCAGTGATATGAAATGGGCTGTAAAACTTGCTTACTTAACCAGGCATGGTGGCACACACCTGTAATCCCAGCACTCGGGAGGCTGAGGCAAAAGGATCATCGCAAGGTCGAGACCAGCCTGGGCTACAAAGTGAGCTCAAGGCCAGCCTGCACTGCATAGTGAGACCCTGTCTTAAAAAAGACAAAACAAACAAACAAACAAACAAACAAAAAAACAAACCAAAAAACAACACTTGCTTACTTGTGATACAGTCAATCTGCTCGATGAACTCAATCACTTCAAAGGAGAATGGCAAATGTGTTTAAATCAGCAGATAAAGTGGCAGCATTCAAAGTCAAACTGGAATTATGGGAGTGACAAGTGCACAATGGAATTCTTGACATATTTCACACATTAGTAGAGATTTTTGAAAAAGACCGAACCAGGGACTTCTTTCCCCTAGATGGTTCATGATCACTTGTCTCAACTTTCAAAAGAATTTGAGGAATAATTCTCAACCACAGAAGACTCCTGAAATGGACAGAAATGGATCCATGACCCATTTGTGAATAAGCCAGGTGATTCAACTGCCTGAGATGCCAAATGATGGTGGACTACAAAATATGTTTGAGAAAAACTTCACATCTCCACACATGCTGTATTACAGTCTAAGGGAAATATTCTGAGATTGCCACAAAGACACTGACAAGCCTGGTTCTGTTTCCAACATTTTTGAAGAGGGTTTTCTGCAATGATCTCAACCAAAACGAGATCACACAGTAGAATGGACATAGGCAACACACTCTGAGTGTCTCAGCCTCCTATCATCCCTAGGTGGGACTGTACATTTTCGGGAAAGCAATTTCAAGGCTCCCACTAATTCTGCAGTATGGTAAGTTGTGTAAGTATTTCTTATATACCTCAATGTAATAATAATAAATATAAAGTGCATAATAAATTTAATGTACTTGAAGCATCCTGAAACCTTGAAGCATCCTCCCCACTTGGTCCATGGAAGTACTATCTTCCACAAAAGCAGTCCGTGGTGTCAAACATATTTTGGACTTCTGGGTTAGACAGAAGAACTCAGAGTTCTTTAATCTTTGGCTTACGACTGAAAGTCACACCACTGGCTTCCTTGGTACTTGGGCTTTCTAACTTCTAATGAAAGTAACACAAAAGATTTCTGTGGTTTGCTACCTTGTAGATGGCCTAAGATGGGACTTCTTAGAATCATGCCAGTGCTAGTCACATCTCCTAATATATGTCCCATTACGCATCTTTCTCCTTCTCTGTCTCCTGTTTCTCCTCTTCTCTCTCCCTCTCTCCTCTCCCCTCCCTCCCCTTCCCTCCTCTTCCCACCCTTCCCTCCCTCCGACTCTCACTAATACAGTCTTATACTGTTCATTTGAATAAACAGAATTCCTGGGCAGGTGATGACTCATGGAACTCCCTGGGAATCTTCCTATTCAAGTCAAACTTCTTACACAACCTATGTGACTGAGTGATTTAGTCACCAGGGACAGGACTTCTTGTAGTATGTGTGCTTCTGAGAGGGCGGTTAGTAGCTTCTACAGCATCCCTGCAAATAATGCCTTAGGTGATTGTTAAATGAAAAGAAGTATGAGTCATTACATTTTAAGCTTTTATTTATATATGTTAGTCGGGTTTTTGAACAGAATAGAAATCATTCATTTACTATATATTTTTATTCTCTTTAAAAGAAAAAAGAAAAAAAATTATGATTATTTGTGGTACACTTTTGCTATCTGCCCACAATTCAAGCACTTTTCTTCCTTAATTCTCCTTAGTGCTGTCTTGATGGCTTCGGAGACATAAGTAGCATTAATTAGTTTTCAGTAATGTTATATTCCCACATATTAATTAAATCCAGATTATTTTCTGGAAAGAGGGAATGAAAGTCAATTTATTTCTATTTAGGCCATAAATACTTGAAAATACTGGAGACTATCATTTCAACATTTACATATATACAAAGTCAGTAAATGTTGTAGCTAACTTTTTACTATTAATAGCTAAGAGCTGTGGTTTAACTCTTTCCTAGGAAATGTGGTAAGTGCATAACCATGTTTAATTCTCTGAACACAACACTATGCTGTGGGTAGCATACCTGTAACTGTTTTATAGAAGAGGAGACCTATTCTCATGCAGATTAAACAAATTTCCAACCATCACACAGCCAGTCAATGGTAGGGTGCAAAGTATAGTTGGCTTCAAATCTATATACTATTCTCAGCCATTTCTCTGAATAGATTTGATACTGCCCATATTCATTATCATATTCACTTACAGTAGTATTGATTAGCATTATAGTGTTTCATTTAATAGATAATTACAAAGTGTCAATTATGCACTACTTTGGAGGAAAACCAAATTAAACTTTGTACATTCCTTGGAGTTGCAATAAAGTGAGAATCAAAAGAGAGATGCACACATTGGAATTTCCAGAGTCCATAGATAGCTCCTACTATACTATGCACAGAACAGAAAATGCCTCTCACAGCTGCCACATATGAACATAAGTGTTGCTCTTTTGCTTACTGGTTAGAAATGTACAGTGGAGTGAGGCTATCTGGGTCAGGGCAAACCCGAATCCTGCCAAGTACAGGTGTATGGTTTTGAGACAGTTGCAGGCTGTAGTTTCTCCAACTGTAAAATAGGAATGGAAGCAATAGCTACCTTATAGAGAGTTGGATGAGGATTAAACACATGTATGGCTTAAAACAACTCCTAACACATAATAATGCTAACCACTATCTATATTCATGTTGAAATGCTCATTTTCCAGCTAATATTTATGATGTTTCATTTTTTTTCCTATAAGCCACCATGCATCACTTGTGGCTTACTAAATTTTATTTACCATATTTAGCTACTTATTGGTTGGGGGTTTTCTAACACTCTGGCCATTTTGATCCATTCATGGAGAACCTCATCTCTTTTCACATTAGATACCTTTATTCACTTTCAGAGATTCAATGTTCTTTGTATGCTGCAAGGCTGTGACCCATAGAAAATCTTTTGTGGGCAGGAATAAAGCCTGAAGGGTGGATAAAGAGGAGATGCACTTTCTGGGCATATCTGTCAAACTCTCCTTATCTCAGGACATGCTAAAGCCCTTCTGTTTGCTTGTCTTACATGCAAGTGACACAGTTGATACTCACTGAGGGAGAAAGTATTTCTCTTTCATTTTTCAATTTGTTAGAAAAAATATTACATGATATGAGGTCTGGAAAAGATCACTGAACAATATAACTTTATAGAATAATCAGGCAGACATGGACCATGGCAATCAGATTTATAATAGCAGCTATGCTTTTTCCTTTTTTAACAATAGTATTGAGATTTATGGTTTCCATATCTGTCTGGATGGACGTCAGAATCACCTACTATGCCTGAAAATCCCAACCAGTCTTTGTTCCCCACCTTTTCCACCCTCCATTTCATCTCTTTCTCCAGTGATCTGATTCATTGTATCTGAGGTAGCAGGTTGAGATCTGCTATTTTAAGTGTTGGGAAACACTGGTTAAGATTATTTATGTACATATTGATGATGTACACCAATATTAGCGAATAGCAGTCATATAATTCTCTATTTCATCTCCTAAATTGCCATTGAATGTTCTTGGTTTGTTTTTTGTTTTGGGGCACTGGGAATCGAACTCAGGATCTTGTGCTTGCCAGGCAGGTGCTTGTGCCACTGAGCTATATTCCCGGCCCTGACATTGAATGTTCTTTATCTGAAAACAAGATCCAATTTTATTTAATAGCTTGCTTTCTCAACTTCTGATGAAAACACTGGAAATTGAGTTGAAAAATACTAGTCATTACTGGATTTTTAGAATCTAGGAATCAGCATTTTCAAACTGAGGCAATACTAAAGATACAGTCATATTTCTTCACTCTGAAGCTCTTTCAGTATAACGGGAGATTACAATGATAATACTAAGATCCCCAGACATTGGGGCTTCTCAAAGTAATACAGTGAGCTGAGAAAATTCTTTATTCCTGTCATATTTCACAACATATTTATTGCTTTAATAATCACGCAAATGGATTGAATCTGCTTCTTATGTTATAACTCAATTTATTTTTTTCAAACATGGCACTCTAAACTACACACAACATTCTTTCTATCAACTACCCCTCAGAACCACATTTTTGAGAATTAAATGGAATCTTACCTTTAAGAGGCACCTTGACATCAAGGCCATAGAATAAAGGCAAGAGAGAAGAACAAGAATAGAAACAGAAACTGCAGAAGAAAAAGAAGAAGATTATGTAAATCTGAATTTCTGTAGAGCCATTCAGGTAGCATAAAAACCTCAGCTTTTTTGTATTGCTCAAATTTTCCCATTTCTCACAAGCATACATACTTTTTGTTTCCTAAATCCATACATTTCAATTATCCATTAAGCAATGGCAGTCTTCAACTAACATCATATTTTAGAATTATGGGGAGGGTCTCACAGATCATTGATCTAAGCTTCTAATTTTTTAGCAGAGAAAAATAAGCCCAGAACCATGCATCAACAATTTAATTTCACATCGCAGTGAGGGCAAGTACTCAGATATTCTGAGTCTTGTTTCATCAGATATCATTGTCTTCATTTCTGTGTATTGGAAAGCATTTCAGAAATACAAAACGTGATTAGAACAGACACTTAATCATTCATTAAACTACCACTGTTTGTTAATGTGATAGGTTTTAGGCCCAACATACAGCAGTGAGAATATTAATGTGTAAATTAAATGTACAACTACTTATCCTCAGGAGGACACTGCTGAGAGAGATGTGGCGTACTGCTAGTAATTACACTGGGACGACAGGTATGAACTAGGTCAGTCCTGGGCAAGTGAGGGTGTGTGCTCCATTTTACTTCAGTGGGCATTTCAGATAATGCGGCCTGGTGTTCTTGTTGCCCTGTCTCTGAAGCAGACTGATAGCTATTTGGCTTATGTCAGTTTCACTAGCGAAGCCGATAACTGGGTGAAGAAGTGTGTGTTCTATAGCCCTGGGATATAACCGATGGTGTGCTAATTACGAAAGGCTCTGGGTCAGGTCAATTTTATAAAAGTGTTGCTCTCCTTCGTACTTGACTATTACAGAGTTCACAAGTTTACTGCTTACATTCCAGGAACTTTCCGTTGGATGAAGCATCTTTGAATAAGCTCTGTGTATGCTGTTCCTGTGTTTTGCATGCTATTTGCATTTTCCTTTATTACCACTGCTTACAATGTTCTTGCTTCACCATAGCCAAGTTCTGCAAACCAGTGACAAATATAGTGCAATGATTCGTGTATTGATGCCTATTCTATTATTCTGAAAAGCACAAACTTTGTTCTTTTGTCATTAATTCTTTGCAAATACTGCCATAGTAGGAGAAGCTAGAGAAAGAGGAAAAATGTAAAGCTGCCAATTATTTCATCTTTAATTAAATTCTTATCTCTGCAGCATGGTGGGCAGCTCATGACAATCGGGGTCAAACTAGCTGAACTTGGTCTTGATTTAGTAGTTTGGCTAGGTAATTTTAGGCAAGCTGTTTACTCTTTTTGATCCATTGCTTTATTATCTGTATTAAAAGGTTTCATAACGTGTGCTGTGTCTGTCCCATAGAATAGTTATAAGACTTGAATGAGATGATGGCAATGGCAATGCTTTGGACATGGTAAACTACTACACAGGGCTGAGACAACGTTGCTGGGTTAGTTGTTACCACCTGATGTATACTAGCTGTGGACAAGGAAATCAGCAACAAAGAATGAAAATTTCATTTACCTTGAGTAGGTGTTCAAGGATTCCCAAAGAAAGAATGAAGAGCGTCTCTGACATAAGTGATCTTTAGCTTTCACTAGGCTGGACTGAGAGTAGGAGTGAGGTCAAGCACATAGAATGTCCAGCTAAATCTCACATCTCTCTCCCAACTCTCTTCAGAAATCCACCAGTTTGTTTGCAGAGTGGCTTAGTTTACTATTTTATGTGCAATACAAACTGTAATAACTATAGAGCCTTGATTCTCCATTGAGCACATCCCTGAAACATCCCACATGTCTGGGAAGGTCAGACTTACAATGTGTTGAGTGAAAGGATTGTGAAAATGTTCACATTAAATTTTGACCATGAACATGACTTTAATTCTCCTTCCCCTAAAATTCTCATGGGTTCTATTTAGAAAAGGGCTGTAGTGGTACCATCAATAGTTGCACCACCTATTTTAAAAACCTCAATTGACTAGGGAGTGAATGGTATAACATTTCTGAGGCAGACAAGCCACGAGTTCGTTTTAGAATTTGTCCATGAACAGAGAGCCCGGCCAAAAGTAGGCCACTCACAAGTGTCAGAAAGGGAAGACATCAGGTGTGTCCTTGAATGACCAGGGAAGCTGGGAGCAACCCCTGCCTTCTGTGGACTTCCTGTCCATCACTGGAAAATTAAGCTCACTTCTTGGCTTATTGTACTTCACCTTTCCCTCATTTAATCATGTAGAGCTAAATAATCTACTTCTGAAATGAGGGAGATTCAAATTTATACTTTTGGAGAGGATGTATCCTGTAGGGGTGGAAAATTTTTTAATTGTATTTTTTAGTAGGACTTACAGTTTCTAGTGTTAGTTTCCTAATTTTCACATGAGATCTGATTTGACCCTCTTGTGATCCATGACGGGTGGGGTGGGTGCAAGCGTTGTCATTCCCATTTTATAGAAGTGGTTGAGACACACAGGTGCAGTCACTTACCAAGGTCAAATAGTATCTGAAGACACCTGGATTGGAACCTGGGTGTCTAGCAGCCTTGCTGCTAGATTCCACTAACTCCTTCTGACCTCACAGGTATGCACAGGTAACTATAGGTAAAGGTTATTTGAACCAAATTCTGACCATTGTCTCAGGAATGGCAGAGGGTTTGCTATTTTCTTCTTGTGTGCCATGGAAGATGTTGCAAAGAGCTGCATACATTTTTAGTATAGATATTCAGATCGCAACTTCTAGTCAGTGAGATTGGGATGCCAGAGAAAATCTCTCTGCTGTCCCTTCCGTGTTCCTAGGGGGATGATCCAAGCACCTCGGGCAGGACCATTCTTTATATGCAAGACTGTTAGCTCACAGCAGCTTGCTCAGCATCCCTACTTCAGCCCTGTCAGTTGCTTTTCCTGCCACACACTAATATCCAGTGCTTTCTTTACCAAGAGCTGTTTTTTCCTTCAAAAAAATGATTGGCTGGCTTGGAAGAGCAGTTTCTCTTGCAGACCCTTGGAATGTGACAAACTGTCATGTGTCAATGTAAGTTTCTGAACTTTTTGTTGGGGTGAAACCACAGCATAAGGATGAAGGAGGGCTTTATAAGTAATAATGGGAAAGATTTTTTTTAAGGGGTTAAAGATTTTTAAGAGAAAGGGCAAAGCACAATAACAAAACTTAGAGAAACTCCTGGAAAGGAAACAAAGATAAAGAAAGGGAAATTGAAAAAGGAAAATAATCACATAAAAGAATAAGAATCAACACAAAGGGTAAAAGTGTGAAGTCTGAGTCACTGACGGCTGAGCCTGGCACCTGGAGAGGCGAGTACCACATGCACTGTAGCTATACCTGCTTGGGCCAGGCCCACAGTAACACGGAAGGGAGAACACAGCCAATAAAATCAATATTGGTTTCTGACTAAGTGCAAAAGCAAACAGACACTGAATTTAACGCATACCTTTTCTTCTAAGTCCTTTATTTGTCTTTTCTGGATATCTGTTTTATCTTCCAAGTCACGGATTCTCTGAAGAAAGAAAACGAAAATGTGGAAGTGCTAGCAGGGGTTCAGTGGTACAGAGAAACTGTTCACCAAATCAAAACACATAAATTTCGTAAAAATAATGAATAGCTGGAAGTATGATAGAGTATGTTTCCATATCAGAAAGTTATTTTATATTTCAAAAATTACCCAGACTGGCGGTGGAACATTACTGCCCCTAATCATATTTTAAAATATTTAAAACCATATCCAGGAATCTGCAAGAATTCACTCCTCTTCCAGGAGAGAGGGGCAGATGCGACCCCAGCGGCGTCAGGCTGTTGGGGAAGGTGAGCGGCAGTGCGCTGCTGCGACACCACATTGTTGTTGAGAAAACAATAGGTTCCAGAACTAGGGAGCAGTGAGCAAGTTGTGTTCTTAACCCTTCGGATTGAGAGTTTTTGTGACGTATTAGTGCAGTAAAATTGTCAAAACTGATGTTTACAAACATAAACGATCCTATTGCTTTCTAAGTTTTCTTTTTAACTTTCTCACACCTATTTCAGGGCAGAATTTCCTCACAAACACGACTGACCAATTCTCATAAGAACATAATAGGGTTTTAAAAAATTCTCAGAAGGGGATTGATAAACCAGGGGAAAAATTATAACAAAAGTAGCACAAGTAACAGTAAAGACAAAAAAACCTCTAAGACTCTTTATACTTACCTGAGAACTGTGTCACCAGAGTCCACTAATTTAAATAGTATAGACTGCATAGCAACATTGATTATACAATTATTTTACAAGTAAAAGAAATCTCCACAATTACAGTTGGCAATTTAAAGGTTTGTGTATGTGTGTGTGTGTATATGTGTGTGTGTGTATATGTGTGTGTGTGTGTGTGTGTGTGTGTATGTTCATCTACATGGTCATACACTGCCAGCTTGTTATTTAATGACTCCTGTTGAGAAAAAACTAGAAAATAGAGGACTAGAACTTGAGAAGAAAAAATGGAAGCCAAATGGGGTGATAACACAGAGAGGTTTTTATAATGCAATGTAGAGAGAGAAAATGGAAACTAGAGCAGAGCACACTTGAACTAGGAAATTAGATCTTCTTTCTAAAACAGCAGTTCTCAGCTGAGGATGGTCCTCCTACTACGGCAAATCTGCATACTTTTAAAATAGTAATTTAAATTAGATAATTCAGTGACTGTTAATATATTCATAAATTTGTTTCCTCCCTTACTGCTAGCTAATGATCTGAACTTTTGTTATGGTCAAAAGTGAAGGTGTTTGCAACTGACATCTGATAGGTAGAGGCCACTAAATAACCTGGGATGCAAAGTCAGCACCACCCTTGCTCCAAAATAATAAATAATTATCTGGTCTAAAATGTCAGTTTGGAAGTGCTGAGCTTAAGAAAATGTACCCTAAATGAAAAGGGCTGAGGGCTTTGCAGGAGAGAGTGGGGGTGCTTTGGTCACAGTGAGATCATCAGAGTTGATCATGAAACGATAGGGCAGTGAGTTCTGGGAAGGTGCATGAGACAGAACTGTATATGGGTGATGTTTGTGCTGCTGTGCATTTCAGTGGCGTTGCCTGTGCTCCAAAGTAGAAGAGTAAACTCACTAGACACTTCTAACTTGAGTGTGCAACCACTTCCTGGATATGACTCCTGGATGTTGAGGTAAGAATTCTATTGAGAGAAGCATGAATATGGGAGATAAATGAAGAATTTTATTTAGCCATCAAGGCAATATTTATTGGATATTTCTTGCCACATTCAAGACTATGCTGAACACAATGGAGGACACAGATACCAGTTAGTTCTTGATCTCAAAAACTAGGAGATGCAGATGGGATGACGAAATTTAAAACACGGGGAATAACAAAATTAAGTAGAAAAGGTAGACAGTGGCAAGAGCCATGCACAAGTTTATCACCAATCTCCAATTCCTAGTACAGTGTTTGGCATGGAAAAACTGTTCACATATATTTGTTAAATGAATTAATTATGCTACACTGTATGATGCGGGCATGATTTCTTTTTGTTACCATTTCTTTTCTGTACAACACCACAGTAAACTTCATCCAACTCAAAACAGAACCCTGATCTTCAACTTCTCTTTATCTCTCCTGCTACCAAGTACAAGTCACTGTCATCCTTTACTAGGTCCTGTGAGATAGTTTGCTACCTGCTCTACCTGTCTTGTATCTTGTTCATGCTGAACCCATCCACAGCAGCCCACGAGAACTTTTTTTTTTTTTTTTGGTTTTTCTCTGGTACCGGGAACCGAACTCAGGACCTTGCGCTTGCCAGGCAGGCGCTTTTGCCGCTGAGCTAAATCCCCAGCCCCGAGAACTTTTAAAATGTGAAAATGACCACAACAGTTTGCTGAGTTTAAGAGGCTGAGGAAGGGAAAGAGAAAAAGTAAGCTGAATTGTGTTCATAATAAAACCAGGCTCTTGCAAGGGCCTACATGCTGTGGCCTTTACTAATCTCTCCACCTTTACTTCAATCAGCCTTATTCTGACTGAGTGCAGTCTTGCCACACTGGTCTTTTTTTTTTGGTCCCTTGAATGTGCTAAACTTATACTTGTCCTAGAAACTGATCTTTTCTCTATCTCCTGGAACATTTTCCAAAGCCTTTGTGTGGCTATTTCCTTGGATTTTAGATATCTTTGGAGAGGCCTCCTTGAGCAGCCAGTCTAAATGGCCAATTGTACTCCCAAATTCACATACTGATTGTATGATCTTCTTCCTAGCACTTATTGGCAATCTTAAAAGTTGCTGTGGTTATTGTTTACTTGTGCTGTGGCTTTGTTTCTTTCCATCTACAAGATAGATGAGAGGAGAAACTTTGCTGCCTTTTTTCCCCATCACAATTCCCAGCACCTGGCATCTAGCAGGCCCTCAGTGTAGAGTCACACATAAGCATACAAAAGGATATGAAAAACACATTTCCTACAGCATCGTGTGCTCCATTTTGTTAATCAGGGAAAGGACCTTGAAAAAGGTGGATTATTAACAAGGACTGGAAAAAATGGGAATATTAGAATAAATGCAGTGACAACTGAAGGTCATTTTAAGGGTAAGCAGTCATGCAGATAAGGATATGGAGGTGAAAAATCATGACCCAAGTGGGACCAGGACATTTCCACGAGTGGGGAAAAAAGTACGCACTGGAAACTGTCTCAAAATGGGTCTTGGGGAGAGAGGTAGCCAATTAATGAAGGATCTGAAGAGATCTGCACAGGATTTGACTCAAGTGGAAATTGAGACCAAGGGGGTTGTGAGCAAGAATGTAGTACTAGGAAAGGTGAGAAGAACCAAGGGCCATAAACGCTGTTGACTGAAGAGAAAAGAGAAGGAAGTCCTTCCCCATGTCACATGCACAGCCCTTTGAAAAGGACATTTATTAAGGTCTATTACAGTCAGTTTTCTGCATGATGGTCTCCTGTGTTTTGTGAAGGTTGGGTCCATGGGGAATTCTTTGTGTCTAGCATCGTACCTGGCACTAGGAAACACATTTAAGTATTTAAATGCATGGATAATGGAATTGGGTTACCTCAGAAGGCAACTGGCAGCAACTGGAAGCTGTTGCAAAAATGAAAGGTCTTGCACATGCCTGTGGTAACACATGTGAACAAAACCAACCAGCTGCACAAGTGCTGTGGGGGGAAATGCTGTTTGGATGTGGTGCTGCCTGAATTCTTGGAAATGATGGAGAAGAATCCAGTATTCCTAGCCTGAGCAATTTGGGATAAGGTCATTCTACTAACCAAAATAGGTAGGTTGGGAGAGAGAAGAAAAGCAAGAACAACAATGAATACTACTCTGAAATATTCAAGTAAAAACATCTAATAAATGGTTAGTGGTATACTGTAGATGTTAGACTCCATTGCATAATTGTATATGGTTAACATCTTCTACACTAAGTCTCTGAAATTAAATCAATGTTTAAAAAAGATGAAGAGTAAGAAAATAACCGGGCAAGGCAGATTTCTAATGAGTATTTGTTTCAGAAATAGAAAATGTCAGTGGAACTCTCCTAGGTTAGGAAATAACATGTGTCTATTTACTCGGGCTGGGTCACTTATACAAACTAATGCAATTCTTTAGGGAGTGAATGAAATACTTCAGTTTACTAGTTAAAGAGAGACTCAAATGGGACAAGAAGGATTTTTATCCTAAGTAAGCTTAGATGTCTACTACTATGTCTTACCAGTAAACACTTCTGTGGTTCCATGATATAACTTCCAATTTAAAAAAGAATTATGATATTGGAATACATGAAGTTTATGCAGAAAACACTTTTATTTCCTCATCAAAGGAAGGAATGTGTGAAGGAATACAATGTGGTAACAGAGTCTATTACTAAAGCCTTTAAAAACTTAGGTAATGTGTCAAAATTCAAACCTTCATGATGGACTCTGAATACATATTGATAGCAACATATATGTGCTTATCACCTTGGGGACAAATGACTTCAGAGTTTCCTGCTAATTTAGGTAAACAGACTAAAGATGTGCAGCCTCTTAGCTGTATCTGAGGAGGGGGTAGGTGTTAATTCTCATGAATTATTCTTATTGATGTCATAAAATAACTCCAGTTTCTTTTCTACTCAACTTGATCTCTGATATACAAGGGATTGTTACTTCATATATATTCCCAACTGTGTCTATATCACTTGCTTGTTACAGCTCTAAATACTGAGTACTACAACCCGGCACTTTCAGTTCTGGAATTCTCAATGAATCTGCTTTTTAAACAAGGGTTTTATCCCTCACTTGTTAAATTATAACATGAAGGAACAACTGGAATTAGGAATTTTGTTGGAAATTAGTACTGGATGCCTGTTTTGAATCTTACTAGTCTAGATAAATCATAGACACCACAGATGACTTAAGCTATGCATGGCAGTATTGTGTAATGGTTATACCTACCAATCTTGGGGTCAGACAGACCTGAGTCGTAATCCTAGCTCTGTTGTTTGCTATCTGTGTCATCTTAGGTAAATAACCTAAGAGTTCATCTCCAAAATTGGGACAGTAATAATACTTACCTCCTGGGGCTATTATGAAGATTAAATGAAAGGATGTAAACAGTTTAGTTTAGTTCCTGGCTTATAGCAAATGCCAGTTAGTATACAGCAGCTTCCAGACTTTGTTGCTGTTGCTGTTTGCTCTGGGAATAGAGAGAGGCCCTTGTTCTCTTTCACTCTGTTTAGATTATTTGATGAAGCTCAGTTATGGACTAGAATGAATAATAGGAAGGAATCACTACTTTCCCCGGGAGAGATAGTGACTTGCTTCCCGGCATAAGGAGTAGCTGGGCTCCATGACATTCAAAGGATATTTCACAACAAAGTAGTTCCAAGAATGATAGCACTGTGCAATGCTTCTGCAATGCCAATTTTCTGAAGATCGAATTTTTATGAAACTGTCCTCCTGTACTAAGTGACAGCAGAAAGCAACAGTTATTCGTTTTAGCCTTTAAAAAATCTCCATGCTTAAGCTCAATACCATCGCGTTAGTTCTACATCTCACTTGCTTAGTGCTAGCCTACATAGATGTAGGGGCTCAGTCCTCACCTGGTGGGCTTGCTGTAAGAGCTCCATTCTCTCCTGCAGAATCTGACAGTCATACTCTCTGCTCTTCCTCAGCATTTGCCGCCGTAACTTTTCTACTGCCGTCCTCAGCTCCTCTTGCTGTTTTTCACTTAATAATTCACCAAACTTGATAACAGTTTCTTGCTGCAGAGCATTGTACAAAGTAGCTTCTAGTTCCTGGATTCTCTGGCAAATAAAATTGGAAAAGTCTAACTTTGGAGCTGAGCATTGACGCATGGTGCTAGGAAGGCAGATGTGTAGCTGTATGTGGACATGGACGTAGTGCTTTAGTCTCTCCGATCTTAGCGACAGGAAGTACAAAAGCTTCTCCAACCCAACTCCCCCTCTAAACAGTCCCTTTCTGATAGCCCATAAGGGTCATACAGATAACACATGTGCTACTCTAGTGAGGGAAATCTGTTTTCTTTCCTGGTATCTTATCTATTTTATATACTTTCCATTTACAGAAAGCCCTTTGTTATGGTAACTATACCTCCTTCTATTCTTATATGTAACAGAGAATAAGTTTTGTTTCTCTTCCCCTTGAAAGCCCTTCAGGTATTTGAAAACATCTAACATGGTGACCCAACGTTTAGAAATAAGTGGTCTAAGTTGGAATAAAATACTTGAAATTGGAGATATATTTTCATCAACATAATGCCACCACTCTTTTACATAGTAATCTTTTGTACTTGAAGTTAGCTTTATGATCTCCATGTTTTATCTTGAAATAAAAATTGGGAAATATGATCCCAAGATGGCCCAGAGTCTTAGAATTGGTCAGTTTTCTAATACACTCAGATTTATGATTTTCCTAGCACAAACATTTCTCTGAGTCCTTTCTTTGATAGCTGCAGTGTTTACTACCTCTTGTATCTCAGTTTATTAAAAAATCTGCTTTAGATACAGTTGCAAAACCTATAGTCTTATTCCTTATAACTTTCACAAGAGTGACTGGACTTGCCCTGATATGGGATGCTTTCCTAGGTCTTGTCCTTCATGAGGCATGTCACAGTTTTTTAATGTTAATTATGGTTTTCTGAATGAGGACTCAATAGTTTCGGGAGCTACATAAACACCTAGTTTAATTCTACTATGTGTAGGTAGGAGAGACAAATGTGAAAGGGTAGGAGGTGAAGGAAAATCACTGGCTTCTTTATTCTCTAATTAGCACCAACTGTCATTATCTTTTTTCCTTGTCAAACAATGGCAGCATCCTGTATTCATTCTGTAGGAGGAAGACCGATTCATCTTTGTTACAAGCAGGGGATGTGTCCTTCTTTTCCCAAAAGTGACTCAAGCTGCTTCCAGGAAAGCATTATAAAAACCTCTGCTAGCCACTTCTTGGAATATTCCTCTAGTTTGTTCTTTTTCTCTCGATCCATGACTCTACTGATGGGGGCGGGGCACAAGGAGAGAAGAAATGTGAGCTCTAATCTAGTGTAAGGAATCTTGCAATATGAATTTGGTAGAGGGGAACAGATCAAATGTAATGTTCCATCAGCATAATCTTCTGCGGGAGAGAGAAAGGTGGAGTCTTTTTACCAGCACAGCCTGGCTCTTTGTGGCTGGATTGGGTAAAGGCTGCAGCATCTGGAGTGCAATCTACATAATACCTACTTACCAACTTGGGCAAAACTCATATTCTCTAAGCTTTACCTTCCTCATGTGCAAGAAAGAATAACAGTGATACCTACATCTCATAGGCATGTTATGGCACATAAATTAATTAAAAATATGCACAACAAATGTCAAATACATTGCTATTTTACCACTCTATTAGTCTTCCAAGTGACTCCATCAGATTGAATGTTTTCTTTAATCTACATTGTCATCCAATATGTACTTCATCTCAGTCTTACGTAACAACACATTTATTTTTTAAAAGACAAAGTATAATTGTGAAATACCTTAAGTATATTACAAAGAGAGATGAGGATGTTCTTGTTCTAAAAATTAGAACTACAAACCAGTGAATGAGCTACTTTCATGTCATGGCCTATTAAGTACATGACATGGCAAATTAAAGATGCTTCATGCCATAATACGTAAACATAAATATTCTGATTTCCATTGCTTGTTGTACCTACCATATATGCTTGGTCAAGAGCTTGTTTTCTGTAGTCTAGTTCTTCTTCCAAATATCCTTTTATTTTGCAGAATTGTTCCTATAGTAAAGGGCCATATCGATAGAGTCAGCTTAGTTAACCAGAAAGGGATATATCAATTGTATTGATTTATTGTTTTCCCTAATTCCAACAGATGACAAATCACTGGTATTTGTAAAGTCATAAATTTTTGCCTGTTAGGAAAGTAGTTTAACTTTCACAGTCTCAATGGGAATCTGAAAATCAATAGAAAGAAGCTTTATGAAAGACATAACAAAACTCCACACGGGCTGCCTTAAATAATCTTTATGCCAATCTGAAGGGATGTGATTAAGTATAGATTTTGACAAGATAAGTGTTAAATAATAGGTCTGTCTGTGTAGATATAGTCTGCCCTTTGTCTCTGCTGGTTCTGCATCTGGGGACTTAACCACCTATGAACAACAATATTTGCAAAAACAATCACATCTGTACTGAACATGTACAGAAATTTTGTTTTTATTGTTCCCTGTAAAATAAAGTGCAACAACTATTTACAAAGAATTAGGTGTTTAGTACGTCTTTTTTTTTTTTTTTTTTATCTTTTTGAGACAGGGTCTCACTCTGCAGTTTAGGCTGGCCTTAAGCTTACTGTGGTAGATGATGAATGTTAATTTTCTTCCCTACAGTAACCTTCTTATTATCTACATGTATCCCATCACAGTGTTTAGTACGTCTTTTTTTTTTTTTTTTTTTGGTACTGAGAGTCAAACTCAGGACCTTGTGCTTGCCAGGTAGGTACTTAGCCACTGAGCTATACACATCCCCAGCTCCCATCATTAGGTGTTATAAGTAATCTAGAGATGATTTAAAGTACACAAGAAGATGTATGTCAGTGATATGCAAACACCATGCCCTTTTTTACAGTGGACTTGCGCATTTGTGGATTTAGCTATCTGCAGGAAGTCCTGGAACCAATCTTCTGTGGACACCAAGAGATGTCTGTATGTTGTGATAGTACAATTTTGTGAGAATGATTTGACGTCTAACATAGCACCACTGTGCAATAAACACAACTAACTTGTTCAAATTCATCTGTGTAAAATTAGCAAACAAAGACAAATAACAATTTGAAGAGTAGGTGGTTATTCTGACCCCACTGCCGCTTGGAGAGTACTTGTTAGCCCTTACACAAAGCTGGCCTGAGCTGGGAGGCATAAATTTGACGTTTCCTGGCTTTTTTCAGTTTCTGTGTGTTTCTCATCTCGTGAGCCTCTTGTCATCAGCAAGTAAAAACTGTATCTTTATGTAGAACATAGTCCCTTGTGTAAGTCAATTATTTCTTTGGGTGTCACCTGAAGGAATCAGAACCTCTTCTAACCCTAGGGAAATGTCAGTTGTGCTGACTTTTGAGAGAATGTGCAGTAATCTTGCCGTTGATTTTCCTGATTCCTTTGGGTTCCTGATCACCCCTGACTAGAACAATGCCTAGTCCAAGCTGATTGACATACTAACATTTGTGCATTTAAACAGGTTTCAGGGGTAAATCTGAATACAAACTGTTTTTGTTACTTGTTTTGACTGATGTTTTGGTAAAATGTGAATCCTGTACAAAATACAAAGATTTATAAATTGTGTCATGCCATAAAAATACAAGTTTCTGTTCTTATTATAATATTCTTTCACCTGATAGGAATCAAATACATGGTTTTTCTAAACAGTAGTAATAATATTTACAAAGTCTTGTTATAACATGCTACACATTACTGCAAGTTAAGAATAAGTTTTGCACTTGGGGGTCTAATTTTTATTTTTATTTATTTATTTTTTTTTGTTTTTTTCTCCAGTACCGGGAACCGAACTCACGACCTTGCGCTTGTCAGGCAGGCGCTTTGCCGCTGAGCTAAATCCCCAGCCCCGGGGGTCTAATTTTTAAAAGTGTGTTAAAGCATCTACAACATAAAATTTATTACTGTACCAATTATCATGTGTGCAATTCAGCAATGTGAGGCCTCTCATATTGTTATGCAATCACTCTCCAGAAGTTTTTCATCTTGCCAAACTAAAACTTCTTCCATTAAGCAACTCTATTTTTTTTTCTCTTGGCCTTTGATAAGCACAGTCTACTTTCTGTTCATGAGTTTCACTACTCTAGGACCTCACATGAGTGTAATTATATAGCATTTATCTTTTTGTGACCAGTTGATTTCACTTACACAGTGTTATCAGAGTTCATACCTCTTAGCTTGTGTCAGAATTTTCCTTTGTTTTTCCACTTTTTTTGTTTTTTGTGGTTCTGGGGATTGAACCCAAGGTCTTTGCACTGAAGCTATGTTCCCAACCCTCTTTTAGTTTTTATTTTGAAACAGTGTTTTGCTATGTTAATAAGTTGCCTGGGCTAGGCTCAAACTTGTGATCTTCCTGCATCAACCTCAAAGAGTGCTGGGATTACAAGTGGATACCGCCATGTCTAGCTGTCTTTCCTTTTTTTGGCTGGACTATATGAGAAAACATGCTTCATTTTGTTTATTCATTCACTCAGCAATTGTCATTTTGGTTAATGCAACCTTTTGGCTATTGGGAATAATGCCACTATGAGCATGGGTATACAAATACCTCTTCTGGACCCTGTTTTCAAATCTTTTGGATAGATAAGATCTGATCAAAATATATAGGAAATATTTAAATTAAAAATAATTTATTACAGTAAAAGACACATTAATCCTAAACCCCTCAAAACACTCCCCTTGCTGTGAATGCGCTTATCCCATCATTCTCATCACTTTCTGAAGCAGTTCTGGAAAGTCTTTTCTCAGTAACAGCCACCAAAGTGGTTTGGGGACTTTTAAAATCATCCTCTATTTCTTACATCTTCTGTTTCTATTATATGTACCAAGTATATGTACTAGAAGGGTTATCCAGTCTAAGAAAAAAATCCATTTAATTCAATCTTATCCAGCTGAAGTTTTGGAAATAGGACCAAACACACCATACTTATTTGGAAGGCTACCGTTTGAAATTGCTGGATATGTCTCAAATTTTAAATAGTGTATCTAAACACAATTTGAAAACATGTGATGCCTCTCTGTACACAAACTAATAGAAAGATCACAAACTCTTTCGTGCTGGGTAAAGCTAACAGAGGCAACCTTCATTTCCCATTGGCCGTGCGCAGGCTCTTTAATTGTTATGCGTCCTTGTCTTTGTACTCACCATGTCACTTTCCAATTCCATCATTTTCTGGTGCAGGGCGGCCTCTGCTCCTTCAATCTGCTGGATCCACTAGGGGGTTGGAAGACAAAAGAGTGTGATGCATTTGTTTGATGCAGTATACACACTGTGGGCTGTTCACCTAGGTGCCTGGGGTCCTCCCCTTACCCCTCAGGAGGCAGGCTAAAAACTTTTGTGAAAACCTGATGTGCTTTTATCCCTTAGTCCAGACCCAAGGCTATATATAGCCTCCCATGCACCATTCATTCAACAAGCGCATGCCTTGACATCTATCGCATATAGGCCGCTGAGCTAGGCTTTGGGGCTATGATGGTGAACAGGACCAAGGTTTTTGTTCCCACTAGAGGACACACAGGAGGTTTTCTTGGAAATGACAGTTGCATTGAGGTCTGCAGAAAAAGAGATGTTTTGAAAAAAAGGGGAGGAAGTTCCAAGCAGAAGGGACTCCACTACTGTCAATAGCTCCAGGTTGGAGGGAACAAAGGGAACAAAAGTAATTTTTCAGCTTATAAAACTGATTATAGCAAAAGAGTAATTAAGACTTCCACACACTTACTTATGATGCCTCATTGGCTCCCTGAGGTATAAGCTGACATTTAACATGACAGAGATCCAATATAATAACTTGTTCTATTAAGCCATATATGCGGTAGGAACATCCTGTATTATTCAAAGTCTAAACAATTCCTGTGGTTTATGGGTGCTGACATGAGTATTGTACAGCACAATATTTTTTTTTTTTTTTTTTTTTTTTTTTGTTTTTTCTCCGGTACCAGGAACTGAACTCACGACCTTGCGCTTGCCAGGCAGGCGCTTTTGCCGCTGAGCTAAATCCCCAGCCCCTGTACAGCACAATATTGTATTCTGAGTATTGAAGAAGTTGAGAATGCCTGGTGCATTGTGTTTGCTTTACTGGAATAGTGTTTTGTGAACACTCACAAATTCACTCACTTCTTCAACACACACTTGCCAGTCACCTATTTTATGTGCTCTTCTGACTGAAAGTTAGGAGAAAAGAAGGGAGAGAAAATAGATGCCACATTCACCCTCATGGGGCTTAGTGTCTAGTGGGAAGTAGAGAGGAGGTGCAACAAGAGCAGTGTCCCTTTGCAATACAATTGGTAAAATTCAGGGAGCAGATACACAGGTCACTGTGGGAACATACAGCTAGAAACCTAATTGGGCTTGGGTGAGCAGGAAGGCTTCTCCATGTATAGGGAAGTCTAATAATTAAGACCTAGCCAGGCCAAGGCAGAAAGAGAAAACAGGGACATTAGCTAGGTAAACAGAACAGGGTAAATGATCAGTGGATGAAGACAGAGAGAGGTGGAGAGGATAGAGGATAGAGATGATAAGAGACAGAGATGGAGAGGTAGAGGTAGAGGTAGAGACACGGACAGAGACAGAGACAGAGGGTACAAGGAGAGAGAACGACAGAGAGAAGAGGGAGGCAACGCTGGAGAACTAGGTAAGGACCAAATCCCAGGGGGCCCTCTTGTCAGGTTCTGGATTCTGGACCTTCTATTGGGACAGCATGGTGCTATGCGTCTTCTGGGAGAGGAAAGGTCATCAAGGCTGTAATGAAATGGTGAGGGAAGAGGGCTTTTGAAGAGCATATCCCAGCTTTCATACCATTTCATGCATAAATACTTTAATATGCATTTGTAACAAAAAAGCCCTTTCTTAAAAAATACAGACGTGGGGCCATGGTAATGTGATGCTCTGCAGAACTAACACTAATTTCCTTTGTCATCTGGTATCTGGTTGCCAATGGACAGCAAAATTTGTTTAAAACACACTTGCTTTACTAAAATCAGGATATAAAAGATCATTTCAAGATTTTAAAGTATTATTTTATTTTATAATAACACTTTTTGTCCTCCTTTTTCCCTTATGTCCTTATTTTGAGTAAAATAACTGTGATTTGACTTGTAGAATTCCCTCGTTTCAGACTGGAGAAGGTTGGTTACTTGATCATTATTTCATTTAATTGGCAACAAGGCTTTTAGGTGTTTTATAAGAAGTACCGTTCCCACCGTATCCAAATATGCCCACATGACTCTCAGCTCTGCTCATCACCCTATGGTGTTCCTCTTCTCTCTGCTCCACCATTTCCCAGGTTTAGACACAAGGGGGCAGACCACACTAGTGTTGCTTTTCCTCCTCACAGTTTCTGTGCCAGGCTTTCAGAATGAGACTACAGACACCCAACACCAAGTTACAAAATCAGTGGGGAACAATAGGTGTGTACACATACAAGGAAAGTCTGTGGAGGGTGATGCTACAGTGTATCAGTTTACCCAGCATGGAGGCGTTGATGAAATAATGTACTCCAGAAGGTTTCTCACTCCCTAAGAAGGATACACTTTTGTAAGGGCAGTAAAAATTATCCATTACAAATCAGTGAGTAAAATTTTCTTTGGGATATCCTCATTCTGCCTGGATTGTATCACATTTATCACACATTCTATAATGAAGAATTGTGTGCAAAAGAGATGCTCTTCATACCCTATGTTGTTCTGTAAATGTTAGGCCAGACATGGAGAAGATTTGGAAAGCTAGAATGACTCATTACCTTCTCTGCTAGGGACAGCACAGTGCTGGCCTGAATTATGGCCACTTGTTCTTCATTTCTTAAATTCTGTGAAAAATAAATAAGAAAGGTATTGAGATGAACATAGGTATGATATTTATGCTATTGAAAACAATCACTGCCACCAAGAACTACTATGTATGCATGCGTGGAACCTTAACAAATTCCTATGGTTTAGGAAAACTCCCTAATACAGAGTGAATTCAAACACCCAAAAGAGGCATATTAAATGTTCTTTTTAATCTCTCCCTAATACCGGTTTGATTTTTGTTACTGTAAGCATAGTTTTTAGACAATTATAGTATTTTAAAAATTAAATAAAGAACAGTCTCTTCATAGCAGTTTTGATGTGATTTCATTGATATTCTTCCCTCCTTTGATAAATTTTCAAGGAGAAAAAATAGTGACTTCTTTAACTTACATGTGCTCCTCATCTTGTATCACTATGAATGACCCTCGCATTGAATTAATATGCCTTGACCCTGTCTAGAAGGAGCTTTTAGAAAGAAAAAGGATAATAGCTTTCTGGCCCATTTTTATAAAGCTGAAACAACCCTAGCATTTAGCAGCATTTGCAGTTGCCTGATTGATTAATTTTATATTCAATGCCTCTAGGCAACAGTCAGCTGGAAATTAGTTTTAATCACTGCAGATGTGGTCGGTATTCAAACTGGAGACTTACTCATGAGAAGCACTTCACCAAGTCCCATTTCTGTTACTGCCCTTTAGAGATCTCTGGCCAGGTTGTTTCACAAAGCATAGATTCTCTCCAGGCAGCTATGTCTTTAAGTGAACATAGCATCTCAGTTGCTATTATTTTATATATGATATGCTAGGAAGTATTTTTTATCCTTATTAGGCAAATTTATATCTTTACCATCCCCATATTTTATCATACTTACCCCGTTATCACCCAAGATATCTAGCTGCTTTATGAGATCAGGGATGTTCACATCCTGCAAAATCAAGGAAGAGCATTCAAACCAAAGACACACACATAGCCTCATATTTCACCAGTGCCAGAATGCTGGGTTAAAGGAGCGGTTTCAGGGACTGTATTTTTGTGGGTTCCTTTTCATTGAGGACAAATGGCTTTCAGTTTTTTCTTACAAATTGTGTGATCTTTGGAAAGCTTTCCTAATTTTCTCAGATACAAATGGAGGTAATAACACCTATTTCATAGGCTGATGTGGAGGATAAAGAGACTGCATGAATGTGTATAGCATGCAGGAAGGACTGAGAAAACGGAGGTTAACTTTTTACCTTCTAATTGCTATTTTTTTACCAGTTATAAAAGATTTTAGGCATAAAGAAAAGTAATATAAAGTCACAGTCAATGTCTTTTTAATTAGAGGAATACTAGTCTGGTTGAATTTCATCTGTCATGTAGAAAAATAGTAGATATCCATTGTTTCAGATAGCATGAATTTCTTCCTATGGGAAACAGCTTGTTTTTATTCTAGTCCTGGACTGTTTAAAGGAGTGTCACATCATTAAAAACAGTTCTCTTGGGGGCTGGGGATTTAGCTCAGTGGCAAAGCGCCTGCCTGGCAAGTGCAAGGTCGTGAGTTCAATTCCCGGTACCAGAAGAAAAACTACAAAAACAAAAACAAAACAAAAACAAAAACAAAAACAAAACCAGTTCTCTTGAATATAAGTTATATCCACTGGATTAGGTTGTTTGATGTGTTTAAGAATTAAAAATCTAAGGAAAAGGCAAATACCATTGCTTTTTATTTAATCAATATTGAATAAAAATTGCTTTGATTTATAAATTTTCACATAGCCACAGAATTTTAGACACCATAAAACTTGTTTTGGATGAGAGAAGAAAGTACATTTTTACTATTTAATTTCTTGTCCACTTTTTAAACTTCATTAGTGCCACTTCCTCCTGATACTAAGGTGCAAACAGCAGTATTAGCAGAGCCTTCCACCAAGAAAGAGAAAATCTAGGTCTATTTCATAGCTAGGGAGCAGCCACGGGAGCAGGTGTATCCGGCAGCTCAGAGTGGGACTAGGAATGGCCATGCAGAAGGTAAAGGAGAGACCAGGAATAGCAGAGGCATCTCATCTGGGAGAAAGATTCACAACAGGATTGCATTCCATTGGAGGGTAATGAATTTTCTGGGAAACAGCCACTTCAATCCAATCTCAGTATTTAAAAAATATTCCAGTAGCACTAGAGATAGAATGAAGTATTACCTAACAATCAACAAGTTAAGCCCTAAGCCCTCTCAAAAGGGCAAAAAAAAAAACAAACAAAAAAACCAAAAAAAAAAACCATATCAAAAGTGATAATGAAATAGATGAGTTTGAAGGTCTTTTCTAACTCTGAAATATGATGATAACAAATTCCACAGTTCAGTTCCAAAGTTAAAACAGAAAATCAGCATGTTTTTAATCTGGCAACCTGAAATGTGCCTCTGCCTTTATTTCATATTTCCCCTAGATAATTAAGGCTAATTATATTAATATGTATATTGATCCTTACCTTTTTTGTGGTGCTGGATTCAACTCAAGGCCTATCCATGAGCTGTATCCCCAGCTTTTTTATTTTTATGCTTTTGCTAAGTTGTTCAGTTGCCCGGTCTAAGCTCAAACTTTGATCCTCCTACCTCTCTCTTCCAGAGTACTGGGAGTACAGTGTGTGCGACCTGGATGTAATGCTTTTCATTACTGTGTTCTAAATGATTATGGCTTCTGAATTCTTTGCTATTACCATTCATTTATTTTATATCTACAGATTTTCCAACCAATGGGACTATTTTCATTTCCTATATCATTTGTATCAAATGACATCCAGTGGCTGAAAGACAAAAAGTTATGGGCATATTTCCCCTTTGATGACCCCATTTTTCTAATTTCTACAAACATAAAAGATCCAATGTCTGCCTACCTTGACACCTTCTTTCATACAGTAGATCTGTAGAGCACTCACACCATCTGAGAATGGGTGAATTTGTAGATTAAATGGAGGGGACCGCCTCTCTCTCTCCTTGAAATACAGTGAAGAATATATGAGAATTAAAAAAAAAAACCATTAAATGCTAAACTAGTTCTCTTTTTATGCTATTTCTGAAGTTTATCAATATGTCTTTAAACACAAGGTGTTCATGCTTAAATTTAATGGGAAAAAAACCTGACTAGTTAACTACAAAGTATGGAAGAAAAATTATAGTGTCATCTATTCTTGCAGATTTTTTGATCAGGGCAATACAGGAAGTGCTGTTCCAATTTAAACTACATGAATATTTAGAACTTTCAGATATCACGGAGTAGCTCTGCCCTGAGGTTTTATGGTAGCAAACAGCCTTTTGCATACTTAATCCACTCAATCTTTATGAGCAAGATATGTAGGCTGCAGAAAATGAGTTACTCTTCTTCACAGAAATATAGCAGCTGCTAACTTTTTATCCAAATCAAATTTGAAATAATCTCCAGCAGAAACCACTGGCAAAATGACAGAAAGATTGAATGGAAATTTTTCTTCTACTTTTGTGTATTAGTGTACATTCAGCCAGATCCATAGTCATATTCTACATGATAAAATTGAAATCTGATTTTATTTATATGTTTTATTTAATAAGCAAAACCCCAAAACAAATGCTTAAGATTTGGTCCAATTAATCAATTATTTCCTAAGATAAGCTACATTACTTCTTAGCCTTCTTTTGCATAATTGCATTATGGGCTACATGGTTTACTTACAAATTCAAATTTAACTGTAAAATAGTTTCATTTAGCACATTTTGAAATGTAATCCTTGAAATAAAATTTCAGTGAATCAAAATTCAATGAAAGATGGACATTATTTACAATCAATGAAATAATGATAAAGTTTGAATCTATTAGTTATTTAAAGATGATTCATCAGACTCCTGTATAAGGACACTGCCTGTAAGGAACATGGTCTGAACAGACACTTCTGAAGTCCTCAGTGTCTCACCACTCACTAATCAAGAGACTTGGGTGACTATTTGCTCTCCCTCAGCTGCCTCAGCAAAAAAAATCTTGACAGACTTCACAAAACAATAGGAATCTGAAATGCCTACTTTAGCCCCTGGCTCCTAATGAGCTCGGTGCATGTTTTGAATGTTTACTTTTACTCTGGTCATTATTTCCTTACTTCTAGCTCTAGGTTTCGAAACTCCAGCAGCTCATTCTGGTCTCTGGCATCCTGCAGTTCCTGTTGGAGCCGGTGATTTTCTGCCTCCTGTTTTTCTATCTAATAAAGTAAATCCTAAAGTTAGATGAGCATTGCACAAAGCAAGTACAATTTTCAAAGCAAGCATGGACCGATGTTCATCTACCCAGTGAATGAACCATGACAGAATTCCCAAATAGATGTGAATAAAACGAGTCTCTGGCTTTTCTTCTGGTTACAGTTCAGCTGAATGTTTTGAGTCAGTGAGAAAAATGCAGGCTATCTGGCTGTTTCTACATAAAGTCTAGGTCTCTGGTGAATAGTGAATGTGAGATATTCACATACCTGTGTGGTGGGTCAGACACAGTATACTAGAACCTGACTGAAAGATATATGTGAAAGGGACCGACATGCCTCATTTCTGGAGTTACCGTCTGTCAGATAAATATTTCCTTATTATTAATTGACAGTTTATAATTGTATAGGTTTATAGGGTACAAAATGATGTTATAATTTGTAAATGTGTGATATGATTACATTTTATCAATTAATGTGTCATCACCTCCAATACTCGACTTTTTGTGGTGATAACTTCTGACATTTACTGTCTTAGAAATTTTTAAGTGCACAATAATTTTTTAAAAACAGCTGTTACATAAAATTTTGTGGAATTCCAATTATCTATAGCATAAAGCCAAACTCCTTAATACGGAAATGAAAAACCTTAATTATTTAGTTACCACCTAGCTTTCCAATTTCAAGTGTTACAGTGGCTTCCTCTACACACTCACTTGTGATTATACCCAGTAGGATTTAGCAACCCCATCTATCTTACAAACTGATTGTTCAAGGAGCCGTCTCTCACCATCTCGCTGAAAGGGCTCCCCACTTCCCTTTCTACACAGGAAATCCTACACTTCTTTGAGTGCTAGGGTCTAACGTCTATCAGAGCTTTTCCTGGTCCACCCATTCTCAACTGACAGCTATTCCTTCTATTTCCCTGGGGACTGGTCATATAGGACCTTTGGTACAATCCCACAAAGCAGAAATGAGTTAGCTGTGTCTAAATGTGCTTCCCTCTGTGGACAAAGTCTATTTCCGAGTCATCTTTGGATTTAGGGGATCATACAGTCTTCACCAACTGCAATAGGTTTTCAGTAGATATGTGGATGGGTGTTCTGTGCAATGACTATTTAATATTTGAATTCAGAAACACAAATGGAGACACTTTTTTTAAATTGATAGGATGGATTTTATTTCCACAACCAAAAAATTTAGGTAAAATATTTAGCTTCAGTGTCACTTTTGCTTTCTGTTTACTCATAAGAGACTAAAGCTCAAAAATTTCCCTTTTGTACAAAAAAAAGTCAGATAGAAGACCTCCTGGGAATCATTTCTTATGAAAGAGAAATATAATAACTTTTGTTACCAGACATCTAAGGTTGATAAGAAAACAGGATATACAGTAAAAAGTTATATGACATTAATTAATGTAACTGACTCAATATTTTTTACTCTAGTTACTTGTGGAATGAACTTTCCTAAGATTGTAGAAGCTGATGAAAATTGTAAAAGAAAATCTACTTTCTAGAATCTTGTATTAGATTGATGAGTGGGTACTTGAGGAGATTGCTGCTTCTAGGGGTTTTAATTCACAGACCGGGACCAAGGCCAACAATTTTCTTTATAAGGAACTGTAATCATCTTCGGAGCACCAGTCCTCAACTTTGGACACTTAGCCACCTCTGCACCTCAGCTTTGTCTCACGCACTGTAAGGAGTAAGACAGGAAGTCAACCTTGCCAGGCTAGAGGGGAGAGGGAACATGCAAAGCCGTCCCTACCTCTTCTAGCTGCCCAGGCCAGTGTGGCTGATTTTCGTTACTTGTCAAGCATAGAAAATATTGGCAGAAACAACCCCAAAATAATTTGGACTAACCTACAGAATCATTTCCATTACTGAACTGGGCTTTCAAATTCTCTGTCAAGGAAATTATAAGATGATTTTGTTCGCTTCTGCTGGATTTGTAGAAGTTACACACTGATGAAAAAGCCAACTGAACCTAAAATGTTCTCTTATATTTATGCACCACCAAACGTCTATGTT
This sequence comes from Chinchilla lanigera, assembly GCF_000276665.1. NCBI lineage: Eukaryota > Metazoa > Chordata > Mammalia > Rodentia > Chinchillidae > Chinchilla > Chinchilla lanigera. The sequence goes on along the minus strand of NW_004955415.1, from coordinate 6,560,566 downwards.
TAGACAGCCAAAATTGATTGTATCTATTGGGCCTAAATTATGCTTTTCTATCTTGATTTGTTGATTAATTTTCTAGACCTTCTATTTTGCAGTTTGGATCCATTGAAAAGAAAATTTCTTCTTCTTTTTTTTTTTTTTTTTTTTTTCCTCGGGTACCGGGAACCGAACTCACGACCTTGCGCTTGCCAGGCAGGCACTTTGCCACTGAGCTAAATCCCCAGCCCCAGAAAATTTCTTTAAAAAGTAATAAAAACAGCTCAGCTTAGAAAAACGACTACAGTGTGAATAGTCTGCTAAATTGAACATCATCTTAGAGTCATATTCTTTCACTTCTTGCACAAAATAATATTTGTACTTTTTTTTGTAGGTGAACAACCACACAGGATGTGTGCATGTGCATGTGGGTGAATATATATATGTGTACAGTACATATATATATATGGTTAACAAATCAGTGGGTCTCAAGGATCACATCCTTTCAAGTCTACACAAGGCACAACGCGGAGCCATGCACACATGCCACTTAACCGATGGTGATGGTGGTGACAGGGATGCGGTTGAGCACTCAGCAAAGGACAGAGCAGCATGGGAAAAGCCTCCCCTTCCCTGGCCCCTGTGCCACTCCTGAGAGCATCCCCTGCTGCTCCTGGATTGCTCAGCGTTTTCTCCTCTGCCCCACTAGGGTGTTGTGCCCAACATACCTTTTCTAAAAGCTCCTGGTTTCTCTTAATGAAAAGCTGCTTATCTTCTACCCAGTGTGAATCCTGTTTGACAAAGAATATTGTGCAGTCAGCATTTCAGAGTGGCATGAAAGAGCATGTGTCCTCAAACCGTTTGGCCAGAGCTCTCTTCTTTCCAGCGATTTGTTTGCCTGCCAAGGACTGATAAATGACACCCACCCATGCCAGCAATTTCTTTGAAACTGTTGGGGCTGAAGGTGCCAGCAAGATTTCACCCGTTTCCATTGTCACTTGCTACCTTTTGAGTCTGAATAATCCAGGACCAGCCTTCTGGGGACTCAGAAGTGACCACACAGGCAAAAAGTGAAAAGGGTCAGAATGCACACAGGCTGGATACATATGAATGGAAAACATTAAAATGCAGAACCATAAATGTAGCATAGAGGCAAAGAGTGCAGCTGGGGTGGGGGGTGTGGTCCTT
>NW_004955415.1:6553042-6556975 GCF_000276665.1 Chinchilla lanigera | reverse complement strand
AGGTGGGCATCAGACTAACGTTATTCAGTGAGAGACCTCAAATCATGAATATTTCTCTCATGCTCTTGGAGTGCAACTCTTCAATTTGTCAGATAAGTCTTTCTACATCAAACCTAGTGGCTTCTCCATTCAAAGAAAGTCATATTAAAGCAAACCCTCTTGGGTTAAAACGTACAACAAATTTTCAGACTCTTAGAAATGTCAAACGGAAAAATTTTCCTCTAGTAAATAGAGCTCAGGGTTTACTGCAGTTTAGAAACATCTCACTTATTACATATTCGCTGGATGATTCCTTGGCAAGCCTCACCTCTCTGGCTCTTTGTGGTGAATGTTTGAGAACTTGTTTTTCTCATTACCTTAATTGGCTTGGAACTTCGTCTATGTTTTCTCCTGCGGATGAGCTTTTCTCTGTCCTGGAAAACATATATGGAACTTTGAGGTTTAGAGTTCTTACACATTTACCTTATTTTTTTCCTTTTGAAAGCAAGTTGTTTTTTCCTCGAGATATTACACGTTTTTATTTAAAATAAAATTTTGTTTTATATATTTTGGCACATTTTGGGTGTGATTCTCAAAGATATTTCAGAGTAAGGGTATTATACTTTTCCTGATGATTTATGTGGTTCCAAGAGCTTCACAATCAGTTTCACTGTTTCTAATATCAGAATCTTTCATTTTGCATTTAAAATTCAAGTAACTTCAAAAATAGTTATTTATATTCCTTTACAGCACAGCTCTTCAGTTCTTTTCAGGTCTAAAATTATTTTAAAATTTACATTTTAAAAAACTGTCATAAATTAAAGCCCTTTTCTTTTCATTAAATCATTTGTAAGACATAAAAAGCTTAACTGTTGACTATTTCTGGAATATGAAGGGCATATCTGGTTGGGTGAAATCATTTAGTTGTTCTATTCTTTTCCTTTCCTCCCTTTCTTCTTTCCTCTCTCTCTCTCTTTTTCCCTTCCATCAAAAAAAATCTAGAAAACTCAAATAATACATAGAAATAATGATCAATTTCCTTATTCATTCATGTTGTAAAAGGAGATATCCTGAGAATTTGGAGCACTCCATGTATTTAGTGCACAAATTTAAGCTTGGTGGTATAAATGTTTCCCTCATAGTCTGATCAACCTTCTTAAGCAGCCCAGCATTGTGTAAATTTATAGCTTGGTTTCATGATGCTCAAACCTAGAGATATTCCCGGACTAGTGAGCATGTAAGATTTATGAGTTATTAAGATGTGTAAGTGTGAAATCAAAGTGAGGGCCCCAAGGCTTCAGCCCACATGTGAAAAACAATCTGATTTAAGCCAGTGACATTAAAGTTTTTAGATTTTTTGCATTTATAATCAAAAATATTTTGGTCAATATAAGTAAGACTGTTAAATTTTATGCATTGTATACTTATATTACCCTGGTAATCTAATGTATGCATTAGAACATATACTTAGTATAGGCATTTTTTAAAGAATGAGTGATAAATAATTTCAGATGGATATTACAAGCTTTCCTTCTCTCAACAGCAGTGGGTCATTCTGATCACCTGCTTGGGAGGTTTGTCTGAACCCCTCCCCATAGTTCCTCCCACTTACAGATCTTTGCTTGATCCTGAATTGAGAGGGACCAAAGATGATGTTCTCAGAATAAAGGCAGAGAGGCAAAGAAGAAAATCCAAAGGCATCTAGAGGTCTCTGACCTCCAGAAGCTGGCAGATCCTCAGTTGCTGGAAGCATACATGTCAGTCAAATGCAAAGAGGAGCCATAATTACTCTAAACTATTCAGTAGGAATTGGAGTAACTGCCAGAAAGGCTAGATGGGAATTCCAGACTTGTCACTTGGTTGTGGAGTTGCTATTTATCAAAAAATATTTGTTAAACTGGATCTATGTGCTAGACACTGATTAGGTTTGGGAAACAAGACGTACACAGTCCTGTTATTGTAGGCAAAGTATTTAATCCCTGAAGTGCAGGATCCTGATAATGGAAAAATAATTACATAATAACAGATTTGAAATTTCCTTCAATGTGCTTTGCAGTCATTATTGCTGTTACCAAATTAGTTGAAAAGGGATCATAAATGGAAAAGTATAATGTAGTTAAATAATATAAAGCATTTCTGCAAGAGCCTTTTGAACATAATTATACACTAAGCTTATGAACTTGAGCCTCTGAGGTTAATCCAAAATTATTAAATGCCCCCATTGTGTGTTGGTTTGTTGGCTACCTGTGCTTGAGAAAGCTTAGAGCTTACAAATGGATCGCTACCTACCCTTGTGAGCTCATCAATAATGTTCTGTTGCTCAATGACCTGAAGTTTCAGAAACTCTGTCTCTTGTTCTTCATTAGCTTGGTCGAGGTCATTTAGAGATTTTAATTTTTTCAAAGGTGGGTGAGATGTTATTTTTTCTCTCTGAAAAGGAAAAGAAGAAATTATAGGAGGAAACTTCAAAAATTGTAAAGTTCAGTCACTCACATGTATAGAAATCTGATGAGGGTCCAGCTAAATCTGAATACTGCTCAGGCAATTTTACATAAACCAACTAAAACACTGATGTGAATTTTACCTGTTATAATACATTGACATCACTGAGGATCTTTATACCTCTTTCTGAGGCTCTTTATCCCTGTCTGTTCAGGAGTAAATTAGGAAATCACTTGTCCATATACGATACAAGCTATGGTACCTATCTCCCAATTATCATACAAGTTTTTACAAGACAAGGTGTGCTGTCTGTGCAGGTTTGTAATCACATGTTAGTGAAATCTTCGAAGAAGTGTCTGTGGCTTAGGAGGCACATTAATGCCTTGCTTCTGCATTTCCAAGCTTTCGGAGAATGTGCACATTCCTGGAAGCACACCTACAGTTCTGTAATTTTAGAAACTCCGTGATATTCAAAGGCAGCAAGTTTATCTTGCTTACTTCCTTACAGCCTTCTTGCTTACATAAGGGCAAATCTAAATAGCAGTGTACTTCAAAACCAAGTGGAGAATAACAACAGTGAGCCGGGTATTGGAGTAATACAGAGAAGGAAGCTACAGTTTTGCAACGTCTGTGATACCCACCATTTCTGAATTCTCCTTGGTAACGGCTTTTAGTTTCTCTTCCATGCGCTGCAAAGACACCACCAGTTCATCGTTTCTTTTGGCGAGGCACTTGTTTCTTTCCAGGAGAGGTTTACATTGTTTTTCAGTCTCCCGCACACGTTTTAACTGGGAAGAAATACATTAAGATTTGTCTCTTCTAGTTGGGGGGATTTGGGGACCTGGGGAGTCAGTTGGTGGGAGGGAAAGCATCCCGGTCTGCTTTACTATTTTCCTCAGGACTATTAACATGCCTGTCTTCCATTTAACACATCGACTGCTTCCTTTTCAGTTTCTTCTCATGGGTTTTTATACTTGTGTTCATAACCCTGTATCCCTTGATTACCTTATAGTAGGTGCTGCGGAGATAGTGCTTTGGGAAATGCTCAGGAGGAGTAAGAGTTCTCTCCATTCCCTATTTAGAGAAATACCTCAGTTTCCCCACCATGCTCAGCCCCATTCTTAACCCTAGAATGACTGCTCACTGAGTCAGAGAGATAAAGCAGTCAGCTCATCTAAATTGCAGTCACTTGAATAATAACCAGGATCCCAACTGGAGCCTGTGCATCTCCAAAGCCTGTCTTTCCCTCAGAGTACTTGCTGAAATCTCCTGATTCGTATGGCACTAAGTCTCTTTATTGCTAAGGAAGTTTTACTGAACAGCTACAAGAAAAATAAGACAATGTACTTTTGAAACTGTACTAGCTGGGAGTGGTGGTGCATGCCTGTAATCCCAGCACTCGGGAGGCTGAGGCAGGAGGATCATTGTGAGTTCGAGAGCAGCCTGGGCTACAGAGTGAACTCAAGCCCAGCCTGAACTGCATAGCGAGACCCTGTCTCAAAAAGACAAAAA
>NW_004955415.1:6514006-6546147 GCF_000276665.1 Chinchilla lanigera | reverse complement strand
AAGTGTGGAGATAGGTTGTGTAAAAGGAAGGGAAAATAAAAAAGAGTGCATAAATCTTATTGAAGCAGTTTCTCTTGTCACTCTGTTTGCACACAATTTTTGAACCTCTTACCCTTCAGGTGGTTTAGATTTTACATTGTTATGAAGATAGACTTCATGTCTACATTAGTGATGTGGTAGTAAAAGGAAGTCATAGAAAAAATGTACAGGTCAACAAGTGAATACATTCATAGATTTTACATTGAAAATAATTAACAAAAATATTTCATGCAAAGTCCTTTTAAAAAATTTACCTACCTACGAACGCCAAAGCTCAGGGTCTTGATTCTTTCTTCAGCAGCCATTGCTGCTTTGAGAAACCAAAGGCAGGGCAGAGACCAATACCTCTGCTCTGGGTTTGGTCTTTATTGTCAAACAATGCAGTAGAATAAGTGGAAGATTTTAAAAAAATCAGAAATTTGGCAACAACATTTTATGTTTATGCTGTCTTACAGTACAAAGAAAACCACACATGTTTAGCTTTTAAAAGTGTTCTGTGGTAACTATTTTTAACTTAAAATTGAAATCCTAGAAATATCATCCAAAAAACCATAATTAGGATTCTTAGAAAATAATTGTACAAAATTGGAAAACAAAAGAAAATAAAGTTTTTCCCTAAAAATACAATTTTTAGAGAAGCATAAAATATATTCTAATAGCAATTGTTAATTAATATGACATGACTAAGGTATAACTAACACTAAATACTTGAATACAAATGCTATTTCTAAATAACTTAGGACACTGTATGTTTTTGTTAGATGTTAGTTTTATATTCATGCATGGTGAGGGACTTATGTGACTTTTGGTCATCATACCAAAAAAATGATCTAATTCTTTAGGAAGTGAGATAAGTCTAGAAAATTTTAAATAGTAAACAAGCTCTTGAAGGATTACAACCAATCAAAAAATCATAATGGCTCTTGTTTTTAACAGTCCTTATTCACTTTGAGGGAAAGATCTATTTAAAATGTGGAGGGATTTTATAGCTCTGTGTTTTGCTTTCAGGCACTGTTCTTGGAAAAAAAAGGCAGGTGAATCACTCAGGATGTTTCCAGTGGTTTTTCAGGCATCTTGAAAAGCACAGAATCATCCCTTATAAAAAGCCCTATGCATATTACAAATGTCCACAAACCATGCTGAATTTGAAAAAGTTCATAATTTATGATATTTTAATAGATACCCAAGATAACAGTTACTGTACAGATATTCTCCACATATGTGAACCTGGGAGAATCCAATTCTGAGGTGGGTAACTAAAAATTCCCATAACTCTGGTTTTAGCTTGGGCATATATCTCGTTGTTTAGCTACCTAACTAGCTACCTTGTATTTTTGGATAGAACACTGAACAAAATATGAGCATTATTTAAAATCCAGTGGTAAGGGAACACACGAACAAGCAAATTCCATGGAGCTCTAGACCTGGAAAGAGAACGCGTCTGCCCTGGTCTGGTGCGATTACTAACCAGCCTCCGAATGTCCCGCTCTGACTCCCACTTGATCTTCGAGATGGCTTCTTGGTGAGACTGATGCTCGCTCCTAAGGTCCCCAGCCTTGATTTTATCTGCTTGGATCATATTGCTCAGTGCCTCGTCCACTTGCTTCTTGGCCGTTTTTAGGTCCGTAATTTCCTGTAGCAGCTTAAGCCGCTCTGCATCAAACAGTTTCCGGGCCTCCTCCCGGGCCTCAATGGTAAGCGCTGTCCTTACTTTGTCGCTGCTGCCATCCCGGAGGGCACAAAGAGCAGACTTGAGCCTCTGAATCTCTCCGTCCCGCACCTTCACTGTCCTTGACATTTCCTGCTCGTGCTGCTTGATGAGATTCTCCCGCACGGCCTGCAGCTCCTTCATCTTCTCCTCATGGAGCTTGGCTTTGAGCTCTGTCACCAGCACCGTGTGCTTGCGCTGCTCCAGCTCACGAATTCTCTTTGCTTCTTGAGTCTTCTCTCTTTCAAGCTTGGATACCTAAACGCAGAGAAGAAAAAAGATAAAAGAGATGAGCCTCAAAGAGAAGGTGTGCTCCCAGGCAGGATCTGCAGTTTAGGCTGCTGTGATCGCTTAATTCCTCATTTCTTTTCAAATTCCAGCCACTATGAGCTCAGAGGGCGGGGAACCACAGTATTCAAACCTAGGAATACACTTACAACTATTTATATGACTTTGTTCCGACACATATTTCATGTTCTGGGCCTTACTATTCGGTGTGTGGTCTACAGACAAGCTCAGTAGCAACTAGGCTCTTGGGCTCCATCCCAGACTTCCTGAAACTGGGGGAGAGGGGAAGTGTTGGTGTAATGGGCTTCTCCCTGGTATACAAGCATTCAATGCAAAACACATGGAGAGGTTCTTAGACCAAACAACCTTAGCCAGATCCGAAATGACAAATGTGGCCATCTCTGGATAGCTCAAAGTTTGATAGTGTGATTAGGCCAGTAAACTGGTACCTAAAGCAACATTACAAAATCTCTCTCTCCCTTCCGTTTTCTTTTGGAAGAGAATCTACTGCTACTAATGAGACTGTGAAAAATAAAGATACTTCAACTTACCTTTTTTGGTGCGGCAACCCAGTTCCATTCCCAAATTTCCAGGGATGTCTCTCTGCATCTGCTCTATTCTTACTCCTACCACTCTAATTTGCCCTGCCCCTCTAGCCACTTTTCTAAGAATTTTAATAAACTGTTACTTCTAACCACGTTACCTTTCAAGAATTCTGGTTAAGAATACAATCTTGTTTTTGGTTGTATTTCCAGGGATAGGTCTCAGTTTAGGTTAACAATTGTGCTTTCTCAGTCTGGCTGGTCAGTCTGGGCCAGTAGCTCTGGGTGGAGTTTTGACATTAGGAGCTTGGCAAAGCTTCTCTGGGTCTTGTTGTGCATCCTCTTTCTGCCACTTCAGGCTCTGTCGTTGTTTTCTCTCCCTATGTTTCTTTCTGTCATAACACACATACATACCCACATCCTCACTACTTAAAATAACTTGGAAAAGGAGAAGAAACTTTAAGATCCCCAAGAGCATTGTCTAGTTCTATTGAATCTGTTCCTTGTTGAACTGGAAGATTTCACAAAAGATTAGTTAAGAGCCTTTTGAGGTAAAAAAATTAATACTCAAAGCCCATATTGAAATCATTACAATTGTAATGTGAACTGTTTGAGATTTTACTTCAAGACTTTATCTACTCTTAGCTATTGCAGCATTTTCTAAGTCCTCATAGAATTTTATGAGTATTTTATTTTAAAAGCTACAATGAGGGCTGGAGATATAGCTCAGTGACACAGTACCTGCCTGGCGAGCATGAGGTCATGAGTTCAATTCCTGGTAACCCCCCCAAAAGCCAGTTACCCTTATAAAGGTTGTTCTTTTATAAAAAAAAAAAACTTTTTATTAATACATGTTTGCAGTATATAATGTTTCCATTCCTTGTGTGGAGCTGGTCCATGGGCACAGGGCAGTTTAATTTCTTCTTCACGCCTTTTTGTTTCCCTCCCTGCCTTCCTCCCTCTTCCTCCAGCTCTTGACTGCCTTCACATTTGAGAAAGATCTATCTCCTTACTTCCTCTTTTCTATTTTTTATTTTGCTCTTTATTAATAATCTGGGTTTCTCATGTATGAGAACTCATGTGATCTTTAAGCTTCTGTGTCTGAATTACTTCACTTAACGTTACGGTCTCAAGGTACGTTCATTTTCCCACAAATGACTCAGGTTGATTCTGAAAAGCTTGAAGCACAAGAGGACTTAGCGTACTAAGCAGCAAGGCATCTTCAATCGGCTGTCCTTTGATTCTCCCCAGCTTCCTAAGTCCCTTCCTGGGGCCCTGTCCTCTCACATGTCCTAATGCTGTGCTGTCTAGCACAGTGGCCACTCGACACACTGAACCCTCTCAATATCCAAGTTTGAACAAGGTTTTCTTTAAGGGTAAAATACACTCTGGATTTTGAAGACTTACTGTGAGATATAGGATGTAAACTTTCCTGTTAATCATTTTTATATTGATTACATGTCAAAGCTTTAATAGTTGTATAAAATAAGTTGAATACACTAAGTTATCACAACTAGTTCTGCTTGTTTTACTTTATAAAGTTGTAGCTAAAAGAACTTAAAAGATCACATTCACAGGTTGCAGTTGTTGCTTACCATATGGTTCTTTGTTCAACATTGCTCTAGAGTTCTGAAGGGGTAATTTACTGAACATAAATTTCCCAGGCTTGCTGGTGATATTCTTTCAGTAAAGCTCTGTTCTCGCTTTATTTATGTGCCTGTTCAAAAATCACCCCAGGACCCTTCATTCTGTAGAATAAAATCCCTCACCTGAGCCTTGCCTCTCAGATTTTCATGAAAGCTGGATAGACTTTGGCTCCTCCTACCTTCCTCCCTCTGCTCCCCTGACCCTGCTCAGAGCCCAGGACATCGGGCTATTTACTGGAAGTGGCACATCTCTGGTCCTGTGCTTACGGTTTCCTCTCCCTGTTCTGCCCTTCCCTCTGCTCCTTTGTGATGCTCTTTATCCTCGGGGCCCAGCTCGATGTCATCCTTGCCTGATATGCAACCCTGATTGTCCAGGACAAAGCTCCTTCTCTTGCCTTTGTTTCTCAGTGCTTCCTTACTGGCCTGTTCCATTCTTTTCTATCTGTTCTGATTTTTACATGCTTGGTTATCCTGAACTACCTTCTCTCCTCCTGAAACTCTTAGAAGGCTGCCACTGAATACCCTTGGGTTCTCAGTACAGCATACAGGAAGCAGCCAGAAGGCAAATGCTCATTAAAAGAGAAGGACCAGCATGTTTCACTGGGTAACTTCCTAACCAGAGGCAAGAATTCTTTATGTCATACAATCAGAGAATGCAGTCTTGTACAGTTACAAGAGCGCCCCATCCATTCCTTCTCTACAGGACACTATAACAAGACAAAACGCCAAACATAAAGTCCACCTTTTGCTTGATGTTTCTTTTAGTGCTGCAGTAGGGAGACCCTAGATCATATTCCCTATCTTTCTATAGTGAATCAGAAAAGATATTTTCTAGACCAGGGTGGGCATACTACAAACCATGAGTTAAATTTATCCTACTCCTTGCTTTTATACATAAACTTTTATTGAAACCACAACCATACCCATTCATTTATGTATCATTTAAATCTGCTTTCAATCTATAGTCAAGCTGAGTATATTATTTAGCCCACAAAACCTAAAATATTTACCAGCTTTTCTTCTATAGGAAAAGCTTATTGATTCCTGTTCTAGATAACACAAGTTTTAGAGGAAGGGCCTTATTTTTCACTTCGTTTTTATTTTTATTTTCTTGCTGATTAAAAAAGCTCAGTTTATCTTCTACATAAAACACTGGGAAGGTAACTTGCACAAGTGATAGGAATTTAGTGTTTTTTGATCTTGGCAGGAGGTAATAATATTAGGTATTTAGATCAGTGGTCAGTGCTGCCGGAGTGTTGGTGAATAAGTTACTAGAGAAAATTTTAGAAAAGTATCACTACAATAATGGAAAACTGTAATAAAATTGGACAAAGGATAAGAAATTCTAGATTTTCTTTTGCTGTGTTACTGTTGTAAATGCTATTGGTGAACAAGTTACTAAAGAAAATTTTAGCAAGCTTTCCCATTATGAAAAAACAAAGTGGACAAAGAGTAAGAATGGATTTGCTTTTTCTATTTCAATATCTGCTTCCCCTAGGAAAGTTGATTGAGAAATACTTGCTATTGGTATTTCAAAGATTAAAGTAGATAATGCATGGAAAAATAGCTTGTGCTATAAAAGTACTATTATATGTATGGCAATATTAGATAGAATAGGAGATCTTTAAAATTATGTCAAATTCTCCATAAGATGTGATTGTATCTCCCTGCAAATCTATCATTTCTCTCAAACTATAAACACTAGTTTTTTTGTGTAGATAGACATAAAGGGAAATCTGCAAAAGTTTTAGAAGTGAAAATAAAGTTGCATAGAAAATACCAATCAGACCCACATGTGTAAACATCCTATTGTCTCCCTAGTGTAAGAATCCAAAAGAGTAAATAAACCCCCAAATATACAATAGATATTATGAAATGGAAAGAAATTGCTAAAAAGGAACAACTGGGATGAGGTAAAGGAGAAAATCAAGAAAGAAGGGAAAGTACAGATAGATATAGATATACAGAAACAGATACAGATATAGATATATGTATATGGAAGGATAGCTGGGAAAATTGTACTGCTCATGTGTAATGGTTTATTGAAAGGAATACTTCATGCTTAACTCTTTTGACCAATTTTGCACACTTATATCTGGTAATCTGAACAACTAATTTGAAGACAACAATATGCAATATAACAACCATTGATGAATTCTTACCATCTTGTTCAGTGAAGCTCTGTATCATTTCTAATTTTTTTATTATTGTTATTGTCTTTAATAATTTGATCAATCTTGCATTCTTGCATCTGGTAATCTGTGCAACTTCATTGAAGATAACAATACATAACAACCACTGTTAATTCCTATCATTTTATTTTGAAACTGTGTGTCATTTTTATTGCTTTTGCTTTGTTTTGTTTTTGTCTATGTTGTTGTTATTTTGGTATTGTTTTTTATTCTCTTTAAAATTAAGAAAAAAGAAAATATATTCCAGCCCAAAGATAAAAAACAAATATAAACCAACACTGTCTTCTTCTACATTACTTAAGGGAATCTATAAAAATTAACAAAATTCAAAAGAATCGAGCAATGTTTCACATTTCTTGTGTCCACTTATTTTAGCTGTCATTGAGACTGGCAATTTTTGTAGAATTTATAGGCATGGCTTTTTTTTTCTTTAACTTGGGAAATAGGTTTCCCAGTGAAGAAATCCTAAAGGATGTAACTGAAATGTGGTGAGAAGGAGCCTTAAAATTTTTGTAGTAAGTATTTGCAACATAAATGAACCAATAAAGAAATATATTGAAATATTTTAATGTAAATCTTGAGATTAATATACAAAAGGATGAGCTATTCCCTAGGAAAACAATGAAGAGATGAAGAATGTAATATTTTGAAATAACAGATGAAAGAAAGAATGTTGATTACTGGACATGATTTATGGAGGGGCATTACAGCTCAATCATAGCAAGTGCTTACGGAGGCCTTCCTTAAGATTTTACACTTATGACTTAACTTCCTAGGAAGCTGTAGACCATTGGTGGAATTTATTCATTACAATTCCATATGAGAAGTGAGCAACAACCTCTACATGAGCACCATGAGGAGCAGTCCTGTGTGAGCTGGGGGCCAGGTCTGGGTCAGAGCACGTGTCTTGGTGTTCCCTCTGAAAACTCAGGTAGCCACTTTACCTCTGTCAACCTCAGCTTTCTCATTCCTAAATTAAGGTTGGTGACATCATTTTCCTATGGTCATAGTGAGGATGAACTTAGACACCATGGCAAAAGCCCTTTAAAAAGTCTGGAGCACATTAATTCATGAAAGATACCATAATCTTAATTTTGGTGAATATTGTTGTGTATAATAACATCATATTCCACAATGTTATATTAGTGCCACCACCAATATAAAGTACCCCTGTGTGGTGATAAGATTGACATTACTATATTATAGTATTAAGGTTGTACCAAGTATTTTCCAAACATAAAGAAGTGTTCACAGATAAATATGTGTTTCTTTAGTATGTACTGAGTTCCTTGGCACTGGTGGCATCAAATCTTAACTTGGGTGATGTTTGGAGCAGGGTACCCTGAAGAGAACTGTCAACATGAGCTCCAGAATGCCTTCCATTCCAGGAAGACTGGTGGGAAACTGAATCCTATTGGGAAAAACTACACTATGACAGCGCTCTGTCATATTGCTGATATTGCTCTCAGTGACATCCCTACTGACATCAGGGGATGAGAATCCATGACCACTTCACAGGGGCCTCACATTATATTTTTTATCCCTCGTCTTAATTCTAGTCTAGCCTTTGGAAGATGCCAGTGTAAATTCTAACAAGATAGAGATGGTGATGATTTGAGCTTTAATGTGATCTTCTAAGCCTAGGCTGAAAACTGAAGTGCAGTCAAAAGTAAGGAAAGGGCTGAGAGGTTATCAGGGTGCGCAAGCGGCAGGAGCTTTGGCTTGGGTTATCAGCACTGGATGTTCCTAGAGGGCTAAGCTCACAGCAACCTGGAGGGGACTTTCCTCAGTGCCAAGTGACTTCAACAGCGGATGTGGAGGAGGAAAGAGCTGCTGCCCAGGAAGGGCTGCTTATGAGGGAAGACTGACCCAACCTGGGGGAGTACAAAGAATTCTCTCTTTACATTTCTTGCTTTCAACTGCTATGCTTCCTGAAAACAGAAGTAGAGATGCAGACAGCACAAAATAATCCCACCCTACATCTGGGCCTTGAACCTGGAAACTAGAACTCCAGGATGGAAAACACTGGCTGATTTTCTGAGTGCCACGGGGATAACAGAGTGCGCTGGAGTCAGAGGTTCGGGATTAACTTGATCTCCGTTCTCATACAGAAGGCTGCAGTTCCCGTTTTGGCTCCTCGCATTCTGCGTCACTGAGAGCAACTGAATTAAACAATTTGAATCTTCTTTGCTTCCCTAGTGAATCAGAACAGTAATTGCGCACTGCCTTTGTCCCAGACTTACTGCGATGAGTTAGGGGGCTAGGTGTGAAAGTGCTTTGTAGTCAGGGCGGTTCCATTGTTGGCTGCTTTTGTCTGGAGCTGATTCTTCCCAGGCCCTGCAACCCAGGGATGCTGTCCTGCCCTGTTCTCTGCTCCTGTCCCTCATCCCCTCTGTCAGTTTTCCCGCTCTGCTCATTGCAGCAGTAGCCCAACTCTGAGGCAGAGAACAAAGCCACAGGGAAATCCTTGGATGGATTTCTCATTTCACAGCACTCCTCAGTGTATGCATACACACTGAGCATTGAATCACGGCCTCACAGTGTCCATGGAAAGGACAAACGGGGGCCAGTACTATAGTTGAAGGGCTTAAGTGCTAGTTCAAGGAAAAGGCAGATCTGGGTAGAAATTCTTTCTCCACCTGAGCCTGAGGTTTCCAGCCACAGTAAATACTATAACTATACTTATGCCACAGGGTTGTTAGGAAAGCTTTAAAAAAGAACCATGTAACATCATTCAGCAAGCAGTCTTGAGCACCTCCTACATGTCAGGCAGTTTCCTCATCTGTAAAATGGGGAGAGCAGCAATGCTTGAATGTGAGAAGGAGGATCAAGGAGGTAACTGCACTGAAACACTTAACATCCTGGACATAAACAAATTGTTCAAAAATTAGCACACAGACACCCACACGTTCTCATGCAGTAGATGCCATTAATGCCTTGTTTAATAGGCGGTGAAAGGAAAACACACAAGGGCTGCCAGACCAGCTCAGAGTCACTTGGGTGCTAAGAGTAAAAGCAGGATTATGACAGGGTGAAGTGTGCCTGTTAGAGTGTGTGACAAACAGTAAACATTCAATAAGGTGTAGCTATTTATATTATCAGCCAAAGCACTTAAGACGCTGGTGTCTGCACAGTGGTCATTCTGTAAATGTCAGTGGGATTATTTGTCTTGCTGGAAAGATGAGTAATGGCTCACTGCCCCAAAGATTTCCACTCCTTAGTCTATTGCCGGCAGCTGAATTGTCATTTTATCAGAGCTTGGGAACCAAGCTGCGAGTATAAATTCATGTCTTACCATTGTTCTCATTCTTTCTCTTAAAGCCTGAGTCTTTGAAAACACAACCACATTTGTGTGTAATAAAACTGCTGTATGATTTGCTTGCCTCCTAGATGTTCTTTGCTCTTTGGGGACAGCTGCTGACAAGCAGTGAGAGTTTGCTTTTGCTTCTGTGCTGGGACTGTAATTAACTGCTATGGAAAGGAAGAGGGGGAAGGATAAAGGCAGGAGCAGGAAGGATAAGGCTGTGTGTTTATTCAAGAGGCCAGTGCCAGGGTCTTGTCAGAGGAGGGGAAGATAACACTCGCCTGCTGGTTTACACACCAGTGCCAAGCCCCTAGACAGGCAACCTCTTTCTAACTTGAGAGTTACCCATTCTAAAGGGCTTGAATGTGCTGAAAACTGGCAACGACGGTACACTTGGTGCTTCTCCTTTGGGGTGTTGTGAATTTATTTTCTGTCACGCAGCAATCCTTTATGGCCAGCAGTTTCTAAACCAACAAGCTTCTTCCTATGAATGTAATTTATCATCCTGTTGTCATGAAAATTAAAGGAGACCGCCTCCCTTCAAATGTTATGTTTCCCACCAGAAAAGCACCCCTCCAGCTGAATTTGCTGGACTGCTTTACAGAATTACAAGTTCCTATCCTCACCCACCTATTGTCAGAATCCTTGGTTTGTGGGTCCAGGTATCACAATTTTTCGTAAGCTCCCCAGGTTATTCTATGACACAGTTATGAAGAAAACAAATTCAGACAAATAAGTTGTAGACAGAGATGTTGAGATACTTAAATTTATCTTCAAGAACAAAGACATAATTCTTAGGACTTCTGACTCTGAAATGAATGCTTTTTTTAAAAAATGAAATCTTGGGTTTTTTTGCTTCATGAAAGCTAGGAAAGTTCCTTCATAAACTTCACACCCAGGTTTATTTACCCAAGGTCAAAGCTCAGAGGAAACAGGAAGACATAGGCTTTGACTATCCGATGTTCATTTATGATTATTATTGAAATAAGGAGAAATACATCTTGGAGAAATCAAAAATTAAAATTTAATAGTAATATCAAAGAAGAAGGAGCAGAGAGGCTGGAGATTTAGCTCAATGGCACAGTGCCTGCCTGGCAAGCGTGAGGTCGTGAGTTCGATTCCCAATACTGGGGAAAAAAAAGCAAAAAAACTACAAACAAAAAAAAAAAAAAAAAAGAAGAAGGAGCAGAAAAACTTTGGAATCAGTGTATTTGTGGGTTGGTGACCTACTACCTGCCGGTCAAGAATGTTGCTTTCCAGAGTTATGTAAACGAAGTGAGTTTATGCTGACATAGTTGTCCTTGGTTTGCTGGAAGCAAAAGCGTCTTATGCACATTGAATATTTAAAAAACCTTCCTAGTCACGACTATACTGGTTGCTCATATTGTCTTGATAAGACATGTTATCAAATCCATTTAAATGATGAGATTCAGAGAAGAAAAGGATTTTTATTAGCAATTAACTCAAGTCCAGAGACTATTAGAAAGGAACACTATTATTAAAATTTTTTGAGTTTGACTATGTGTCAGGCAACTCTTTAGTCCCTGCTAATAACTTTGCCATTTAATCCTCATAAGTACAGTACCTTATGTACATGTCAAATTTACAACTTACTATGGGATGGTGATTACTTTTACTGATGAAGGTACTTTGGTATAGGGAATAAAACACTTTTAATTTATTTCTCTATTTATTCAACAAGTAAATTCTGAGATTTTAAATTCTACAGACATTTAGGCTCTAAGGGATAACAAATAAGCTAGGTTCTGCTGTCAGAGAAATTATACTTGACTTGAGAAAAATGAGTACTAACCAAATATACTCTCTCTCTCTCTCTCTCTCTCTCTCTCTCTCTCTCTCTATCTATCTATATATATATATATATATGAGACAAGCTACAGGAAAGCAAATTGCATTGGGAGAAGTGGTCTGTTTTAGAAACTGTGGTCAGATCAGTGATGCTTTTGCAGCCACCTGAAGGAGGTGAGGGAAGGAACAAGCGCAAAGGCCTGCACAACCCTGGGCATATCTCTACTGATGTAGCAAATGCCTGTAGCAGCATGATCAAGAGACAGTATAGGAAATGAGGCAAAGGGTACATTCTATCATGGTAGGGAAAATCCTTTAACTAAGAGGAGGATGGGAACCTCCTGGAAGGCATTCAATAGTACAGTGACATGATGCAATATATTGGGATATATCCTTAGAGGACTGCTGTGAATGCCGTAGGAGGGATAGTCTACAAAGAGGAAGAGTAGAACTTGTCCCAGGTGATACATCTATGAAGTGTTAGGAGATAATGATGATCACAGTCATTGTCTCTATTTTTATATATAATTTCCTAGACCAGACTTCCTAAAGACACAGGGATCTGTGTACTGAGCACACTTATCTTACTTTCTGGATATGCTGTGCTCAAGTCAAGTACAAGAGAATATCTGTGTGTGCAGAGGTCGCTGCCCTCTGGCCCACCGGGTGGACCAGCAGGCACGGCTGGGCGTGGACACAGTCAGGGCTGCTCTCAAGGGCATGGCCGCGGGGAGCCCTCACTCACCTTGGACTTCTCTTGGTGAAGCTCTATCTGAATGTCTGTGAGCTTGGTCCTGAGGTCTTCATTGGCAGCTTGAAGGGCGACAATGAGTGCCTCGGGCTTCTCGCCCTTATTTCGCCCTTTCTTGGACATTGTTTCTTTCTAAATGGAGTCTGTTGGTTTTTAATCTTTTCCAATGGGTGCTGCCATGTTACTGGTTCTCATCCTGGAGTGAGATGTTCCAGCATCTACTGCGTGGTGCTCCTTGGTAAGGTCTCCTCAGCTGCCCTGGAAGCCCTGAGGAGAGGCAGAGACAGCAGTGACTATCGGGCAAAGAGAGCAACCAGTCCTCGCTCAGCATGTGTGGCCTGCATGTGGCTCCTCTGAGGCTCTCCTGTCTCCAGCATCTCCTCTGCACTTGACACCAAATGTACAATGATTTCTGTTTTTTTGAAAAGCTTAGCTTGATCGTGTCAACACCCTGCTTGAAATTTAAGCTCCTTCACCTGAGCACCTGCATCTTGCATCGTGGAGTGCTTTTCTTGCCTGAACCTGCCTGCTGTTCTTTCCTTATCTCCTGCACATCACCCACTGGTACTCTGATCCTAAACACACAGCTGATGAAACTCTCCCTCATGCACTACCTCCTACTGCTCAGAGCTCCAACTTTAAGAAAACCCAATATATGTAGACAAGGTTATGCAATGGCTAAGCTGTGGGAAGTGGAGATTAAATGAATTCCTGGGCTAACTAAGTTACTTATACAGCCCTTCAGTTACAATTATTAGAGGTCTTTCCATATGCTTTGCTAGAACAATGTGTTTAAAGTTTTATAATTCAGAATTCCAAGGCAGAAAAAAGAAATCCCCACTCTCTTTCCTTCTCAATTGCTCTATCACCCTCCTTACCATCATATTTCAGATGTTTTTCCTTTTAAATAAACACTAATTGCCCTAGATGTGCAGGGAAGGATCTTTGTTTCTGCTTGTGGTGAATAAGGAAGCTCCTTCCCCATCAAGAAAGCGGGCATCGGCCTGGTGCTGGAGGAGTGGGCAGGATGTTAACAGATGGAGAAACAGGTAATGCAGCTTGGGCAAACAAAATGTCAGACACAACAGGGAGAAGCCACAGTGACTGTTCTGTGGGGGTAAAATGAGACTTATTCATCACCACCTCCAGAGAAGGCTGGTGGGCGCTCACGTTGGAAAGATTTCCTGGAAATGATAGTTGAGGGCAGACCTGGAATTTCATGCTTAGAATTTTGTAGTGAGGACTATGTTGAAGTTCCTGAGGGGAGCAACAGAACAGCAATTTAGGTGACTATTTTGGTGGCAGAATCGGGGAGAGGATGGAAACTGGGAGGATAGAGAGGAGGCTGCCTAATTTGTCCAAATGAAGAATGATGGAATAGAAGGAGGAGGTCAGAAAACAGTAGATACTAAACCATTAACCTCAATGGGAAAAGCATCACAAGGCACTAGAGAAACTTTCCCATGTGGCGTTGCAGAAAATCGGGGACTGTGTGCATTGAGGGGCTTCAGTACAGAACTGACGTGAGCTCCCACCAGTTGCCTATGCCTTTCAACTGCTGCTGCTTCATTTTCCTTAACTCTGAGCACTGCTGGGATACGGGGCAGTGTGCACCCCTCACAGGCACTGCAGGAGTGACCTTTGGAGTGTGGCCCTGGGAGCAGGAGGGTAGACAAAGCAAAGGAAAGAGGGAGGGTGAACCTGTCCAGAGCAATCATGGACTTGTCTACTGTATCCCATCTTCTACTAGATGGTGGAGTAGTGGAGTTGACTTGTAAGCTTCCTTTGCATATCTTGCCTAGTCCCTAAAGTGCAGGTCAGGGAGACCTTGAAGAAGCCATTCAGTGTGAATATTTAAATGAATTCAGCAAGCATTTATCAAACATTTGTCTGACAAGCAGCAACGGGCATAAAGATAAATAAGATGGTATTTAATCTCAAGCAGTACTGGGTCAGTAAATTCACATACATGTCTAACAAATTCTTTTTCCTTTGGTTATCTGTAAATGTCATTGTTTCCCTGGGCTTCTCCAGCTGTTATCCCATGACATCATCTATGACCCCCCCAGTTTTATATCCATAGCCTTAAATATACTCCAAACCCCAGACTCATAATGTAAATTCCACAGCTTATTTATTAAACCAGCTTGAATATCTAATTAGCACCTCACACCTGATACAACTGATGCAAATGTCAAGTTCTCCAAAACCTTACTTTCCTCAGGTTTTCCCACATCATTAAATGATACTACCAACAAGCACAGTTCTGGATTCCATCTTAGAAGCTGTCATTTCTTCTACTTTATTACTGTCATCTTCTATTCAATTTACTATAAATCCTGTTTTACTTATAAAATAAAGCTTTTGTTTTAGCTAATTTCTTTCCAGCCCCTAACATGCTGTTGGAACACAGAGGAAAGAAGAGCTTAGGAAAGAGGAGCTTAGGGAAAGTTTCATAGATGCTTCATAGTCCCTTCCTAGTTATGTATCTTCTTGAATAAAGAATAGGCTTTTCTCCATGGACATGTGGAGCACATGGGAAAGAGTTTGAGCAAAAAACGGCTGCCACAGATTTGCCTGGTATATTTAGAAAAGGCTGCAAACAGAGAGAAGACAGATTAGCGTCAGATTTCAAAGGTTCGTACATGATAGGCTGGGGAATTTGCACTTGGCTGTAAAGAAATGAGGAAACCTGGAAGCATTCCAACGTAAGTGTAATAATAATAATTATAATCATAGAATGAACTGGGACAGACTGATTACCATGCATCTATCATTAGACTAAGTGGTAATTTTTTTCACAAAAATTCAGGAAAAAAAATCATTCAGACAAACTAAAGTAACTTGCCCAAGCTAGACAAGTTGGTAGGCAACAAGGCTCAGACTCAAATCCAGGCAGTTTGGGACCCAAGCTCTTATGCTCTGGAACGCACCAAGTCAGACTGCCGTTTAGAAAGGTACCTTTGTCTGCGTCATTAAAGACGAGTTAGTAAGGAGGGAGGAACTGTTGGAAGAAATCAGCTAGACTTTCCCAGTGGTCCATGTGAGAGATAATGCAGCTCTAGAGATGAGACAGGAGGAAGCAGCTTTGACAGGTGGAGAAATGATGGAATCATATCTTATTTTTACTGATTTGAATATTCTTCTGTCCCATTAGAGATAATGAGTAAGTGGGTGCCAACTCACTGGAGTTGCTTGCAGCCAAAATGTGCAAAGCAATAATACAACAGATGCAGTCTGCATTTTAATTTGTAACATTTTTTGAAGAATGTAGTATTATATGACTGATTTCATGTAGTTTTTGGTTTGGGAAGTATCATAAAATCAATGCCATGAAGGTTAAGGAAAGGAAAGGGTGAAAAAATTAGATACATCTTTAGGAGAGAAATAGCACGATAAGAATTAGCTTATGGATGCTTCAAGGCAGAGAACTCCATAACAAAGGTCCTAGGCACCCTTTGATTGTGGAGGACTTTCCACAACCTTCTGCAGTTGTGGTGGGTGCCTAGCTAGCTCACGATTCTCACTCTCCAGTTTTACTATAACTTCTTTTTCTTAATGTGTGGCCTTTCTTTCCTTTATATTGGACAGCTTTTTAAAGATAAAATTCATATACAATGAAATTCATACTCTTCAAAGTATACAGGCCAGTGATTTTCATACATTTACAAGGTCATATAACCATCACAGTTAATTTTAGAAAATTTCCAATACCTCAGAAGGCAAGCCTTTATCTCTTAGGGGTTATTTCCTAGTCCTCACCAAACTCTCCCAGCCCTAGGCTAATGTTAATCTACGTTTCATTACGATGGGCTAATGTTAATCTACGTTTCATTACTATGGGCTAATGTTAATCTACGGTTCATTACTATGCATTGCCTGCTCTGGACATTTTATACAGTCATACAATACTTTTTGGTGACAAATGTCTTCTATATGAGCATAATGTTTTCAAGATTCATTCACATTGTTGCATGTGTTACACGGCATGAATAAACTGCATTTTGCTTCTGTACTCATCAGCGGCTGAGCACTTTGCTGCCTTTCATAAGTGGCTTAAGGTCAGGCTGTTTTAGAAGCCGCCTATGTGAAGAGGGACATCAATCCCCTAGGGACTGTGTGCAAGAGCACAAAGGAGAGTCTGTGAAGGGGTCACTGCATACACGAGCTGTGTTTCCAGATAGTCCTTGTCATTGATGATGCCCAATGCAGCGTATTAGCTGGAGGAGGGATAGAAGCCTTGCTCATCTAAGGACCGACCCCTGTGGGAGTTTTATAACATAAAATCACTTGAAAGGATTTTAGATGAGCTCTCAATGTCCTTCTCACAGCTCCATGGTCAGGCAGTGGGAAACCCTGGCCACACAGTGAGGTATCAAACGTGTGAATTTCACCCTACCCTTCTGGTCCCATCCTAGTCTTCATCAGGCACCTTGTATAGACACAGACACAAAGTTTCTCTGTTAATACATCTCTTATAAACATATCTGAGAATTTAGAGAAAGCCTTTTGACATCTTTGCATTTAAAAATGAGTTTTTGTTTCAGAGAAAATATTATTGCAAAAATAGATTATTAGTGGAAGAACTGTAGATATTTGTGGAGGAGGAAATACAGTGTAGTTCTTTAGGGCAGAGCTCCACCAATGTTTTCTACCACAATCCACTGGAGCGCTTTAGCAACCTGGAGCTCTACCTCTGGAAACTGCCAGCTGATTATGATTCATAGCTGTCTTTAAGGATTTCTGGTTAACCGTATGAGCTGTGGAGTCAGACAGACCTGAATTTAAATCTTACCTCTGCATTTAATAGTCACTCAATCTGGAAGAGGCCATTTAATTTTCTAGGTCTCAATTTTACCATCAAAATGGGGTGAGAGGGACAGAGCTGTATGGCATTGGACTGCCATTAGCCAAGGTGGAGGAAGTGAACTAACCTATGAGCACAGTCCTCAAGATGCTTAAATTGGGTGTGCAAAGTTTTAGGGGGTGTGCAAAAAGGTATCCATTCGAGATTCTTAGTTGTTTTCAAGTTGACAAAATTGTATGTATTTATGCTGTACAACATCTTGTGTCAGAATGTATATTCACCATGGAATGGGCAAATGAAGCTGACTCCCAAGCACATTTTACCTTGCAGATTCACTTTATTGGGTTAAAAACACTTAAAATCTACTCTCTCCACAATTTTCAAGTTTATAATACATTGTTATGAACTGTGTTCACCAGGTTATGTAACAGATCTCCAGAATTTATTCTTCATCTCTCTGAAATATTTTACTTTTTGACCAATATATTCCACCCCCATCCCCACCTCCATCCCAGCCTATGGTAATCCCACTCTCCTCCCTGCTTCTATGACTTTAACATCTTAGATTTCTCATGTAAGTGACACTGTGTAGTAGTTGGCTTTCCATGCCTAACCTATTTAATTTAAAATAATATCCTGCTCATCTATATTATTGGAAATGACAAGATATCATTACTTTTAAGGGCCAAATAATTCACTTTGTATATGTACTACATTTTTCCTCCACCCCTTGCCCTCCTTCTTTCTCTCTGTCTGTCTCCTGGAAAGTATTACCTTTACAAAGCCTTTGGAAGAGCAATAAAGTACTCTGTAATACAATACATTAATATTTCTGTTAGAGTCCTATATTACATTAATGATAGTTTTCACCCCATAAATCATTTAAGTGCCAAGTCAAAACATTGCAGTTTTTAGCTGAACAAATTATTTTATACAAATTAGTGTCTTTAAAACTATACAAGTTTTCTTGTCCAGTGAGCTCCCTCTTGCACACCATTTATAGCAGAGAAGCAACTATTCCTTCTGTCACATTTTATTCACTGACCTGAAAATGGACACTTACATTGTTTCCATATCTCGGCTACTGTGAATAATAGTATTATTCCTTTTTAGTGACACACATTTCAGGAACAAATAAAGAAATTAGAAAAACACAGTGAATCATTTATAGATATTTCAATATGATGAATCTGTGCCATTGATCTTAGGTAATAAATTTAGCTGCACAGTCTGTTAGGAAAGTAAAAATATCCCAGAATCCCTAATATTTCAATGTTCAACTGAATTTGTTAAAAATACAGAATGATTCCTGAATTTGTAAGTGATCCTTGCCTAGGGGCCATGAATATCTTCGCTGTATTGTTCCAGTTTTAGCACATTGCTGCCGAAATGAGTACTACATTTTACCCCACAATTATTTTGTCAGAAATGGGGCCACATATTTGGTCAAGAAATTGTGCCACTATTTGCTGAAGTTGGCTTTTTTTGTAGATGGCAAAAATTTCATTCCTACCCTTTAGTGGCTTCCAGCCTGTTAGAGGAGACAAGTGTCTGCAAAGAGAAAACAAATTCTAGGAAGCAATGAACAATAACCAGCGAGGGAGCATCCTGTAGTGAAAAACCTGGCATGTGAGCTGACCCTGAAAGACACTACCTCCTTTTCTGGGCCGCATATGAGCATCAGCTCTTTGAGCTTTTCCAACTCAGCCCTTCTGATGTGCATTTTTACTATTCTTTAGATGAGGAAATTGGGTATCAGAGAAGTTAAATAACTTGGAAAGTATTACAGCTATAAAATGGCAGAGCTACAACTCAAATGCACATCTATCAGGTTTTGAAGCTTCTTCACTACAATAACACTTTCCTAAAGAGACAGCAGGATTCATATCTGGTTGCCAGTAACCTCTAGATATGGCACAGGATGGAAGCATCAGCTGGGGCTTTGAGAAATAAAATAAGAGAAAGTGGGGGTCAAGAGCCTGGGATTTGAAATCAGGCTGACTTTGAATTAAATTTCCCAGCTGTACTTGAGAAGTTACTAAAACTCTGTAAACGTCTGTCCCCTCCCTTTAAAAGGGAGAGATGGATGTATTTCCATTACTGAGCTCTTTTAAGGATAAATGAGTTAGTGCGTGAAATGAGTAGCAAATTATTATTAATTATTATTATTGTTATTGTTATTGTCATAGATTTTCAAGGATATAACCATCCATTACATACCAGTGAAACAGAGAGGATGGAAAAGCACATTTATTTTTGTGTTAAAAAGACAGGGCAGAGACAGCACAGAGACCCTTGAAAAGGCAAAAGAAATTTCTGCTTCTGCTTCTGGGGAGATGAGAGCTGCACTGACAGGATTGGTATTCCCAGGGGTCATGGCTTTGTAGCTGGCTCTGACCCGAGCTGTATGCTGAGTAAAATCTTATTAATCTCAGGGTTTCCAATAAGACCTTTGTCACTGAGTTATGACTTAAAAAGCAACTGTTGTATACAATAGCTGGAATTCACATTCAGAAAGCTAAATGTTTCAGCAGTTTCCCATAATTAATATTTGGAAAGTTTGACTAAGCCTTCCTCTTTTTCCAAAGAGGATGCTCTTGAGTGTGATGCTGTTGGTGTTGGAAATGTGTGAATTACACTTGCATACTTTATGCTTGGTAGTTTGCAGGGACATGCTATCCCCTTTTAAGCAAAGAAAAATGTCTCACTCACTGTACATTCATTAATTTTATATGAATGTACTCTGGATTTACATTTGTACCCTGAATTTCTAGTTTCTCTTTCTATAGGGGATGTGGTGGTGAGGGTATTGGGCCAAAAGACTTTCAATCATTACAGCTCTGCCAGCTGAAAATAATCTGAAATATTGACCTTCATCAACAGGGAGTGACTGTGCAGCTTCAGGATTGTAAGATGCAAGCTCCCATGTCTCCTTTATGTTTATCTTTCTCCTATTCTTCTACCAAATCACCCTCTTTTTACATCATCGTTATTAGTGCAAAATTTTTAATGTTAACATATTAAGTTTTTTACCTGAAAAGAGTGGTATGTAAATACAACCCAAACTAGAAAGTTATTATTCCTGATGGATTATTTTTTAGATATCAGGTTTAAAATTTCATATGCTTCACAGTATAGAGTTGGAAAGAGCTCTCAACACACATGCAAGAGATATGTAGCCTCTTTATAGGAATATCAGGTAGGTTTTGTGGAAATGATATTTAGCTGAGATCTAAAGCAAGTGTCACTTGGCCAGAAATGATCTACTATGCAAACCACTGACTTTGCTCATGTGAATCTTTGATTACCCTCTTTCTTCTTCAATTCCCTGTACAAATCCTTTCTATCCCTCATTTAAATCCAGATTAAGAGTTATTTCATATCGTTTTCCTTCATACATTTCTACCATACCTTGTGTAGAACAAATTGTTTCCTGACCCGGATTTCAATTTTGAGTTTGAATAATCTTTACAGCACACACCACTCATTTGTTAATCTCTTCACTAATTAATTTGTAAATCATTATGAAGCACTGATGGAGGATATGTCTGTGATAAGCAAGAGAGCATCCCTGCCCTTCCCAAAGGAAGAATCAGCAATTTAATACATTACGTTCTCTGCACAGAGGAGAGGAGTTGGTAATCACAAGAATCTTGATGGGTCAGAAAAATGCCCTTGGAAAAGTGATATATAACAAAGACCTGTAAGATAAGAAGGAATCAGCCAGCAATTGATGCAGGTGGTAAAGAATATTCCAGGTCAAAGAAATGCTGACTATGAAGGTTTACAGGAAAAAAATACAGAATATGATCTGGAGAAAAATACTGCCAAGTTTCATGAGTGAATGGAAAAACAGCAAGAGATGAGCTTAGAGAAGTAAGTAGTGGCCAGATGGTAGGGGACAAGCTAAACTATGTTACATATATGAATCTCATCCACATGGTGATGTATAATCACTAGACAGTTTTATATAGAAAAGTGATTGGATGAAATTTTGATTAGTAATGATTTTCTGGCAATAAACGATAGAGTAGACTAAAGGAGTAAACCAAGACATAGAAAGAACAGTGGAGAGAGTGGGGCTACAAGCTGCGCATGTCATAATTACTCTTTAGGTGACTGAGCCCCATTTAAGAGTAAAACTATCTGTTACAGTGGAGGTGTTAAATTCCAACACTATATAACTGTGTTGATGTTTATCTGATCTTTTATGTCCAGTTTATGTTTGTTTGATGAAGATGGAAGTGCTGATGTTCAGGGCATACATGCTTGTAATTGTATCTCCTATTGAATTGTTAACTTAGCCAATATCTAGTGATTTTTTTTTGCCTCTTATGATCAGTTTTCGGTTAAAGCCCACTTTATTTGAAAATAGTATAGCTCGGGGCTGGGGATTTAGCTCAGCGGCAAAAGCGCCTGCCTGGCAAGTGCAAGGTCGTGAGTTCGGTTCCCGGTACCGGAGGGGGGGGAAAAAAAAAAAAGAAAATAGTATAGCTCTTCCTGCTTGTGCTGGGGTTCCTGTTGCATGGAGTATTACTTCCCATTTTTTGATTTTTAGTCTATGGGTGAATTTCATTTGATCTAGTTATTCCTCTTCTACATACCTTCCCAAAAGTGTTAAATCATATTACAAAAATACATGCATACTCTTGTTTATAGCAGCACATTCATAATAGCTTAATCTTGGAAGTGGTCTTATGTCCATCAATAGATGAATGGATAAAGAAAATGTGATATTTATACACAGCGGAGCACTATTCCACCAGAAAGAAGGATAAACTTGAGTCATCTGTAGGAAAATGCATGCATCTTGGGATTATAATATTAAGTGAAATAAATCAGACACTCAAGCTTAAATATCACGTGGTTCTTTTATAGGAGAAATTCAAAACATAAATAAAGAGCAAAATGAAAGTTAGACTAATAGGAAAAAGGGAGACAGGGTTTATTTGATATATTTTTTTTTTTTTGCAAAAGGGAAAAGGACCATAGATAGAGCAAGGAGGAAGGGAGGAGAGGGGAAGAGGATAAAAACAAGAATCCAGATGTGCAAGTACCAACTTCTCATGAGGAATGCATTCATTACATACTGTGAACATATAGTAATAAAAACTGAAAACGACCTAAGATTTTCTCTGGGAAAAAAGAGTAAAACGTTTCTTATTCACCTTTGTTAGTACTTACAGTACCTGTCAGCAATGAGTATCAAGCAATTCTACTTAATTAACGCTGATCCCAATCCAAGGATAATTCTGCAACTGAGAACATATTTCACAATTTCTTCAAATATTATTATAATAGGGTTTATTGTTAGAAGTTTTTGTTGGAGTCCTTAAATACCTGTTTTGATTTTAGGTGAAAGTTAAATCAGGATGCAAGAGTTAATTAAATATGAGGCCCAGAGTTTGATTCTGGGTGCAAAATTAATGTTAAAGAAGAGTTAATTAAGAAATAAAATTAAGTGAACTTGTAAAGTCATATCCCATGGCCCTTTAGTTCTTTCTGCTAGCCATCACAGTCCAGAGTTTAATTTCACTCTGTGGCACTAAGTCAGGTTGTACTGCTGTCCTTTTTCTGGATTTAGGAGGCTTTCACCAGGGTGAATGTACCACAGCTAAATCCGTTTGTGGCATATATTTTTACTGCATTGATTTTCCTCTTTGGATTCATAGTAACTCACAGTTGTTGCAGAATGACGAAAATCAGCTTCATTGGATGTGAGGGAGAAATCTTAAGCAAAACAAAAAGCACGTATGTGTTCAAGGACAGCTAGAGCCAGGGACAGGCATCAGAGTACCCGCCTAAACAGGAGTTTTCTGCATAAAAAGATTGGTATTTAAAGTCAAAGAACACCTACAGTTTTGCAAGGAGAGAGTTCAAAGAACTATATTTATAACTGATGGCACACTTTTCTATTTTCAGTCTAAGTGAAATGGACATAACCTATTCTGTTGTTTCCTAGGTAACTATTATAAAAGCAGTTGCTTTAAAAATTATCATAAAGGCACTTTTGCAAAGTGTTGAATGTGAGATGAAATTTCTATATATAGGAGGTGATAATATAAGTCTGCTATTTTTAAAAAGTCAGGATAATATAAATCTAAAGGTATACATTGATTAATATTACTGAGATAAACACACATAAAGTTTAGATAAAACAGCTTTTGGATACACTACATAATTTTATTTTAAAAATTACATTTAGTTGTTTTTACTTAATGTAAGAGTAACTGATTATTGAGTGTTCTTCATGATCTTATGGAATTATATACTAATAAATTACAGAGCAATAGAGACGATTTTAAATAAAAAAATACTTGGGATTCTGTATTGAATTTTATCTCAAAGTTCAATGTTTAACTCCATTTTTTTGTCCAATTGATGAAATTTACCTCATTGCCCCTTACTTCATTGGAAAACCATTTCAACAATTGGATCAACAACTATCTCTTAAACTATAGTTAGGTAGAAGGCCTTATGCTATCTTTGAAGGTAATACTATGTGTGTGTATCACATGGACCTGTGTATGTAAATACCAAAGGAGTGGGCACACATGTTAACACTCCAGAGAGAGAAAGAGACAGAGAGAGACAGAGAGATAGAGAAAATGAGTCACAAGGCCAAGACTATGTCCCTTTGTCTCTTGTTTCCTTATTGAATACCAGTACTTAGTACAGTGCTGAGCACAATATATTCTGACTATGACTTCTATATTCTGTATAGAAATAAACTTCAGCATAATATGAATAAATGGGTGTCTTAACAAAAATCAAAGGCCTATGGCTAAGGTTGGGACATGAGGATAAACAGAAGTGATTAACCACAGGCAGGAAGTTAGGATAAGCAGAAGACTGTGTGAGAAATAAATTACAGTTCATTATATTTGATATGAAAGGTTCATTTTAGGGCATCAACAGATGTGCAATTAGCAAAATACGTGAGGCTAAATGATGCATGTCTCGACTGCCGAGATACTGAATTTGCATTTTGTTTAATAGTAACTAGGAATCTGATAAGGCTTTTAAGGAGGCAAATTTCAGTTTGCTTTTCAGAAAAATTATTCTTGAAGTTATGTATAGGGCAGAATGGAATAGAAAGAAACTAGACTAGATAAGCATCTGTTGCCAATGTTCAAATATAAAACATGCAATTTGGACTAGGATGGAAGGGGCAGACATGCTTGTGTCTTCCCTAAGCTGAAAGAACTCTGATCCGTCCTCACCATCATCATGTTCTTCATATGAGCCAACATTTTTAAGAAGCACTTGCTACATGCCGAGCATCAGACAATCAGTAATTTATGAGCACCCTTTCATTTTGGATTTTAAAAAAGACTGTGTAGTTTACATATATGCAGTTATTGCTCTCCATTTATAGTTGAAAGGATCAAGTTGACAGGCGGTGATTCCCTTACTGGAAGCCACACAACTAGATTGGTGGTGTAGTCAAGATGTGTCTGAGCTCCAAGTTGCTTTATGTTTTTCTCTGGCTGGTCTGCAACGAAGGAAAAGACTTTAGAATGTGCGGACTGTTGGGAAGTAGTGAGGTAGTGAAGGAAAGGTTGATGGTGATGAAGAAAAGGTTGAAGGTGACACACAACCCTTGTGGACGGGATACTGGAGGAATGAGGGTAGGGGCAATAAACTCAGTGAGATGAAAGTAGTCATCCATGTGCTTAGTGATGACATGAAGTAATATTTGCAGGGTGCTTAGCATAAACCAGATGCTACTGAAATAATGTATATTTATTTTCTCATTTAATCCCCATTATAAGTACTGTAGTCAAGGAGAAAGATCAAAGAAGAAACATGAATTGTGAAAAATCATGTAATGGTTAACAGTAAAGTCAGAATATTACATGGACAGGCTTACTCCAGAGCCTATAAATCTAACTGTACCAGAAGTGCTGTACCAGAAATATTCCCATTTTTAGAGAAATCATATTTGAGGAATAACAATACTTCCTTTTTATTATTGGTTGTCCTACCTATTTGGATTTTCTTCCACACCTTATTTGAAATCAATTTCTAAGCACTGTATAGAAATAAACTTCAACATGATATGATTTTGGGCATTTAAAGGCAAACAAAGCTGGGTGTGGTGGCACATGGATGCGGTCGTGGTGGTGCATGCCCATAATGTCAGCATTTGGGAGGCTGAGGGAGGAGGATCAAAGTGAGCTCAAGGCCAGCCTGAACTGCGTAGCAAGACCCTGTCTCAAAAGACCAAAAGAAAAAAAAAAAGCAAATGTAACATGTGCATACATATATAAAGACAGGTGCTCAAATAGCAACACTTTCTTCAAATAGCAATGAGACTTTTTCTCCCTGCTCTAAAGATTTCTAGATAATTGTTGTATTGCCTCTATAGTCTGAACAAAGTAATGTTTCTGAAAGGAAAACAAAAGACACAGGTAAATTAAAAGGAAAGTGGAGCCAAAAGAAAATAAAGGTAGGTGACTGACTACAGCCAAGAGGAAGGGTGGAGCACAACAGCTTTGACCTCACTTGAGGAATCTGAATTAGCTCAAGCACAGAGACCTTGCTCCTAAATCTTTCTACTGAAGAGAAGACTAGTTATTAGCAACAGCAAGTCACAGAACAATGATCCCTCTGCAAACCCGACTTAATTGGAATCGGTTGGGCCAGCACAAACCTCAGCGTGTATGCAAGCCCCTTCTAACAAACAACAGAGTCATGAAGTCAACTAGGTTGGAGCATGAATTTTTGGAAAGCACCGGAGGCACTATTTTCTGTCCAACCTTCCTTCTTAGGAAAGCACCCCAGCTTGCCAGCCTCCTTCCACACATAACTCAGGAGCTCAAAGGTACAGATCGCTCGGGGAAATCAGCGGCATTTCCTATGATACTGTCTTTCCCTCTTCAGTATCTCTGTTTTATCTGGTTCTAGAGAGGCGCAGGTTTTCCAGGGCCTGTTCTCCACTGTGTACCCAGCAGTACTCGACTGCCTCACAGTCAGTGCTCAAATATGAAATGTTTGCAGAAGAAAAATACGTGAACGCAGCCAAAAATGAAATTTTCACTGGTAAAAATAATGAATTTCTTAAGTCCACTAAAATCTTAATGTTGCTTCCACAAAATACGGACTATAGCAGGAAGGGGTGTGATTCACCACTTTGTTAATGTGGTGTTATTTTACCCGCCATTAAACTTTGCAGAACACTAATAGTATTTGAGTACTTAGAAAATTAAGCAATACATTTGCAAATGTTAGCAATTTCTACCTGAGAAACATATTTCTTCTCAGTGTTTTCTTTAATTTGCTACCTGCTGTCTAAGAAATTTAAAATTACAGTCTCTCATTTCAAGCTTTTAACTATTTCTATGGACAGATTGCTTGAGAAAAACAACATCTCAGAGGCTATGAAATTTTTCTTCCCAATTTCAGAATCTCAGAAGATTCAAGATTGCACAGCAAGCAATCCTTCAGCTTCCAAAGCCCTGGGATCTTGGCCGATAACATTACAGACCATAATAGCATTTGTAAAGATAATTATTATACTTCATCTACTTAGTCACACTGTAACAGATTAATACTATTGGTTCCATTACTAATCATCACCATAATAATTACTATTGACCATTTACTACTGCTGGTCACCATGCAAAGCTATTTATATGCGTTATCTTTTTAATGCTCCAAGGTAGACGTTAAAAGTCATCTAATTCAGCCTGTGTGTATGATTTATGAATCCTCTCTACAACTCTTCCCCCTAGGGAGAGACCAACATGTAAATAATGAACTGCAGGCTGAAGATGTAGTGAGTGCTGCACCAGAAATCACACCAGACACTGCCTGCGCTCAGAGGAGGAGGTGTGGCTCCCCAGGGCAGGGCAGTGAGTACTTTCAGCAGAAAGGATGGTCAGGTTGAGTCTTGAAAGAAGAGAGAAGATCTGCCAAAGGAAAAATTGAGCAAATATTATGTGAGAAAATTTGATAAGAATTATGGGTGTATCAAGACTGTTGGCTAACTTGGACTTGGCAGGAGGAAATGGAGGAGGAAAAGAGAATTTGGAAAGGGCTCAGTTTTATGTCTGGTACTAAGCTATATTCTTACACTTCAGGAAAACATTTAATTTAGAAGAAAGGGGCTCTATTTTCTGAAATGTTGGTGGAAAAAATTAATAATGACTCCATTGAAGGGCCGGAGGTGTAGCTCAGTGGCAGAACGTTTACTTAGCATGCACAAGGCCCCGGGTTCAATTCCCAGCACCAACACATTAAATTGTCATTCTATTGAAATCTTTCTATCTGCCAAGCACAGTCAGTACTATTCTGCATATACTGTCTCACTGAAACAAATTCATGAGGTGGATATTATTTCCTTGTTATTCCAAGGATGAAATCAAAAGTTTTAAATCTTCCCAATATCATACAGCTTCTATCTCTATGAACCATTCCCCGTGTCAACCCATGTTTCTTGGGAGCTTCTGATACTCTTTCCAAGATTTAAAGTCAGGTCAGCTTGATTCAAAAGTACTTATATTTTAACCATGGCATCGTGCATTTGTCTCTCCTTAGGGCCAGATAAAGAATTCCTTCCTCTTCCACTTCCATCTCTTCCTTTCTCTCTCCCTCCTGCATCTCTCTAATATCTTGTTGCCCTTAAAACTCTCAGATGAGTTAATATAAATTCAGTGCTGTGCAAATCAAAGTATAAGCCCTTTACACGTCATTCTTGTTCAATGATTTAGCACACTGGTGTATATCGTTTGTTCCTCTGAGTACTGATTGACTCAGCTGCTTAGGGTGTTCCACATAGAAAGCTCATTTTTCAGGGCAATTATAACCTAGTAGTTAATATTGTCCCTATGTGAAATGGGATAGAGAAGGGAGAACTTTATTACTATAACATAGTATGCACAAAAGAGGTTTAATGTCTTAAATGATCACGTGAGGTAGATAATCACATAAAATGAGGTTTGATGCCTAAATCTAGGGCTGTGGTTGAAAATCTTTCTATAGCTTTGAGTTGCTTGTTCGGTACAGAGCCTGAAAAAATACAGCAAACAATAAAACATAACGATCATGACTATTTCCCCCTTATCAATTCAGATGGGTAACATAGACGAATTCAAGATAAATATGATCGAGATTCTGCCCAGAGCAGCAAAGCAAGGATTTATTCCAAAGGTTTTGCCCCCCACAACCCCATGGAGCCCATTCTGTTTTCCACTTCAGTGTCTGCCTCACAGGCTGGTGCTAAAAGTTACAAGAAACAGTGCAGGTGAAGGGTTTACCATGGTATGTGTCAAAGAAGTGTTCTGAATTAAAATCTGTTCAACACGCAGGCAGTGAATACTTCACAGCTGCCAAACACTGTTCTTGGCACATAATAAACAGCAATGAACAAGTAAGCTAAAATATACATAACTGGCTCATGAAACTAACATGTCAATTAGGAGAGAGACAAATAATACCTATGATACACATATTAGCATATATGTATATATTAGCATATTAATATACATTAGCATATTGAAATGTAATAATGAGAGATTTCTTGAAGTTCAAACCCATAATCATGCAATACCATAATAGTCAAAAATTAAACACAATGTGTATGTAAAGGAGACCAGTTTATATAGTAGGTACAGTCCACACACTACTATATGAAATTTAAAATGACATAGAAACCAGGCATGGTTTCCAGGCCACACATCTGTAACCCCAGAATTCTGGGAGGTTGTGGGAGGTAGATTGAAAGCTTGAACCCAGCCTGGGTAACTTAGCAGATTAGTCAGACCTTGCCTCAAAATTAAAAAATAAAAGGAACTGTGATAAACTCAGTGCAAAAGCCCTGGGTTCAGTTCCTAATACCACTTTAAAAAAGTGCATAAGTAGATCTATAGGAACCAATCAAGCTAAATACACTTCAAAGCACATTTTGTAGTCAGAAGAGCAAAATGATGCAGGATGAAGTATGTTATTCATTTTAAAATACTAAATAAATTACATATATCAACACACATACACACGCATATATAGATATATATGCAAAAACATTTGGAAAAATATATAGGATAAAGAGTTGAAAGGATAAAAAACTTCTTTGGTACTTCATGTCTAACCCTTACCACAGAATGAGGCTCCAACCATCCTGATCCCTCTCCACCGAGCCTGCAGCTAATCTCATGCAGTTTCCTGGTCACTGTATCATATACCTTCTATCTCGCTCTGTACCATAAGCACCACCTTGACACAACTCGGGCATATCATGTACTCAGATGTACTTCTAACGATGGTGAAAACCCCCAGGGTGTAGAGGATTGATCTTCAGTGAAAACAAGTTTGTTCCAGTTTCCCTTCTGCCTCTTAGGCCTTCTTGGGGTTAGGGGTGACTGGAACTCTACCCTGGTCCCCTTTTATCCTCTTTCTCACTTGCCATCTTCTCATCTACTTCCTTCAGTTTTCTCCAGATCAGTCAATGTGATTAACCACTCCTGACAGTGTGTCGGCAGATGCAGAGGTTTGTATTCTTAAAACTCTCTTATCACCCAGATACACAAGTTTTATTTTCAAAGAGTTTAGAAGACACAAGCACTGCCTGAAATTGTATCTGAAAAGGCACTGGCACCCCTAAACCACCACACATGTAGTCATTTGCTAAATGATTCATATTAGTTCTCCCACTTTCTCCTTTAGGCAGAGTAAATGTTACTGTTATTATTAACCTTCTCGCCTCCTCCATTGGACACAGATTGGGGAAAACTATGAATAATTCCCTTCCTCACGCAGCTTGTGCTGTCACCATGAAGGCATTGGATGAACACTATTTGGTTTAAAAAGCTAAGGAGTTTTGTTTTACTCTATTACAAGTCACCTTCTCCGTCCTCATTACACATTTATGGAGTACTGGTACAAGGAGGATACTACTCTCCTTACTTTTTAGATGACAAAAATGGGGTTCTCCATCTGGGAGTCACTTTTCCAAAATGCCATAAAGCTGAGGTTTAACCCAAGTGGTTTCCTACTGAGCTCTGCATTTGTGCACCAAAGTCTGAGCCTTGGTCCTGAAGGAGGGTTTATCTCATAGACTTTCTCCCCTAAGCCCAGCTGAGAATGGGGATGTTTTTCCCTTTCTGCTTCTGGACCCATGAGGGGTTCAGGGTGGACCACTGGATGTCAGAACTAGAGAGACTCACTGGGTTTACAATGTCCATGGCTTCTGAGAGGAGGATCTGCCTGGGGGAGACTGTGTACAGCATCTGTGGGTACATGTCCTTGACTCTCTGCTTTTTTTGTTGCGTGTGTATGTGTTTGTCTCTGTGTTCTTTAAATCATCAAGTAAGTGCCTCCTTGTGCTTTGGGGCCTTCACAGTCCGATTCTCTTGGCCAAGACCTCTTTTACTTAGATTCTCATATCTCAGCTCTAATGTACTGAAGGAAGTACATTAAGTGGGATGTGTTGTGTTCCTCCAAAAGATCTGTTCAAGTCCCAACTCTCAGCACTTACAGATCACCTTATTTGGAATTAAGGTCTTTGAATATGTAGTCAAATTAAGATTAGGTCACTTAGTCCAATGACTCTTGTCCTGTTAAGAAGAGGAAAATTCAGACACAAGACACAGACAAACACAAGGGACACATAGACACACAGAGGAGAAATCCACAAAAAGACAAAGGCAGAGACTGCAATGATATTTCTTACCAACCAAGGAACAAACTCTTCTCAGGAAGAACCAACCCTCTTGACACCTGTTTCAGACTTTTGGCTGGAAAACGCTCAGGATTATAAGAGAATACATCTGTTGTTTTAAGGTATCCCATTTGTGGTCATTTGTTATGATAGCCCTAAGAAAGTAGTAAAGAAGTCTTCCTGGGTTTTCCAGATCACTAGTTTCTTTAAAGGGATGTTTTCATAGCATCAGCTATTTATCATAGGTTGTTACTACACGTTTAGTATTTTAATTAATCTTCTCCCCCACCCACACACTAAAATAGAAGCCCTGTGAAAGAAGCCAAGGTACCGGGACAGCAATCAGCATTAAGGCAATGTAGTAGTCAATATGCACTTTTGATTTTTTATTATTAGCACATATTCGCACTACATAACGAGTACATTCATTGTGGAGAGCTGGTACTTGCGTTTTACGTGGATAGAGTGAATGCAAGAGGTGAGTGACAGAAAGAGAGTATAGTGCTTATAATCTCTCACTCGCTTTTGCTGAGTTAGTTTCAGATTGCTTAGATTCAGCTAGATTCACTTTTCTCTTTAAGAGTCCGCGGGTAATGATAGCATGTATAAAACAGTGCACAATATCAGAGAAAGCTGTCAAAAGTGACACTGACGATGGTTACTGTAAAACTGTGAAATTTGAGAACAAATCATCTCCGTAAGTTGGAGAAGTTGGATGCTCTCTAATCTTTTTATTAAATAGCACAAGAATTATTTGTGCCATCAATTTTGTATGTGATCTAAAATTAGAATTTTTAATTTGATGGAAACTGAGCAAAATGCTGTGCTTTTTTCTATCTTTAGCTACATATTCATGTATTTTAAAGTTATCCCCCTCCCAAAATGATGCTGTACTGTGAGGAAGGACAATAGTCAGAACCCCTTAAAGACTTGCTCTACTCAGTTAAGAACTGTGCTGCCTTGGACACATTTTTAAACTCCCCTCGGCTAAATTTTTGTTTTGTCTCATAGGAGAGTTCTTTGTGTCTACTAAACTAATACATACAAACACATACAGAAGTAACTGGCACCTAGTGAATATCAACACACTGTATCCATTTTTTATTACTATTACATGCCTGACACTAGAGAAATCATAGTGAACTCAGTGATATAATCTCATCTATCTATGTCATAACCACAATTTATAAATAATTTTTTTCACCTTTAAGAATTAAAACATGGTGAAGAAATTAGACAGATGAGTGACATGTTGGTAAGGAACTGGATTTTGAAAACACATTTCTTTGTAATAGTGAAAGCTTAATTAATCTTTTTTGCTTTGGCAACAGAGTAAAAGGTATGAAATAAAATGTCAATTTTAAAAAGCCCTCTAGAATGAAAGTCTTTTACTTT
>NW_004955415.1:6508960-6512136 GCF_000276665.1 Chinchilla lanigera | reverse complement strand
GTGTGTGTGTGTGTGTGTGTGTGTGTGTGTGTGTGAGAGAGAGAGAGAGAGAGAGAGAGAGAGAGAGAGAGAGAGAAAGCCAGGTACAACATAAAACAGCTACAATTGTTAAGCAAGATAGAATCAGTCTCTAGCCAGGAGTGGAAATGAAGAAAGAAAGTACAGAGGTTTTCAGGGCAAGACAAGATAACTGACAGACAGGGTTTTGGAAGTTAGTCCATTCGTAAAAAAACAATGACAGGTAGTCTTTAAATAAGAGTAAAACCATGGGAAAGAGGTAGGCAGAGAGGCAGTTGGGGTGGGACTAAGACTGAGCTGCTCGAAAAATAAAAAGGGATTAAGAAGAGTTTCTTCTCCAACCACACAGTAATACTCAGTTTCCTTGAGTATTTTACTCACTTAAAAATCATCTAAAATTTCTTAATTAACAGCAATTGCAAAAGCCACTAACAGAATAAAAATAGGACTTCAGAAATATAAACAAACACTACAGATGGCTTTTCCCAAGGGTATCTGCCAAAATGTGATGACTGTTGGGCTCAGGGGACAGGAAACAAATGCTAGTGTTTCCTTCAAGAGTAGGATTTACTTTTTATTAGAAACCTAAATAAGACTGGGTTCTAAGAGAACAAAAAATCAATCTACTGTGCCAGAGCACCCAGGCAAATGGAATACTTTGAATTTGCTCTTGTGAAGATGGGATAAAATCTTTTGCTGATGTGGAGCCACAGGTCATCCTTCATGGCACACTGGTAATGTGACCTAAATATATGCTATCTGGATTAGTTAAAGATATTCTGGCTGAAGGACTAGGTTTTCTTCTCCAAAAACCCTTTGGAGAAACACCTCTTCCACACAGACATCAAAAAACTTCTTCCAGATACACTTCCAAGGCAGAAAAATTTCACTGAGAGAAGATCAGATTCACAAAATTTCAAATGTAGAAGTTGTTAGACAGAATGCATTTATATTAAGAATATAAATATTAAAAATTAAATGCAGAATGAAAACTATAAGTAAAGGCCCATAAAAAGTAGAACTTTAGGAAAAAATATCATTATAATTGAGGATTAAGTGGTTGGTGAACATAATGTGAAATGACACATTTAGAGATCTGGATGCTAGATCTAAAGAAATAA
Organism: Chinchilla lanigera; assembly: GCF_000276665.1. NCBI lineage: Eukaryota > Metazoa > Chordata > Mammalia > Rodentia > Chinchillidae > Chinchilla > Chinchilla lanigera. Next base: position 6,510,997 of record NW_004955415.1, on the reverse strand, counting down.
ATAGCATTAATAAAAGAGATTGAAAAATACATCTAAGTGGTTAAGACAAACAGGAGTCAGACTGCGAAAGTCCAATATATGCTTCATGGTATTTCTGGGAGGAGAGAATAGGCATATTTGAGAAGATACAGGAGGCTTAGATAGCTAATAGCTAAGTTTCCTATGGGAGAAATTCAGCTGTGTTTTTGAGTTCCACCATTTTATCACTGCGAAAGGTCTGATGGGGGCCAACCCATGACTTGTACCACCTGGCCAGTCACAGCATCGAATCTCTGAGAGACAGGTCCTGCAGATCTTCAGATCACCCTTGGTGGTTTCCTACCTTTCTAGGATTTTAATTCCTTCTCTTTCTTGCTCCTATAGGTCTCTAACCCTTTAAAATACATTGTTTTATAACACATCTAGCTTCTCTAATTGCTTTCAGTGGAAGCAAGGCACTGTTATGAACTACTTTCTTCTCTCAGAAAGGGGATATTGAAGATGTTTTAGAAATTTTAGCACATGCCATTGCTTGGAGCATTTATGAAGGGGTTTGTGGCTGGAGAAAACTCATACAGAGAGAGGGTGCTAGTGGCAAGTGGGAATACATAGAACTTTGTAGGCTGTGGTAGGAAATTGTTTCTCAAAGAATTGCAGATCAAAATATGTACTGAACCAATGTCATGAAGGAAAAAGTCTCAAATGAAAGAAAGAAGATAGAGAGAAGGAATATTATTCTTAGTAAGGAAAGAAGATATCCTGGAATTACACTAGAGAAGTTCAGATCCAAAGACAGAGGAACACTTTGCCACTGCTATCATTTATTACTGAGTGGTGGAGGTAGAATATTTTAAGGATGAAGAGACTGTTAGGTTCTTCTTACCTTCAGAGTGCAAACAAGATAACAGGCAGCCTCTACTTGAAATGTAAGAGAGGAATCTTCTTGTTAACACAAGTTGGGCTTCCATGATATTGATAATGAAATTACAATGTTCTGAATGTTTGTATCTCTGTCTCCCACCAAATTCATATGCTGAAACCTGACCCCAACATGATGACAGTAAGAGGTGCAGGGCCTCCGGGAAGTGAGTAGGTCATGAGTGTTGCACCCTCACAAAAGTCATTAGTGCCCCTTTAAGAGTCCTGAGGGAGATTTTTTTTATATTATTATTTTAAAGAGTAAAAGAAGGATAACATAGTAATGGGGGGCTTACTGAATTACAGACAGAGTGGTAGGAAGTTATCAATGGTTGTTGTTTTACATATTATTATCTACAAGATAGTTTCTGAGGAAAACAAATACACAAATAATAATGAATTATAGACAAAAGTGGTAGGAAATTATCAATGGTTGCTGTACTATACTTTGGTATCTTCAAAATGGTTTCTAAAGAAAATAAATAGAGCTATACATGAGTGACTAATTGAATAATCATTGACTATTCTCAATGGTTGTTGTAGGAAACACATAGTAATAAACATACAACCACTTACAAAATAGCATAGGAACAATACAAACATTACAGAGTCATAGACAGATTAGTAGGAAAATATTAATGGCTGCTGTAATACCTGGTGGTATCTTTAAAGTGGTTTCTCAGGAAGACAGAGATATGAAAGAAAGATCTAACAAGTAGTTACAGCCTAAGGGTTGTGAAAACTAGCATATTACCTCCTCACCAGTGACTCCTTTCACTGAGGTGTGATGGCTGGAAGGAAGGCCAGGATTGAAAAGAAGGACAGAGAGATTGCACCTGTGTCTAGTAATAGGCTGTTTTCTTTTTCCTCTGTAGTCGTGATTACCTGGGGCTCCTCCATGGAGACGACAGTCTGGCCAGAGGGATAAGGCAGAGTATGCCCTGGGCCTAAAAGCATTTATTTATTTATTTATTTATTTATTTATTTATTTATTTTTGGGTACCGGGAATTGAACTCAGGACCTTATGCTTGCCAGGCAGGCACTGCTTGTGCCACTGAGCTATATCCCCAGCCCCTCTGAGGGAGATTTTTGCCACTTGTGCCATGTGATGGCACAGCAAGAGGGTATAATCTAAAGAG
>NW_004955415.1:6505760-6507455 GCF_000276665.1 Chinchilla lanigera | reverse complement strand
TGTCAAGCCAGAATTTGAAAGGATTGCTAAAAACTCAAGTTAACTAAATTGTTTCAATACTCATAATTACAACAATTTCAATTTCTGATCAGACATGTCAGATTTTAGAAAATTAAATCCATTAAACATCTCCTTGCTGTTTACCCTTTCTCAGAGAATTACTTCCTTGCAGCAGTGCTGCAAACACTTGTTTATTAAAGAACTTTAAAGTCAATTAATACATTTAAATTGTTAGAATAGCCAAGCCAGAGATGTCAAGTACAGCTTCTTTTGTTCCGGCCAAGATATAATGTGGAATTCTGATGGAAATCACTGCTGCCTTCCCTGGAGACTACCCAGTTGGTAAAACTTCTATGAATGTTTTATTTTGGCTAGAGAGAATAAATCTCATTTTACAGCTTGGTCTCACTTTGGGCGTCTCCCATCCTATCTTTGCAGTTAATTGTGGGGTCGCGGTTGTGTCAGGACAAGGAAGATGGGAATAAGACCCCCCGGTGGGCCATTTGCACTGCCAGCAGTCATTATGCCAGGTCTGGACTTCCTGAGCACTAGGGAGGCTCCACAGGAAAATGAGCCCTGCCTACAAGATTCCTACAGATCCCATAATTGTCTAGCGAAATTGATGGGCTACGCTTGTCAAAGCTGCTGTTTGTCATTCTTCCTTCCTGACTCCCTCTTCCCTCCTGCCTTGTGGATGACAATTTCCATCTGCAGCCTTCACAGCTGATGTGTAATTTGGCCTTTCATTTCTCCCCAAATTTGCCTTCATTTCACTCCTCTGAAAGGGCCTCTTTCTCAAATGTTTCTTATCTTAACAGTGTTGAGTGACTCTTCTTTGCTGTTGAAGAGTCAGGCTGCATCTTTTCGAATCGAATAGCAAAAATAGAAACAAATTTAAAATGAAGAAAATAAAACACAGGGAACTGAACTGTTTTGTTGTTTTTTTTTTTTAGGCATAGAAATCAAATTTTATGTCTCTTGTTTTTCTAACCAAAATATATTTGGATTCAACATTTATCAAGTTGTGATAAACTTTATGTGTTTAAGGTCCTACCTGAATAATAAAAGAATATGTAAGCAAGCCAATGTTTTATATGTGAACATTTTTAGATGCAGGGCCAGAAGTATTTTCTTCTATCCTTAATGATCAAGTTAAACATGATAAATATTAACAGCCAGGACTCTCCTGGAAAGATTCTTGTGCTTAATTTGGCAGTTTATAGATAGATGCCAATGATACAACTAAATTAAGTGCTCCTTAACATCATCTTAGATACAGAAAAACCTATTTAAGAGTTCATGAGCTAAAAAAGAAAGGGGAAATGGCACCATACTGCCGAGCTTCCTTCCACACCCTCTTCACAAGGTGACTCTCGAGACTGTAAGCTTTCTTTTCTTAGACTCAAGATAGGTGAAGTTTATGAGGAAGAGTGGATGAGTTGTTTCTCTTAGTCCACAACTTGGCTGTGAGCTCCTCCATTTCTTGTTTAAAGAGCCAGAGGAATCAGCTTCCATCTTCTGGTGTTACTGAAGGAAACGTCATCTCTTCAGCTGCAGTATCTTTATCCTGGGCCCTCCTGCTCCTTCTAGCTTCTGGCCAGAGAAATATGTCTTTTGTTTCTCTTTTCTTTCCTTCTTGCTATAGAAATGGACTGTGTGTGTGTGTGTGTGTGTGTGTGTGTGTGTGTGTGTGTG
>NW_004955415.1:6460126-6503465 GCF_000276665.1 Chinchilla lanigera | reverse complement strand
TACACAAATAATAACGAATTACAGACAAAAGTGGTAGGAAATTATCAATGGTTGCTGTACTATACTTTGGTATCTTCAAAATGGTTTCTAAAGAAAATAAATAGAGCTATACATGAGTGACTAATTGAATAATCACTGACTATTCTCAATGGTTGTTGTAGGAAACACATAGTAATAAATATACAACCACTTACAAAATAGTATAGGAACAATACAAACATTACAGAGTTATGGACAGATTAGTAGGAAAATATCAATGGCTGCTGTAATACCTGGTGGTATCTTTAAAGTGGTTTCTCAGGAATACACATGCAAGAAAGATCTAACAAGTAGTTACAGCCTAAGGGTTGTGAAAAATAGCATATTACCTCCTCACCAGTGACTCTTTTCACTGAGGTGTGATGGCTGGAAGGAAGGCCAGGATTGAAAAGAAGGACCAAGAAACTTGCACCTGTGTCTAGTAATAGGCTGTTTTCTTTTTCCTCTGTAGTCATGATTACCTGGGGCTCCCACATGGAGACAATAGTCTGGCCAGAGGGAGAACACAGAGTATGCCCCGGGCCCAAAAGCATTTAATTAATTAATTAATTAATTTATTTATTTATTTATTTTTGGGTACCAGGAATCGAACTCAGGACCTTATGCTTGCCAGGCAGGCACGGCTTGTGCCACTGAGCTATATCCCCAGCCCCTCTGAGGGAGATTTTTGCCACTTGTGCCATGTGATGGCACAGCAAGAGGGTATAATCTAAAGAGAACAGGTCCTGACCAGACACCCAATGTGTTGTGAACAATAAACTATGTGTTTATACATCACCCAGTCACAGGTATTTTGTTATGACACTCTGAATGGACTCAGATGCTACTGCTACTGACCTCGAGATCATTTCTCCATTCTTATATCAGAAGCTCTTTTGAGAAGCAACCCTAAACTATTCTCAGTATGTTTGATTTCAGTAGAGTCAATTGCTTTTCCCTTCTTCTCTTCTACTTGCTTGGCACAAAGATTTTGTTTGACTGTGTGAAGCCTGTCAGAAGTCCACAGAAGCTGTGTTTGTTTGCTTACTATTGTGAAGGATACCGCATTTATTGGATGGATCCAAGAGAGAAAATAGTAGTAACAAAATAGCAGAGAGTGAGAGCGACAAGGTACAGGCAAACATCTGCACATAAACCAGGCAGGATAGTTTTATTTCACCATCTGCTGTACCTGGGATGCATGAGTGAAATCTCTTTGGAATATGCTCATTGACGCTGCAAGAGAATATTCTTTGCTCTTAATGATAATTGTCCTCTGATTCCCTGGTTCTGTAGAGTGCCTTTTGCATTCATAAGCCCATTAAGTATATATGAAAAATATACTGATCAAACTGAGTTTGAACCACAAAATTCTAACAGTCACTTATCTTCACACCTTAAGCAGTAGGTCACCGCAGGTGGGAAAGAATTAAAAAGGTACTTCACTCAGAGAAAGTGAATGGCAAATTTGTTAAGTAAAGAATATATTTGAAGTCCTGTGTGACCCTTGGCAAAACTCTCATCACTTTGGGCTTCGCTTTCCAGATCTGCAAAGTGAGAAAATTGGATTAAATAAAATCTAAGGTTGATCCTAGAGTGGACTTGCTCTGATCTTTCATGCTGAGGAAAGAGAGTACAGTTGGGCGGTGGGAAATTTGGTTGGGCACAGAGCATTGAAAAAAACAGAGGCTCAACCTTATGGATAATTAAGGACTTGCAATGAAATAGTTCAACTCTAAGCCAGGCATGGTGGCACACACCTGTAATCTCAGCACTTGGGAGGCTGAGGCAAGACCAGCCTGAACTACATAGTGAGAACCTATCTCAAAAAATGAAACTAAAATAAAATAAAATAGCAACTGTATATATATTTTTACAAATACAGAAATGTGTTTTAAATGTGCTGTTTTGATACAGATGTGAGGAAACACTTTTGCATTGTGGTGGGAGTGTAAACTAGAGCAAACATTTTGCACAGTCATCTGGCAACATATCTAAGACACATCCTTTGATTTAGACAGTCTACCATAGGTATATTTGCACATGGCTGAAAAGATTTCTGTATAGGGCTTGAAGATTTGACAATTATCATGTTTTTTTTCCTAGTACCATCACAATAGAAACAGCCTATTGGTATCTGTAATGGAATATATCTACAATGAAATATCATATGACTATGAAGAAATAGAATTTACATTTGACAAGAAGATCTGAAAACACATTAATAAGCAAAGACAGTAAATAAATGTCACATTTTCTTTATTCATTCACCTGTTAATGGACATGCAGACCACTTCTAAGATTTAGCTATTATGAATTGTGCTGCTATAAATTTAAGTCTGTATGTATCCCCGTAGAAGTAAGTTTGCTTGGTTAATTGATTAGAGACACTCAAAAAACATGTTACCTTTCTGTACCTTCCCTGACACTTCTGTATCAGTAATGGGTGTAAGGTCAGCAACTATGTTCTAACAGAGCTGACCAGCAGCTCTATTCAGTCAACACTGTCACAGAAAGGAATGTGTCTCTGGCCGAGATAGTCTGTTAATGTTTCTTTCTCTATCTTACCTCTCTTCCTACGGCTGTTCTCCTCCCCATGTGTGAATACTGTCTGTCATAATTATTTATACATTATTTTCCTCAGCACTCTTTATGTTCACCTAGTATAATGAACATCTCTGTTTTTGTAAAAACAAGAAAAGCAAATAATAACACTCTGTTACTGAATACCTACAATGTACCATGCAGTAGAGATAGAATTTTATGTAGATTCTGTAATTTAACCTAAAAATGATCATCTATGGAAACATTGTATCCTTTGGTCAGATAATAAAACTCAGATTAAGAGAAATCAAATGATTTATGCAGAGGATGCAGGTCAGTAAGGAGTTGAGATCTGAACTTGACTTTTTTGTGCTGCCAGAACATATGTGTCTACTTGTGTGCTGCTTTTAAGATTTTTTTGTAGTTGTGTGAAACATTGTCCTATAAAGGTAGTTAAATCCATATTAATAAAGTAATCCTACATGTCAGGTGCTGTGTGAAGTCCTCAGCAAATACAGTCAAACTGTTGACTCCCAGAAAATACAGAAATAAAAATGTGCCCCAATGAGACCAGGGTCCCAGATCAGATATGCACCCCATATTAATAAACACTGTGTTCTGGAAAGGTAGGCCTTTTCTGGAAAGGTAAGCAATTCTCACGCATGCTAGCTTAATATTATTCAATTAATTTGACTTTAAATCAACTCATTCTTTTCCATTAAAGTCTATTTTTACCCTTAACTAAAGTATACATATCTATAAAATCAAACTTGTAGTATATTCATAGTATTTGTCTCATACATGCTACAAGAAATACAGTGCTATGGAACAATCCATTTATGTCCTATCTAATATCACACTGGAAAATACTGGATTAATGTCCAGCTGTCTCCAACTGACAGGGCTCCCTTCAGACCCCATACTCTTACTCAATTCTGTGATGCTTTTGCTCACAGAAATATAACACATCATTGCCAGATCTTCCGAAGCACTGAGTACATCTTCCCTGGTGACATAACCTGCTCCAGACACACATGTTTTCCATCATGTACCCACTTTTCAAAATGTTTGAATAGATGTTCTATATAACAGTAGGTTTCGATATAAATTTGTAATGAGTCAGTTACTGATGTACAAGTCAGGTCAGAAATAATAAAGTCTTCTTAGCAAATATGAGCTGAGCAGGAGGCTAGAAGGAGCCATAATCTGAAACAAATGCTTCTGTTAAAACATAACTTGTGCTGTTTTGATGTGAGCTACATCAGTGAGCATAAAGACAGGAAGTTATTAAAGTGGAGATGATTTCTCAGCATTTTTCTTAAGATTATAAATCAGAGAGGAGTGTTTTAAATTTGTAATATATACTTATCTGTAAATATTTGTATATTTTCTAAAAAAATTCCAGCTGGGGGTGCACGCCTGTAATCCCAGCACTCAGGAGGCTGAGGCAGGAGGATCATTGCAAGTTCGAGGCCAGCCTGGGCTACAAAGTGAACTGAAGGCCAGCCTGAACTGCATACTGAGACCCTGTCTTGAAAAAAGACAAAAAAAAAAAAAAAAGATTCCTTAAGAGACATTCATAAAAATGTGCAATTATTGAATCAAATAGTTTGAAAATATTTTACACATTTAGATACATACAATTAAATTCCAAAAACCTGGTATCCAAGTGAAAGTGGAAGGATACTGTCAACTTGACAATAAGAAAACAAAAAAACTTAGAAGGAAATAAAATTAAGAAGAGACACGAACCAAAGAAAGGTTCATGCTTCCCTCAGCACCAAGTTTCAAACAGTAACTCGCAAGTCTTGAAGAGAATTAATGCCCATGAATGTCTCCTGAGGAGTCTGTTAAAATTGCAGAAGTTAGGCTCCATGCATGCACCTTCTGAATTAGAGGCTCAAACATGAGGACTGGGGACCTTTATTTTTAGCCGGGCCCTAGGTGATCCCAAGCACATCATACTTCACTACACTGCCAATTAGCTGCGAGTCAGGTATGAGGAGTCATGGGTTGAAATTACGGTTACCGACACTTACATTTTAAGTAGGATTAGTTTAATAATCAACAACAAAATAAACACTTCTTTAAATTTATTACTTTTTCTTCACAGTTTTAACTTCCATTTTTCCTATTCAAACTTGAACTTTCCCCCTCATATTTTAATGTTCCTGAAATTGATAATTTTCTTAACATTGATGGTTTCTCTTGAAAAAAATGGTTTTCTCTTGAAAAATGGTTTCTCTGTAACTCAATGTTACAAAATATAATGAATTGTTATTTAGAGAAATGTCACCTTTGAGAGTGATCTCTCAGGCCCAGAGCAGAGACCACTGGCAGTGTGAGCTTCTGTGCTTGATCTGTGAGTTCTCAGAAAGCCTTGCAAAGCAAGCTGGGCTCCTTCTTCAGCAAGGCAGTTGCTCACGTGTGGTGGCAAAATCTCCATCACTACCTCAATGACATATTTTATTTTCTTATGAGAGTCATTCTTCAGATTTAATCAATGGTTAGAGCCCATGATAACAGCAGAGAAGTCTGAGAAATCACCTAACCTAAAAGGTGGTATTTGAATTAACCAAGGTGTTGAACTGGCAGTAAATAAACTCCCTTAAATGAAGAACACAAATAATTTGGATTTATGGAGCTATCCAATGTTTAAGTGATGTGTATAATTGTATTGTGAAAACTTAAATTATACAAAGAGAACTGAGAAGTTCTCAGCATCTGCTAAGAACATTCAGGACCTACATTAGGCGATGCTTGTATATACTGTCCTTGCATGAGTGTATACACCCACCAGTAAAAATATTTATGCCACATTTACACTTAGTTATATATGCACATGTCTGCAATTACACACGTAAAATATTTCTATACATAGTCACATGAATCTTTCCATATAAATACAATATATAATAATGTATATAATCTATCTCGAGATATTTAGCAATGTAATTAAATCTTTTGGACATTAATGCGTTATTCTAATGTCAATATAAACAAAATAAGAGGTAAAATTATTACTGCAATATTTCTCTTTTGTTGTTCTATTTGTAACTTCTTTTAAGGTCCCATCATCTATGACATTCCATTGTATTTATCAATGTACATACCTCTTCTATTAGGCTAGAAATTATTTAAAGACAATGATACTCTGCAAAGTATGTCTTTGCATACTTCAGTGCCTAATGGAATAATCTGCATGTAAGCGAAGTTTAGTAAAATGCAAAGAGATGTTGAATCTATAAAAGAGTCAGAAAACATGAGATTCATAATGAGCTGTTTTGCTATAACCTTGCTGAACTTTAGCAAATCACTTAACTTTCCATGCAAAGAAGTGAATCAAACCAGTTTACTTTCCTGCACAATTATTTAACTGATTTTGTTTAATAATTCCTCAAAGGAGCTTAGAAATTTTTGGTTTCACACACTTGAATTTTTAAAAACATTATGAGTGCTATAAAACATTATAGAGATACAAACATTCTTCTGCAACATACAGTTTTTATCACTTCTATCAAATATATATGCTATTAAAAAAATATATCACTAGGCACCATGCCAAAAGCCTGTACTCACAACTACTCAGAAGTCTGAGGCAGAAGGATTGCAAGTTCAAGGTCACCCTGGGAAATTTAGCAAGACCCTATTTTAAAATACAGTAAAAAATAAAAAAGTCTGCAAGTGAAGCTCAGTGGTAGCTGCTAGGTTTAATATCCAGTGGTACACACTCTCACACATACAGAGTCAAATGAAATACTTACAGCAAAAAGTATGAATATTTTATGCAACAAAGTGTCAGAATAAAAAAAGTAAAGTAACACAGGCTTAAAAACCAGAAATCTTAAAAGCTAGCCTGGGCTTTGCCACCTGCTAGCTGAATAACCTTCATAAATAAGTCAATTAACTTCTGAGACTCCATTTCTTTGTGTGTAAAATAAAGATTATAATACTTGCTCTCTCTCCTTCTCATAGTTTCTGTGAGGTCCATTAAAATAATATATGTGAAAGCAGCTTATATAATATAATGATGTACAAATGAAAGTTGTAGTTTTATCCTTCAATACCAATGTTTTAATGGTATTCAACTATATATCATCATGGCACCATGAATTCAAAATTCACCAAGGCTCTGCTAAAAAGAAACATAAAATAAAATGATAGATGTGATGGGAAGCAGTTCTGAAAGTTTAATTACATTATGCAAATATAGGGTAATGGTATTTTATATCTTGATGCAGATCTCTGAATCAGTTATATGGTTGCATTCCAAGTAATAAAGTGTCTCTGTAACAAATGAATGTTTCCAAATAGAGAGAAGCTTAAAAAGCTTTACATTATTTCATATTTAAGGGGAAAACCTTATGTTTCTAAATCTTTCTGAAGACAATTCATTAACACTGAAAAGACAACTTGTTATACAATGACCAGCAATAGTAAAGACAGGAATAGACCTACCCTTAAAATATAACATTTTAATTTCATTTTTATGGGAACTTTGAGAACACGAGCTCAGTAACAACAAGGAATAATCTTTAAGGTCAAGAAATAGATGATTGTGCCTGATGCAAAGGGAAACATTCATCAAACCCAGGCCAGAAGTTTCTTAGAGTCAGGAAGGGGTAAATGTTATTCCTTTGAAAAGTCAACTGTATCGGTTCACGGTACTGGAGAAAAACCAAAAAAAAAAAAAAAAGAAAAGTCAACTGTAAACTGGAATCCTCTACTTATTTACTCATGCACTAGCTCATTTAGAACTATTTTGCATTAGGTATGTTAGGAGCAGTAGTGAATAAAAGGGATAGGTTTTTTCCTCCCCACGTGTTCCGCAGGCAGAGAAAGCAAATGTCGAACAACATAGAAGGGAAAGGGATTAAAAAAAAAAAAAACAGCTTGTATTATATACATGCCTCCACTCCAATATGACTGTAAACTTCATGTACTGCAAACATATACTAACAAAAGAGTAGTTTGAAAGCAAGAGAATCATTTATGAAATGCAAAGATTCTATAGCTTCTCACAAGGTAAGTTTTTTTCTCATTTATTTCTTGTGCTACAGCTAATATTAGAATTCTATTGATGTTTGTGGACCAAACTACTTTTAAGATCAATGTCTCCAGAGATGAACCTATGTCGGTTCCATAGGCTTTTTTTTTTTCTTATCTCTTGGGAACTATGAAAACATAACTCACCACCTTTCTGAGCAGCTTAGAATGTTTTTATAAAATGCATGATTTACTATTTGCCTCTGAGCTCTGTAAGGACAGGGAGAGGGTTAAATTTATCTTCTTATCACCTAGGCTTGGAAAGGAAAGCACAATAGATTCCCAATGAATGCATGACAAATGAATAGATGCTACCAACACACACACACACACACACACACACACACGTGCATCACATATGTATACACACACAAGATCATGGAGCCATGGTGAGAAACTGGAAAGAGTTCAGGCAGCTTAAAGAGACAGGTACTTTCAGGATTTGCAGGCAAGCTAACTTTATTAAGCCTGTTTCCTCATTGATAGAAACAGAATGGTGATATCACTGATTTCTTGAGTCTTTCAGATTACATTAAACAATGAGTGCACTCATAGTATGTGATCTATAGAAAAATTTTAATAAATGGCCAATGTAATCATTTTAATAAAGATATCTTTACCAGCTATACAAATCAGTTAAGTAGATTTCATGTCTCGTTAGAAAGTCCTACTAGGAACCTCACTTTACTCATAATTTATAATCTGAAAATGTATGCTGCATGGTGAACACTATTTTCTGATTCAAATTTCTCACATTCAGACTTTGGCTTTGTCTTCTGTCTCAGGCTTCATACCAACATCAGACCCATGTCTCAAACTGTTTCTCCTGCCACAGTCTGCAAAACACACCCCCTGACACACACACACATCGCAGTTTCCCAGCTATTCCAGGAAACTGGATAGGCCCATCATATTGAAGTTCTCTTAAGTTTGTTTCAGCCCAGGCAAAGGATGAAGGTAATTTTATTTGATGAAACAATTTATGCTTTCTAGGTTTCAGTTTCCACGTCCACTGAAGACAGGATTTTTAGATAGTGTCTTTTTCTCCATTGTCTTACAAATTCCTGCTTCTCTTTTTACAATTTATTTTGTTGTGAAAATACATATATTTTTCATAGACACCCTCCCAAAATCACATGAAATCTGTGAGAACAGTACGAACAAACAGCGCAGGAAAGAAATATTTGAGTCCTTCCAGTAGTACTACGTACATTACGTGCATTCTGATCTCTTTGTGAGGTTTTCTCACATAAAATTGCTTTGCTAATACCAGTTAGTGGTGAGAGGAGGAGGAAACATTTTAAAGCTAGGAACCAAACATTTCACTGGGTTGTTTCTGCATTCATCTTAATTTACGCAACACAACCACAAAGTGCCTAGCACATACCCCTTCCACTCTGGGAGAAATAAAGGTTATGTGTATGAATATTTAAAAGCAAAAACAGGATGGGTGTATATGTCCCTTCAAAGACAAATATTTCCCATTCTCTTTCTCAAGTAAAAGCCTGAGCAGTACCCCTGTCAGGAATGCTAAGGACTGAGATAAATTTTCCTCAATTATGCTGAGTTCATACAGCAGAGTGATTCTAGCCAGAGTGCCTTTGAGGGATATGGTTAAGGGAAGACGAGGGGTAAGGGTAGAAGAAACTGTCAACACTGGCCATCTCCAGAAGTATGCCACATCCTAAATAACAATATTGTATAAAATGGTGGTGGTACATTTTACCTTTAGTATTTCTAGCTAGGATTGGTGTAATGCAGTTGATTCTGATTTTTAAAAAATAAGATTTGTTTGATCAACAGCAACAATATTAGGATAAACAATATACGCTAAACTTTATTGAACATTCGCCATGTACTGGGTACTATTTTTGTGGCTTTCCATGCAAAAAGCAGTCCAAATCCCTTTTTTATATGTAAGGAAATGAATAGTTAAAAAAATAATAATAATAGGAAAAAGCATAGGTACACCGGGGATCCCTGTGTATTAATTAATGTCAGACACAGTGATTCTGATCAACCCCTAATCAGTAAAGATAATGTCGAAAGCTAGGAAAAACCCTGCAACTTAAAAAAGTATTAAAAAAATAAGATTATAAAGAATTACCAGGCTAAGATCTAGAGTAAATAGGAACTGACAACCAAATACATAGTGCCCCTGGGGGGTTTTGTGTGGTGCTATTTGCTGTTCTAGGAGAGATGGCTAAGAGACTAAAGTGAGTTCTTGGTCATCTAATGAGGCCTAGATGGGAAAGGTTGCAATCCAGGCAAACTACTCTTGCTTTCAGTTTTCAGAGTGTCACATTCTAAAGGTAAAGGAAAAGTATAAGTAAATAAGTACTTACAAAGATTGCATCTTGACTGTAAGTCATCTGAATTACCTGGAAAATCTCAAATCTAAGTTTAGATTAAGGTAATTTCAGATGCTATTACCACAGTCCTGGGAATGAATAGAAAATGGACTTCTTTGGGAGGTGTCAAACTATTTCTGTTATTACCACTTCAGTGTACAGTTAAAATTCACTAAACTCAGGGCACAGGACCTCATGAATAAGAGCATAATAGAAACAAGAGATAACAGACATACACAATAAATACAATCTTTCCTTAATTCAAAGAGATAAAAACATAATAATTACTTTCCATTGCAAAGAGAAAATAACTGACATACAAACATAAAGGGAAATATATATATATTCATATATATTCCATATATATTATATATATTTATATATATTCCATATATATAATATATATTCCACCAAAAATTGTGTACACACTCTAGAAAAAGAAAAATAATAAATGTCTGAAAGTTAATGGCCCCCACATTGAGCACCTCTTGCAATTGTAGAGCCCTTTGGGGTAGTAACTTACACAAATGTCATGATGTCTCAATACATTTAGTATTAAAACACTTATGCAATTTTCCTTTTCCTAATGTGTGTATACTTTTTGGTGTTTGCTTGTTTGCAAACATTCAAAAGCAAAAACAGGATGGGTGCACATGTCCTTTCAAAGACACTGGAGAATGAACCCAGTGTCTTGACAGTAAGGTACATCCTCAATCCTTTTTAAATTTTTTTATTTAGAGACAGGGTCTCTCTAGTCGTTACATTTCCCAGGCTGAGTTTGAACTTGTGGTCTTCCTGCCTCTGCTCCCAGCAGTGCTGGGTTTACAGGCATGTACCAGCACATCTGGCTAAGGAGGAAAGATTTATTTTGGCATATGGTTTCAGAGATTCCAGTTCATGGTTATCAGGAACCAAGGAAGAAACATCATGGTGGAAAGGCACATCAGAGGAAAAATGCTCATTTTACGGTGGTCAGGAAGCAAAGAGGGAGAGGAAGAGCCAGAGAGGAATGAGACAGTGGGAATATGCACCTTTCAAGGCACATGTCTAGTGACCTGCCTCATCCAATTAGGCTCCACCTGCCAATAAGCCTATAGAGTTATGAACTTATCAATAAATTAATCCACTTGATAACCGTAGAGCCTTCATGATCCACTCAGCTCCTCAATTCCCAATTCGCCACTGGTAAGCAAACTTTCAATGCATTGAAGCTTTTGAGGAGCTTTCTGGATTCCAAGAGTAACAAAGAGATAAGGGACAGAACAGAAATTATAAAACTGAAACTGAATAAGTTTAGAAGAGAAGAGTAATCAGGGAATGAAAGACAGATCAAGAGCATGGAGAGATCAAAAGATGGAAAATGATCCAAGATGCAAAAAAAGATAAAAGACACAATGTAAAATCTGTTGTACATTCAGCAGAGTCATAGAGGGATCCAGGGGACAAAATGAGGTCAAGGCAACGTTTGAAGACATAATCGCTAATTTTTTTCTATAACTGATGAAACATAGAAATCCACAAATTCAAGAAGTAAATGCCATCAAGACTCAATGACAAAGAGAAAATGAAATCTTATATGCAGTCACAGGGAAAGAGTTGGGTAGCCTACTAGTGAAGAGTTAAATTGACAGCTGACTTTTCAACAGCAACATAAGAACCAGAAGCCATTGAAATGCATTTTAAATATGTTGAAAGACAGTGACTGCTAATAAGACATCTATTTCCAATTAAAATCTTACAAGGTCAAGAGTAAAACAAAGACATTTCTGATGCATACTAAAGAAATGTATAAAGGGTATGCTTCAGGTAGAAGGAAATGATACAGGAAGAAATAACCAGAAAATGTAACAAATACCGGGAACATATAAATGAACATATATTACTTAAAAATTATGAATACTTCTTATAATAATTCACAAAGTTACCAGCATTAATTCTATACTTTGAGAAGAATGAATATAGTCTTAAGGACTAGGAGGAAGATAAATGTATACACTGAAGTTTGGGCAGTGATAGAGAAGAACATATTAGAATTACTGGGATTAACACTAACAAATAGAATAAACAGTCTGTAACTTCTAAACTAGTAAAAGAAAGTGACTGAGTAATTAAAAATTTTCCTGTTGGGCTGGTAATGTATCTCAGTGGTACAGCACTTGCCAAGCACATGCAAAGCAACTGGTCCCAATAAATAAAATAAACATTTCTTATTGATCCAAAAGAAGTCAAGAAAAAGGTGGAAAAATATAGAACTGTTTGGGCAAACAGAAACCCTACAGTGAAGTAGCATATTTAAACCAAATATCAGTAATTATGCTAAAGCCAGATGAAATAATTACACCAATTAAAAGATAAAAATAAGTGTTCTGGAAAAAAACCAAGGGTACAAAAAAGTTAAAATTATGTATTCTTCAAAAAGTTTATTAAATAAGGATACAAAATAATTTGAACATATCTATGTGTATTTATGTTACTGTGTTATATATACTTATTATACACACCATAAAAGCAAATTTTAAAGAAATCTGTAGCATCTACATTAATACCAGAGAAATAAATTTTATTAGACATAAATGGAGTAATTCCATAATAATAAAATTACCCCAAGGAAGCTATGTCACTTCTAAATTGTATATATCTATTCACATAGCACCAGAAACATAAAACAAACGTTCACCAAATTTTAAAGAAAAACAACCAAATCCATAATCATAGTATAAGCTTTTTAAAAAGATTGTTCTCTGAGTAGAAGGTAGCTCCTTCAAGACACTAGTGATATTATTTTTAAATCCCATTTCTCCTATATGAAAATATGTGTGGAAATAGGTATCCTCTTAATTTTTCCCCCCAAGTTTTAGACCTCTTTAGAAGCAGTTACCTAGAGATGATAAGTACTTTAAAAAAATGATGGCCTATTATACTTCTTTTCAACAAATACCTATTACCTGTTTTAACTTCTATTTACCTTGTGTTTTCAAAGACAATTTACAATACAAAAGTATTGTAAAGCCAGTAACTGAATAATTTCTAAAGGGTTCTCTGTGTCTATAATGTTAAAAAAAGAATCAGCTGGTTCAGTTTGCACTAGCTCCTTAACTTCGCTGCAAATGATTAGTCTCTGTATTTTGTTTCTGCTTGCAGTTTCCACCCTGATGGTGGAATCTTTTAAGGATGTAGTTATAACTTGTGGTCCCAGGTCCTTGGTCTGCCTTCTTGCTCTTTTTAGGAATTTTCCTGTCTCTTCTCTCCTCACTTCTCTCCCACCCTGTATCCCCTCCCTCCATCTCTGAGTTTCTCCTTATGCATTTTGTGTGTGGGAGGTTCCCTGTAGCCTTTCCTGAATGCTCTCCATCATCGTCCAGACATCCACAGCCCTGAGCATCTGCACTAGCAAGCTCCAGAACACTGCGGTTGGAATTTTTTTTCCATTCTTTCTTTTGTTTTTGTTGTTATGAGTTTTTTTCTTCACAAGGTGTGAAGAGTTTTTGATCTTAAATTTTTAAATAAATAAAATTTAAAATACATATTTTCAATCCTTGAAAATATAGCTAATAAATGGATAACATAAAATAGGATGTCAGTCATAAGGAGAAAGTGGAATTATTTTGGTCTCAGTAGAAGTGAAACGAAGCAGAAACTAAATCATCTGAAGTTTCTGGTGTTTTGTTTGGTGAAATATGATTATTTATAATTTTCTGTTCTGTTGATGTGAAATAACTTAATAAAAAATTAAACATAGAGCCAGACAAGATAATCCCCGCACTCTGGGAGGCTAAGGCAGGGTCATTTCAGGAAAGGGCAACTTAAGGAGAACCTGTCTCAAAATGAAAAATAAAATAAGAGCTGGAGATATAGCTCAATGTGAAGGACTTGAGTTCAATCTCCAGTATCACCAAATTAAAGGTAGAAAATAGTTATGGTTCATTTCCATTTTCATTCTCTTTTCTTTTCTCTGAGCAATATCCCTATTTTATGTTGCTATTGTGAAGTGTGCTGTAATTTTATAAAATTGACATAGTTACACTACACTAGAAAAGCAATTCTGAAAGAGGAAAAATAAGACTGTCATGTGATTAATTACATTTTGAATTCTGAAAAATATAGTCATACATACATAATTAGCACTGTATTGTAACTAAAAGAAGTAGTGAATTTTAAAATAAAACTAATACATTTTCATTGCATTAGGATTGATCTTTCTAAGGCTGCTGCACTTTATATCCTGTTAATCTCTTTTTATTATCAGACTGAAAGATCACACAGCCTACATTAGCAACTGCACAAAATCCAGGTAAGTATGCATTTTTGTAAATATGTTTATTTACATGGCATTTATTATCTTAGCACCATACAAATATTTTATAAAGTGGCATACATTAGTATGATTTTTATGATTTTAACCTCTATTTTCCAGCTTACATTGTTTTGTTTTGTCTTTTGTTTTGTTTTGAGACAGGGTTTCACTATAACTTGTGGACCTGGGACCACAAGTTGTAACTACATCCTTAAAGGATTCCACCATCAGGGTGGAATCCTGACTGGCTTTGAATTCACTATGTAGCCTAGTTTGTACTCAAACTTGCAATCTTCCTACCTCAGCTTTCTAAGTGCTGGGATCACAGTCCTGTACTACTGTACCCAGTCTATCTTACATAAATCATTTTTTTTTTTTTTTTGTCTTTTTGAGACAGGGTTTTGCTATGCAGTTCAGGCTGGCCTTGAGCTCACTTTATACCCTTGACTGGTCTTGACCTCACAACGATCCTTTTGTCTCAGCTTCCAGAGCACTGAGATTATAGGCGTGTGCCACCATACCAGGCTCATAAATCATTTTTAAAAATTTGATATTCTGTACTTAATGTGTGAAAAAATATTTCATCTTTAGAGAATAAAATACAGTTCAACTCAACAAATTAGTAGCCTCCTACATATTTTAACTGGAAGGTTTCCACATTGATACAGAGATGACATAAAATAACTCATCCAAAAATAAACATTTGGATGTTTTCTTCAATGTTCAAGTAATATAACCAAAGAGTTTAACACAATGACTTTCTACATTCTAGGTCTTGTGCTGTGTTAGAATTTTCTCTTTGGACTACTAACATAGATTTTAGACAATGCCAAGGAATGAAGGTTGCTTGGTAATCAAATGAAGAATTTCTTTTTTTCCTAATTCCCTGTGCCTAATCACAGACACTTTTTTTTTAAAAAAATGGAAAATTGTTGGTCAAATATAGTCGAAAGTTGACACTCTTGCTTACTATTCACAAGCTAATCCTTTCTCACTCGTCTATCCCTTTCACCATGCTGTTTTTAGCAATTATCATTCTGCCTTACGTCTCATTCATTATGCAGTCTGTATAAACCACCATTTGACATTAGAGGAAAGAACATCACATGGCTCAAAAAAATACTCCTTCTGTGTTACCCACCAGCTATCGTCAATATGGAGTTGTCTTTTTACAGCAACCCAGGAAAAGTAACCCCCAAAACAGTAACTCTTTAAAAACATCATGAATGATCTGAACACTTAAAGGAGAGATATGCAGCATACGTGCATGATACTGTGATCAGATGACCTAATAGTTTCTCATTACCTGTGAAAAAGCATTTTTATACCTCCAAATTAAATCCAACATCAAGAAGATACTATTCAGTATAAAGAGCAATTCAGCTAAGCAGACACTTCACGGAGGGCCTGCTAACATTGCGGGATGGTAGGGCTGCACATATATGCAAGAAATTAATTAAACCACTCTTTTACTCATAAATTATTTTTGGATACTCCGTATTTGTCAAACACTGCTGTATTTTACCTGGAGGCTGTGCAGTGCAAGGTAGTGTTCTTTTACCATCTTACCGGCCATCTGGTCACAATGATGGCCCATGTAAACACGCCAAACGTACATTTTCCAGCACTGCTATTTTTGTCATCACTCTCTCACTTGTTTATCACACCTGCAGCTTGAGGCAAGGTGCTGTATAGCACTATCTTTTTACATCTTTCTTTCTCTTCTTCAGTATAACCATAAGAAAGCAAATATCTAATGTGATTTGAATTTATTGTGCTAAGCACCAGGCTAAGTGCCTATAAAGCATCACAGCT
The DNA here is from genome assembly GCF_000276665.1 of Chinchilla lanigera. Lineage (NCBI taxonomy): Eukaryota > Metazoa > Chordata > Mammalia > Rodentia > Chinchillidae > Chinchilla > Chinchilla lanigera. The sequence goes on along the minus strand of NW_004955415.1, from coordinate 6,487,397 downwards.
TAAAATTCATCAAAAATTTTAGAGGGTAAGAACTGTAAGTGGGAGAGAAAAGAAGCACTGACTGGCCCCTTTCCTGTGCTGCTGGTGTGTGTGGGTGTGGTCTGTTCCACAGCTGTCACACTCCTCACTTCCTCACAGTCCCCTGAGGAAGAACTGGGACAGCTTCCCCAGTGTTCTCTGCCACCACCTAAGTTACTTCTTGGCTATGTGGGCCTCTCATACAGGAAGTGCAGCTCAGCCATCAGCTGTGAGGCCCCTCCCACTCCTGATGCTCCAGAGGCTGCCGCCTCATTGAAGACGCTGTGGGGAAAACACCTGTAACATAGCAAAGGTCAGAGAGGGATGAAGGACCATTACTGACTTCCTCAACCTCCCCAAGTCCCTATTACCTGTGAGTAACATGGCTAGTCTTCATGAAGATACCCCAGTTTGGACCTGCTATTTTCCACAGAGGTGTGACAGCTGTCAAACAGTTTGCATATCCCGATATTCCGCCCAATGCTACTATGACAGCCCTGGCTGTCCTGGATGCCTGCACCTACTCCAGGAGAGGTCTGTCCTGCTTCAGTGTCAACTGATCAGTAGAATTAAGTTTGGATCAATCAGTAGGCTCACACCAGAAGGTTTGAGTTTAGATCAACATGACCAGTCAGCAGGCCTGAATGTGAACCAGTTACAGGCCTACACCTGCTGTATAACTTGAACTCCCCTCACATTCTCTGTGTTGGTCTAAAAGTCCCTCTGATAGGCCAACCTCCTGTGCTGCAGCACAGACCCCATTCAAATAAAGCTTTGTTCTTATGGCTCTGTAAATTGGCTCATGATCTATTTCTTGGGTAGTATGGGCTCAGAGAACACTATAAATCCATTGAGAATTCTTATCCTGAGTAGTATGAAGCATATATTTTAAAAGAAGGAGCTATAAACAGTCAAGGTTGTTAAGCAAAGCTGTGAAGAGCTCCAGAGACCAACAGCCAACTAAATTCAGCCATAGAGACAAATAACAAGCAGGATCAAGCAATGGCTTCAACTATAAGACAGTGTCAAGAGGCAGAGGTTGGTAGAAGCAGAGACCAGCATCCATCAGAGCCCAGATCCAATGGCATCTGGCATTAACTGGTACCAACCAGTGGTATTAGGGCCACTAGCAGAACTGTACTTTGCTGATTCATGATTTCTACGTATACCAAGAAAAAGAATATTTGACTGATTGGCAACCCTGACATTTTAATTTAATGAGAAGAAGTTAAGGTCCACAGTAACTTACTAAATCCCTCAAGTTCACCAGGCTCAACCTCAAAACCAGGTGTGTTACATAGAATGTTGACAGGAAAGAGTTTCTGTGTATCCAGGCCATCTTCATTCAGGAAATCTTTCCAGATCAGAGAAATATGAACTGATTTTTGGAGCACTGGATGAGAAGATTGGTAAGTTTTCTTTTACCCATTTCTTCACTGTGCTGATAAATAGAAAGACAGGAAGGAAGAAAGCAGGGAAAGGCAAAAGGGAAGAAAGCAAAGAAGAAAAAGAAGGAAGGAGAAACTTTCACCCAGTATGTCAGGTTGTCCCTCAACTAAGAGTTGGCCAACATCAGTTTTAGTCATCGATGTAGAACTTTGACTGTTCTATTTATCACTTCCACGTTTTTTATTTATGAAGTCATGCCTTCAGGCTCATCTAGCTCAGCTCCTTACTGATTGAGGTTGTAAGATGAAAAGAAGCTTGAGACAGTACTTTGAAAACCAAACGAAGATGCTCCTGTGAAGTCACTAAAAATGGTTTGGGAGGGCAGGAAAAGCACTAAACGTTCCACCTCTAAAATGTTATAATTTCCAAAGGTTAAGTCAGTGTTAGGTGCTGTCAAACAAAGCTTTGTTTCATGAGATATATATTCCCTGAAAAACCTTCTGAACAAAGCAGAGGAAACAAGAATTTAAGGGGCAGCAGCAGAAAGTCATGGTTAAGGAAGAGAATGTGAGGGTCTTTTGAAACCAGCTTGGTTATTTCGTTATCTACAAGACTGTAATCTGGGCCCTGAATCTTGTTCTAGGCCCATCTATGCATGTCTTTTAGCAAAGAATCCTGCTAAATTAGATTAGCAAAGCCTTCTCTCTTTTGATATCTTACAACCTTCAATGTCTGATTGAGTTTTTCATCCTTCTCGAGCTACCTGAACACCTTAGCCTGTCTTCAGTTAGAATTCTGTGAGGTAAGTTTTGATAAAATTTCCCTTACTCCCACTGTCTTCTTTAAATAATTTTCCAGACACTGACTCTGTCCTTGCTCTTTGTTTATAAATTCCCACTTGCCAAAGCTGTATTCAGAGCTGAACCTAATCTTCTTCCACCACTGTAAGACCCCATTGCAGTGGTCCCTATACTGTTATGATGATCCTGAAGAAAGTCTTCTTGATCAAGTACCAATAAATACTGTTTTCCTTAACAGAAGAATGGAGGTAACATTTGAAGAGTGGGACAAAATGAAATGGGTAGGAAGTGGGAGTGAGGCTCCCAGGGCAGACACACAAAGGTCATGTGATATGGAAGCCAGGATCGTGTTGGTCTCATTTTGAATGAACTAGGTAAGAGCAGTCAGTGAAGCCATGAAGATCTAATTTGACCATCAAAGGCAGTGGTTAGAACTTTTAGAAAAATAAGTCATCCTTTCCCAAAGAAATTTTTAGTGAAAGATGAAAGGAATGTTTTGGGACAAGTGAGATAATTTAGACCTCTTAGTACAGCAAGGTGATAGTCTAGTTCACTCAGAATGGATGTGTTTTCTACCTATTGTCTTGTGTAATTTACCAGTGCTCGAAATGTTTTTGGGGCTAGACAGTCAATGAGACATAGTTTCTGTAATTCTGAATGCTTCAGCATAGTGGAAGGCTATTTGGATGGGTTCTAGATGAGGATTTTATTTTATTGCTTTTTCTTTGAGGCACGGTTTAGGCCAGCCTTGAGCTCACCTTGTAACCCAGGCTGGTCTCCAGCTCGCAATGATCCTACTGCCTCAGGCTCCCAAGTGCTGGGATTACAGGCATGCAGCACCATGCTCAGCTAGATAAAGATTTTAAAGAATTTGTGAAAGAAGTACTTCCTCAAATTACATGCACTGACATTCACGGCCTCTTAAATCCATGGTCATATTTACCTAAGCAAAAGAGCTTCAGAATTAGAGTCTTAGGAACGCAGTTATTTCCTCTTCTTCTTCCACCTAGATTATTTTCCTCTGAAATAACTCTAACAATAGTTCTGACAAGTAGGTCACCTAGATTTCAGAACAGTTTGTTTTGAGACATCTGGGACTGGGGAGAGATTAAAAATTAGACATTCTGGTATCATGGCAGAAGCATGACATTAACATATTTATTTACACACCATCCAGTTTTGCAGCATTATTCCGAGTACTTGATATTCAAAAGATAAGAATTTGAGTCTCCCAGAAACAAACTATTCAGCATTTCAATTAGGATTTATGTGTTGTACATACAAAACATTACTACAGAAAATCTTGGAGCATGATGGATCAAGTGTGTTTTAAAAACTAAATATTGTTGAATAGTTGCAAGTGTATGGATATCTATTCCTTGTTCTTACATTTTTTCCTAAAATGGTGGCTAGTGTATACTACTGATTTACACCTCTAAATTCTTTCCACTGTAGTCCATGTTTAATGATCATTCTCTGGACATTTAATTGACTCTGTATAAAACTTTGATTAAAATGGCAACTAAGCAAGCAGGTCATTTACCATAAAGCCCAAAATAACTACAAAAAAGATGAGTGCTTCGCTAGCTGCCACATTTGTGCCTTTCTCCATCTTGCTAATTCTTAATGTTCTCTTTCACCATGTATTTATAGGGTTGCTCCTAATTATCAACATAGAAAACAAAAAAATGTAAAATTTGATTGTGGCAGAATTTACATACAGCTATGTCTTCTTATGTATCTCAATGTAGATATAAAAGAAAACACAGGGCTTACTGTATTATTTTGAATAATAATATTTAATAGAAAATTCTCATATGAACATTAGTAACTTAGGGTTTAGGTCCAGAATGTCAGCCGAGACTCTCACGTATGCAAAGGCAGGGCTTTTGGAAGAAATTGGATCATGAGGACACTGTGCTCATCAGTAAAGTTATCTATTAATGAATTCAGCAGCTGAGTGTGCTGTTAGCACAGGTTGGCGAACCTATGGCACACATGCCACAGCAGCTGTTTGTTATCACTGAAAGCCCTAAGAGGTTCGCCATCACTGCGTTAGGTGGGGCCTGGTTAGAGGTGGGTCACTAGTGGTGTGACCTGTGAGGGTCCATTGTCCTTCTCAACTTCCTCCTTCCTGCTCTGCTTCCTGTCTGCCATATGGGAACAGCTTTTCTCTGCCCAGGCCCTTCCTCCATGCTCTTTCTGTATTGGAGACAGCAGATTATGGACTGAAGCTGTGAGCCAAAATCAACTTCTCCTCCTTTAAGTTGTGGATATCAGGTATTGTGTCTTAGCAATGAAGAAAACAGCCATGACAAGTAATAATAGTAATTGTTTACTGAACAGTTACTAGGGATTGAATGTCTTACCTACATCAGGCCATTAACCATTACAAAAGCCCAATATACTAGAACTCCCATTATCTGTATAAGGAGAATGAGGCCTACATTGCCCAAGGTCAGAAAGCTAGCAATTTTTCGTAAGATCGGGAGTGAACTCCAGCTCAGGCTACGATGTTTCTCTTTCCTAGTATGAAGTTCTGACCCGTCGAACACCAGCCTGCCATTTGATCTTGCCATGTTATATTAGAATTCTCTATTCCTGGCACCTTCAAGGAAATGTCTAAGACTAAGATCTGTATGATGCTTATAGAATTTTAAATTGCTAAGAAATTGCCTGTGCAAAAGTACTTGTGATTTTTGTTTTGTTTTGTTTTGTTTTGTTTTTTCCAGTACTAGGAACCGAACTCATGACCTTGCACTTGCCAGGCAGGCGCTGTGCTGCTGAGCTAAATCCCCAGCCCCAGTACTTGTAATTAAACCATAGTTTAAGTGAGGATATTTTAAACCTATTCATTTTGAAGCTTTTGAGGAGATACTTGGTATAAATTGTTTTGTTCCCATCAAAGCACACAAGAGTTGACAGGTAGTTGTTAGCACATAATGTTTGTTGAATAAATGTGGATAAGAATATAATTACTCATGATAATATCCCTCACTTTAAATGTGAAAGTAGCTCAGGGATAAAAAGGCTGAAATGGGCAACTTCGTTTCATGCTGGGCTGTGTCTTCCAAGATCAGAAATATATACAGAATGATTTTCTTATGGTACCTATGCCGTTACTCCAGTACTGCATTCTCTTCCCAATTAGCCCTTTGTGCTGGTGTTTTCCATCTTTCTTCTATGCTCTTCTTCCCTATTTACTCTCCCGAAACTTCCCCAGCCTTTCAGTTATAATTGCTGTTTCAGCAACATTGTGTGCAAGGTTATCGACAAAACCAATTCTTTTCCAAGAAGCACAACAGATATTGATCTGGAGGTAAGATTTACAAACTACACGCAGATCATAACAAACTGCTAATCAGCTCCTTTCTGTTTCTAATGGGTGTGAACTGAGTGTGATTTACCTTCCTTGTTAAGGGAGGGGACAGAGGGGAAGACCTAAGGATCCTCATGAGTATCTGTAAAAGGAGGAAATGCTCCCCTGTGAGAAGCAATACAAATCCCTCCTGTGGGTAGTTAAAAATTTTTTTTGTTAATCTTATTGGTACATTTTAGATATAGATAAGATCACATTCATCATAGGGAATTTGTATCTGTGCATAATAGATCTTGATTCTTCCTTTTTTCCCCATCTTCTCCCATCCCTTCAACCTCTCTTGCCTTCCTTATTTACAAAAGCTTTGCTTCCTGAGATGATATGCAAAGGGTCAGAAGAGGAATACAGCAAAAGAAGTAAGTCTGTGGATTTGCATATGCAGGGCTAGGACCTTGAAGAAGGGTGCCTCTGAGATCCTTGGCATCTCTGCGTCTATTTCAGTGTGTCTTTTTCCTGACAGGCCATTTGAGCACTGGCTGTGCTCAAATCAGGGCCAAGTTACGGAAAGTATTTTTGGAAAAAGTGGATGGTTAAAGTCAAATCAGGAAACTTACAGATAATGAAAGCATTTTCCAAATAAACTGTAAATGTTGCTTGTTATTATTACAAGCATCATCTTCCAGAAGTTTCCACTAATTGAATGATTAATGCTTTGTTGATGATTAGCCTTAGTTAGTAATTGGATGACCCAGGAATCTGTCTATTTGGCATGGTGGTTGATGCTGTGTAGCTATTGTACTTTCTGGAAAAAACTCTTGTTGGTAAATGAGCATAGATTTCATCTGTAGAAATAATAAAGCCAGCACAGTAGACTAGAATGAAAACTGGTTTGAAAGTTAAGAGTTTGATAGTTCTAGTCTCAGTTTGGAATCCAACTTCCTATCATTTTGAGAAAGTCAGGGTGCATTGGCTGTAAAATTATGCTCTTTCCCGACCTTTGCTCTTTAAAGTGCCTTTAGAAAAACATAGTAAGCTGCTTCTCATCTGTAATTCTCAAAAGATAGAATTTTCTAATGCATTTAATTTTCTTATTAATTAAAATAAAAATTTACTTCAAACATTACCAAAAGTATTCTAGGCAGATGAATCCATTTGATTAAAGAATATTAAGGAGCTTTCTCAGAGTTCACTTAATCAAAATCCTAGCATTTAAAGCTTTATCATGTTCAGTATTCATCAGTATTTTTGACACAAATTTTACGGTCCCATATTTTCAATCATGGAGGTACTCAGGTAACTTGTAGCAATTTAGGGAACTTAAGCTTAATATTCACACATATCTGCTGAGCTTACTATTTCCTATTTGAATTCCTGAGTTAGGGAATAAAAGAAAGATTTGCTAGAATAGACACAGAGCCTAACAGGGTAAGATTGAAATGTCCTTAATGAACTAATCATGCATGAGATATGGCTTATAAGACCGTGTAAATGTTCATCCACTTCCCCTACCACAAGGTTAAACTTCATGCTTATAGGTAAGATATTTTTCTGACTATTTGATGTTGAGTCCAGATATCGCCACTGAAGAACATAAATTTGGACAAAAAGCCAGGATAGTTCCAGAAATGACCATTATAATTATAGAAATTGTGAAAGCTATATACAATTTTAGTTTCTAAGATTAAAATATCTCATCTGGTAGAATAAAAACATTTCACACTTTGATGTCAAAGTATCTCCCCATAAAATCAAGTACAGAGCTGAAGCATATGGTTATCTTGACATCTTTCTGTGTGTCTCACTGCATGGAACTCTGCTTTTCCTGTGCTAAAGATTATAAATAAAGGAAGGTGTGTAACATTTTCTTTTTTACACTAATCTATTCAAGTACTTTTCTTTTCTACAGACAGAGAGAAATGGAAATGAAAGTCTCTCTAATATAAAGCACTGAGATTTCAGTTTCCTTCAATGGAGATGATGATGTTTTAAACTTAGAATTGAAGTTCTCAGAGGTTGCAAATATTATAACGAGCAGAATTTTCCAATGGGTCTCCTGATTTAGGCATTTTTGAGGTGTGCATTCTCACCAAAAAGGATGCAATGAAACTATGATAGATCTCCAACCTTAGCTAAGATAACACAGAAGGATTCATTCTAGCAGCTGATGATGAATTATGAGTCTCTGCTTGTGAAACATGTTCCTCCCTAAACTGAAAAATAATATTCTTATTAAAGGTAGTCAGAATTCTCTCCCCACAATTTTACATTAAATACTATTATTTTCTACACCCAAATAATCAACTTACTATTATTATTTTGCAAAATAGGGAAGGTATAATTAGTTCATTAAGTAAATGCTACCATGGGTTGGTTATTTATTAAATGCTATTAGGGTATTCAACATGCATTCTCTATGTTGTTTTGCAATTAGCTTTTCATTTCACATTTTAAAGTTTTTTATCATTTCTTTATGGTGGATACATTCAAATTCCTCTCTTCAACTTGGAGATATGCGATGCATTATTGGTGCTTATACTCACTTTATCATCACAGAGCACCAGGACTTGTTCCTCCTGTCAAATAATAGCAATATCTCTACTGATTGACTTCTACCCCTTCCCCCTCTCCCCGTCATCAATAGCCACTGTTCTGCTAGGCTTCTTCTTGCTTAGGGTTACTCTAATGTCCAAGTTAATGCAAGCATCTTAGTTAGTGACAATAGAGATATGACTTTTGTCTCAAGACGTTATAATGGGCTCAGTGCCTTATAAACAGCGATATTCAAGAAAATTCAATATATGGAAATTCAATGTACAGATCAGGTGACAACTTGCTTAGCCTGAACACACTACCTTAGAATTCCATTTGTAGAACATCAGATTTACAATGTTAAGTGTGTTAGTAAATGTGAACTAAGAGCTTAGGTTTTAGGGTGAGAATAACTCAGGATCAAACACTGACTCTGCCACTTACCTGATGTGTGAACTTGGACCAATTTTTTTCTAAGTTTCAATCTTCAGAGAAAAAGTGTGATAAGTACAGCAGTTTTCTTACACAGTTGTCATTAAGATTTCAAGAGACCATGAGATTGTCAGGATTAAATGGGCGTAACTGTCAGTTTCACTAAGGTCTAAGGTAATAGATTCTGCAAGTGACACCTGATCAAGACGGACACCTTGAACATCAGTTTTATGACACTTGGACACTCTATCCCAGGGATCTATAAACGAGATGTAGGATACAACATGTCTGACCATGGGCAAGAGGAGCTTTGTCTGGATGATTGGGAAAGAAGCTCTGGACAGTGGTATGCTACACCTCTTCCTTCATCCCCTGTAAAGAGAAAGGGATCCTCTCCTCAAAGTCTAGTTGGATGGCCTTTCCACCAGTTGGATGGCGTTTCCACCAGTTGGACGGGGCTGTCAAATCCTTGAGGCCATGGACGTCAGCCCTGAGGCACTTTCACCAAGAAATGTGGAAGGCAGCAGAGAGGTAGAAGATGCGCTTCATAGACAGAACAGAGGAGCGCCGGGCTGCCACTGCAGGGTAACTGCAGTTTCCCCAGCCACTCTTGCAGGTCAAAGAACATGTGAGTTTCATATTTACACAATGTGAGGTGAAGAGGTGGCCCGGGTGTGTTCTCATGTATGCCGAGGAACAGCATGTAGAAAAGGCAGTGGGACTCCCACGTGTCTATGCAAATGTGCTCCAGAGAGTGCAGTACGGCAAGGGGTATTAAGCAATTAGCCGCATTGCCTGGCTCCTGAAACAACTTGGGAAGTCTAAGTGAAGACTCACACAAACATCTACAGGTGGAAGAGTCAACTTTGAGGTTCTGTTTCTTCTTACGGAACACACACACACACACACACACACAAACACACACACACACACACAAACACATACACACGAAGAAAGGGCAAAGTCCTTTGGAAGCAACACCAGCATTGGTGATATTTTCCCTTCCCCCGTTGTTCTTCCCTTGCCAGGGCCCCAACCTCAGAGAAGGAGTTTGAAAGTGAGAAAGCGAGAAAAAAGACAAGAGTAACCCCACTACCACCACCACACACCCACAATCAAGTTCAGATTCGTGATCATCCTTTGAGACTAGACAGTTTGATTTCTGAATTGAGATTCCATGATTTAAAGAGGTCACACTAATCAGAGAGACATAACAGTCCCTGTCACTTTCAACCCAGAGTCATAGAAAGACTACACCTCGTACATACATTTGAGAGAGAACAATGGAAAACTAAAGTGTTTTGATTGCTGTCCCATGACAGTACTTGTTCAGTGTAACTGCTCAGGAAGATAAGCAGCTCTTTCTGTCTTTTAATAAATTGGAAAATCATATTTAGTGGACACTTTATTCACACAATTGTGTGATATTTTCATTTGAGTCCCACATCTAATATGCTAATGTGGCCTTAGCTAGATGCTACCATGGGTAAGGAGGGCTTGCAACACACACTCCAGCATGATGTGATGTATGGGAAAATAATACAGAGAATAGGAATGTAGGCAGTACTAAGGTTGAAGGTCTCATTACAGCATCAAAAGGCAAAAAAAGATATGAAGAAGAAACGGGACTAACTGCCAACACTTACGTAACAAAAATGTATTGATTACTAACACATTGAAGCCAGACTGCACATCCCTAAAGAGTAAAGACCTGTGACAAACAAGTCCAGTTGTAGTCTTGTTCCTGAACGACTAGGCTCTTTCAAGAAATTTCTTTTTTGCCTGCTTACTGAGAGCCTTCCCCTGGCTAGAATTTGGTACCCATCCTGATGAACCTGCCTTGCAGTGCCAGGGCCGTAGCCACTGATGCTCTGCATATCCGGATTTCCATTAATATCTGGAAAATTTAGAAGTAGTGTGAAGTGGTCACAATTATCCTGAAATCGTTGTTTTGCATGTTCTTTTCTCATCTCCCTGATGTCCCCTGGCAGGATAAAAGCTGAGGTTAAGGGTGCAGCATCAGGCTTTGTCTCTATAATCAGAACTTAGCATAGTGATTGGCACTTAGTTTATGTTTGATCAATGATAGCTGGAGGGATGTCTTATTATCATTATATATCTTATTAACATTTTGAAGAACAAATCTCACATATAGGGTTGGCAAGGTGGGATGCTGTGTTCAAAATGAGCTGTGGACTTCTATGGAACAGTATTTTAATTTGATTGTAAATCTCTAATGCTGGAAGGCCCCTAAAGGATTTATTGCTATGTGCTGGACAGTATCCTAGACATCTAAATTCTAATAATAAGATTCAGTTGATCAATGCAAAGAGCCCTCTCCCTTCAGGTATATTACAGCCATATTCTGCTGCAAAAGCCGTGATTAACTAAAATACCAACTTGACCAGTTAAATACAGTATTCAGCTATCACTTCATGAAAAAAAATTTACCTTACCTAAATACTAAAACAATTTCACTAATTCTCTAAACATAAATTAAAACATTTGTAGAGAGCTTCATTACACAGGATGGTAGGAATTCAATAGTGATCATTCATATCTTGTTTTGAAATCCTGTATCATTTTATCACTTTGTATTGCTTTGGTTGGGTCTTCATTGTTGTTATTTTGTTAGTGTCTTTTTCTCTTTAAAGTAAAAAAAATTTGCAGAGAATGTATATTTACATAATACCACTGATAACTACATTATAAAAACATACCTACTTTTCTAAAAGTACAACATTTTTAGCTTCAAAATGTGATCTTAGTAGAATTATATGTGGCATTTATATGTGTATTCTTTTGAATTACATTACTTTGTAAATTTTTCAAGATAAGTAAATATAACTTGTTTAATATATAAGAAGGTAAAGATTACAAGTATATGATTTTCCCTGGAAACAAAGAACTTTGCTCACTTCCTTGGTACATTCCTCAGAATAATCAGAAATTTTTGTTTTACTTTGTATCATTCATATAAAGTTGGGTAGTGTATTTTGAAAAAACTAAAATTATGTTATGTGGACATTAGCAGTGGGAAATACTCATTTCAGATTTTAACTGAAGAAAAATAGTTTTTCTTCAGCAAATCACAGGAAAGTGCTTTCTTTCAGGTTCCAGGAAAAGCCTGTGAGCTATAATTAAGTACTGGACTCATGCTACTAGCTTAGAATCAATGGTCACTACAATCAATATCTGAGCCTAAATAAAGCCTGAGTACCAGCATCAGTAAAATTACTGAAAAGAAACAGCACCCAAGATGTGTTTTACAGGCAAGGGACAAGTACATTAGTGTAGGCCATATTATAAAGGCTTAGCTCAAGACTTCACTTAGAAATATACACAGAAGCATACAGGCACACCATCCTAAAAGACAGCAGTGGTACCACTATAAAACCACACCACTAAATATTTACGGCTCTTTGATAGTGCTTTATGTGTGATAAAGCACTATCATTACCATTTTTCTCTCATTACCAATGGCCCCAGACATAGATAAGTACATACATACATACATACATGCATATAATTTTATCTGTTAGTGAATTCGTTGTGGCACTTTAGTAGTGTTACAGCGTGCTCCTTGAGATAACCAGATACGTACTCTCAGGTTAAAGACCTGGTTTTGTTACGAACTGAAGCTGTTTATACATTATTACTAGGGAGCAAGTCAGGGCCCTTGTCCAACTCTGGCCTTCCAGGATTATGCTATTTAGTATTTTACCTCATTTTCACTGAACTTTTCTTCTCTGGCAAGAAACAGGTTGTTTTCATTCCTTCCTTCCTTCATAAATGTTCAAGAAACACTTATTGAGCCTGTACTATGTGCCAGGTCTAGGGGAAACAAATGATGAAATTTGGCAAGCCTGGTGCTTGCAATTACGTGCTGAAATACACCAACTAAAAATAAGTATCCAGTATGGCAGGTGACAGGTGCTAATTAGCAAAATAAAATGGAGTAAGGAAATAGAGATATGGGGTGTAATTTATACAATAGGATCGAGAAAGGGAAATGCAGGGTTCAATAAATGCACATCATACACATGAGTGAGAGCAGCTGTACATAACCCTATATTTGTGAAGTTAGTTGGTCTCTACAGGAACGGGGCCAAGGCGGTTTCCTTTTTAACTTACTGAGTTGTTTAACAACCCTACAATGTTTTGGTGTTAGGGACATCTTAGTTATTGAAATATGAGTATTAATTACTTAGAAAAATGTCTAGCACACAATGCTGACACATAGTAGATACTTTTTAAAATTTGTCTTACAGCTTTGAAAACCTGAAGTAGGGCTGAATGTTGATTTACTCTCTAGAATTTCACATCTTGTTTCCCAACCCGCAATGCCTGGCTTTCTCTCCATGAAAAATCTTTCAAATTATTATTACAGTCACAATCAATTATGAGTGCTTACTGTGACAAAGAAATGCATTGCTCTGTTTTGATTGGCTCGTCCTCTAATGAATCTTCACAATGGACTGAGGAAAGTACTTTTCTTCCTGTTTCTTTTGGATAAGGAAACATGCTTAGTGAGATTACCCAAGCTGCTCTGTATCACACGGAGGGCAGCAGGCAGGATAGGCTTGGAGCCAAGTACTCTTACCTGCAGCAACGCTCGTGTTCTTCATCACTCTCAAGCACATTGTCTAAGCAAATCTTCTGTTACCCATTTAATCTGAAGTAACTTTTGTGCAGAAAGATAGCCTGCTAAATATACAAAATTCACTGATGGTACTTGAATAATAGTACACAAACGGGTGTACATGTGTGAAGGAGAAATCTTTTCATTATAACCTGCGGGCTCCTCATAATAAGATGCAGCCATGAGACTTTGATCACAGAGGAAATTTATAGGCCTGAGATTTTAAAATATCTTCTGTGCACTCTGGAAAGAGGTTAAGGTTAAGCAAGATCGAAATCTGGATCAGTAATCTATCCTTATTTGCGCCACTATCCCATAAATAATTCATCTGAATGGAGTGCAATGCTACTCTGACTTTTTATTAGAAAATCTTCCATAACACCTAATATCTTAGCAAATATAGGGAACCTGCCCGGTGGATTTGGCTCCCTTCTCTTGTCATTCGTCTAGGGCAGTGATGAGGAATGTTTCAGAGCTTCCAATGACACAAGCAGCCCACTCTGGCACCTGCGCCGTAAGTTCGCTACTACTGGTGCAGGGTATTAGCTTCTAGTTGGCTTTTGTTTCCTTGTGAATTCTCTGAAGCTACCAGAAGGCCCTTGAAGCCCTTCACCTTTTAATGATGTTCTTCTCAAAATGGCTCAGCCTTGAAAATAAGAACTGAAAATTATATTCTTCCGTAGAGCATGACATTTTTTCAAGTTTAATCTGAAGCCTGAATGCCATACAATATTCCTTCTTTCCTTGTAGCAGTCAGTGCTCACTGTTGCGCTCTCTCTCTCTCTCTCCTCTCTCTCTCCTCTCTCTCTCCTCTCTCTTCTCTTCCTCTCTCTCTCCCTCTCCCTTTCCCAGTGCTTTGTTTCTCAAACAGAAAAAAAAAAATTGATCAATTCAGTTTGGTCTGATTCCAAATGTTAGCTAAAGAAAAACGAGGGTGGCTAATGAAACGTTTTCCTAGCTGTCCTTGACAGAAAAGTCTTCTTTGGCACGTCATGTCATGTTTTGGAATAGCTGTGACACTTTATGATAAGAAACCACCAGGTTCAAACTTGACCCTTTATATGACATTATTAAGCACATGCCCAGACTCTTAAAAGTTCAGAGGATTTTGATGTTAATAAATGGATTACTAAATGCTTTCAAAGGCCAAATGCAGTTTAGGCTACTTTCATCTTTGAAGCTCCAGTTGTATTAAAAATGAATAAAAATTCAAAACAATTTTCCAGAAATTGTTATTATTTTTATCCTATTAAAATCATTAATACTGTTTGAAAGCAAAAAGGGTATACACTGTATAAGTGTGTTGGTCATAAAAACAACTGCAATATTTACTGTATAAAATTATTCACAGTTCTCTGTAAGGCTGCAATAGTGTTGTGCAAGGACACAAAGATTTGAGGACTTCAAGTGGCTGATAAATGTCTTTCAATCCTGCCATGGTATTTCTGTGTTTGTACGTGGATCCAATGTGGACACACCATCATTATTTAAAGAAATGTAAGATGTTCTTTGAAAATGAGGTCTAGCCTCATCTTCTGTCATAGGTTCTGAAAGCTGCCAGTCAGTTCCACTTGACTATGAGATTCTATGGCAAAACACAGACAGGCAAATCTTAGGGGAGAAGGGATTTGCTCTAATTCCCTAGTGAATGTCCTAAAGACAGCACAGCAGCAAAATACTCATCAGGGAAGAAAAAATGAGGATGAAACTATCTTAAAATAATTTGGGCAACTCAAGACAGATTATTTCCCAACTTATAGGTTATTATGCTGTATTCTGTTTGATTAACCACTCTTTGCTTTATTAACAGAAAGTGTCACCCCATAAACAGCAGAGTCTTTGGCATCTCTGTGCCATCACAATACTAACCTGGGATTAGACCATTGCTGAGGCCACCTTATGTGCCCTTAGAGTGCACCTGGAAACATGAGAACATTTATCCCTCTCTAATCACTGCTGACCACCATGGAAGCTTGGGCTCTGAGGATTTGAAGATCAAGTCTATGTGTTTGAATTTTATAGCTTTTTGTACTCTTCTTTATTGCTACTGATTATATTTCTCACATCTGCAATTATTATCTGCAAATAATAGACTCTCCTCTGATCTATACTTTTTTATTTACTGGGAGCTTAAAGACTAATGGATCAATTTTGTTGTCTGTGTCTTAGAAGAAGACACAAATCACCTAGCAGTGACGTTATTATACATATAGGATAAAGGGCATCCATTTTAGTGCCTGAGTTAGGGGAATTTATTTTGTATGTTTGGTTATTCAGAAACTCTCTGAACCTGAGATTCTTCATTCAAAACACTGTAAAAATTGTATAAAATTTTGGTGAAGATTAATGCATTTAGCCAGATGTGGTGGAACATTCCCGAAATCCTAGCACTCTGAAAGGCTGAGGCAACTTAGCAAGTTAAAAAATTGGAATCCAGCCAGACAATTTAGTGAGAACTTGTGCCGCCAAAAAGTATTTATCCGGCATATTAGAAACAGATGCCAAAAGAATATAATGCTATATATGTATCATTATAGGCAGAGATTTATAATCATTTCTGATTGTTTTGTTGAAGATAGATGAAGTTGTCAGAGAACTGAACGCTGGGGAAATTATATTAAAATTTGAAATTCTGGAGATACAGGATCAACTTGGGACAATCTAAAAGTAAACACATGGCCAGAAATAAGTATGTATCAGACTCAGTCAGGAACAACAGGTATACTCTCTTGGGACTCACTGAGCAACTAAGCTATCCTGATAGTAAGACTTGACCAAAATTTAAGAATTGCTTAACTGTCTTTCATTCAGACAAACCTAGCAGGGGTATGTCCTCATCTAACCCTCACCTAGAAAAAAATCCTGGTGACATAAATTGTATCCAAAGAAAAATAGAAATAGATTTTACATAAGGATAGGACTCCAATCTATCAGAAGAACAATTTACTGGAACGAACTTCTCTTCTGGAACTTTAGATTTTCTTATGCTTTATCAAATAGTTTTTATATCTAAATATGAGAATCCATGTAAAAATATCAAATACATACATAAATGAAACATAAAACATATAATGTAGACATCTTTATAATATTCCCCACATAGATACAGTCATGTAAAATAGTCATGAAACATGAGTTAGTTCCATTATTGTAAAATTAAATACTGTACTCATAAAATATCAATCAATTATAAACTTTGTATTTTTCTCTAAGCTATCTTAATTCATTAGTATAAAAATGTACATTTTCATGGCTACTGTTCAGAAATTCCCATAACAGTCATTTAAAGCATGACTGGTGTTCACATATGTAATTTTGTAATGTTGTAACGGAGTAGTCCAGTTGTTTGCTTTAATATATTTTGATTAGTTATTCCTACATCTTTAAACATTTGAGCCAGTTTTTGGTGCTAATAAGAAAATGAAGTCAGTATGTTAAGGCAGGAGGTTGAACTTTCCTTCTAATAGTTCTCAGCAAGACCAGCCCTCAGTGCAAGAAAAGCTCTCTGCTGTCCAGCACTTATTGACAACCAGGTAGTATTGATTCACAGGATGTGAAAAAGACTTCACATAAACACGAACGTGACCCTGCTTGCCCACATGCCAAAATGTCTATATTTTGCCCACTAGCGTCATCAGGACTTTTTTTGAGAAGCACAAGTTTGTTTTAAACTTGGGCGGTGCCATGGTGCAACCAGAGAAGGCCGTTCAGCATCAGCACGGGCCACTCAGCAGGGTGCAATCAAGCACAGGGAAAAAGAGTGGTTCTTCATTTTTTTGCTGGAGATAAATACTGGAAATCATTACACATACAAATGTCCCTGACAGCAAAAATGCTTAAAGCATGAGTTCTAACAAGCCAGCGCTTCTGTTCTGAGGGTAAATTAAACCAGCTAAAGAGCACCAATTAAAACACCAGATGCAGCTGGCCTGAAACGTGAGAATTCTAGCAATAACCATGCACAATTACCAAAGATGTCAATAAACAGCCAAGCTGGTTTTCTGTTTGGATGTAGCCCCATTGCCACTTGATCTGTCTCAAGACTTGGTCATACATTACAGGAGACAACTGCGTAGTTTCTGCTAGTCTTCCCTCTTCCAGACTCTGCGTCCTGCAAGCCACAGTCAAGATGGCATCGAAGCTCCTGACAGCAGCTCTTTCTACTCCAGATCAGTGCCTTCCTCTCACCAGGTTCCTTACATTTTATTTTAACCACCCAAAGTTTAACATCAGCTTATCTTTTTCAGGTATGTTGTCTCAGACCACCTCTCTCTTGCTGGGTACTCACTGTTTTCCATAGAGGTCTCTGTATCCTTGTGTGAACTCTTTACTGTGTGGGATGTCTACATGCAAAAAAGCTTTGGGTTTGCATAAGTCTCTGCTTGTGGACATACATCCTTCAAGTTGGATTTCATAGGCAACATTTAACCAGGAGCTATTTTCCTATACCGTATTTTTTACAATAACTAAGAACAGGTATTGAATGCTAACATTGCCCTGAGCCTTCTGGTGAAGGTTTCACACTTACCTAGGGAATGAGAAGAGGATTACACAATGTTAAGGAGTACAAAATGCCAGGGTGCAGATCCTCGCTTTACCACTTATTCACTGTATGAATTTGGGAATTTATGTCCTGAGAGCTTTGGTGTCCTCATGTGTGAAAGAGGGATAATGATAAGACCGATAATACCTAATAAAGCTATTGTGGGGATTATATGAAATAATTCCCATAAATCCCTTAAAACACTTCTAGCGCATTGTAATTGCAGTGTAAATATCTCACGCTATTGCCATTACTCTTCACAGTTGCTGCAAGATAGATGCAGTATTCCCATTGAAGGGATGAGGAAACTGAGGCTTAGAAAATTTGAAAACATGTCTGAAGCTGCACAGCTGATATGTGACACCTAGAATGCACACATAAATCTGTCAACTTGTCAGTCCTAAACCTGTGATCTTATTTTCAATATGGCAGATTTGTTGTATTTTATTGCAACCTAGCAATTTTCCTAAAGACCAGAGAATGACAATAGCTATTCATGCTAATATTTATTAATTTTTTTATATGTGCCAGGCGGTCCTCAACATTATTCGTACATTATCGCATGTAACTCTCATAACAGACTCAGCACCCAGGGACCATCATTATTCCCACTCAATAGAGCAGCAACCTGTGCTTCAGCAAAACTTGTTCAATCACACAGCTTACACATGACAGCTAGAACTCAAACTGCAACTCTTAGCCTGTCCTCTGCTGCCCTTGCAGTTCTAGTGGTAGCTATTTCTGTGTCATGGCGCATTTTTTAGTTGTGCAAGTATCAGACATACCTGACAATTTGTGAGTCGTGAAGAGCAGGA
The DNA here is from genome assembly GCF_000276665.1 of Chinchilla lanigera. Taxonomy (NCBI): domain Eukaryota; kingdom Metazoa; phylum Chordata; class Mammalia; order Rodentia; family Chinchillidae; genus Chinchilla; species Chinchilla lanigera. The sequence goes on along the minus strand of NW_004955415.1, from coordinate 6,468,910 downwards.
CCCTACTTGCACACCACTAACTATCAAAAGGATCTTCCAAGCAGTAGGTAGATACCCAAGTGATGTTGGGCTGAAATGAGCTTCATGTAGGAATTTAGATGAAGAATAATCAAATGATGCACAGGAAATCCTTGGCATACATACTGACGCTTTAAATTAAGAAAATATCTTCAATTCTGTTCTTCCACTGGTGATTAACAAATGAAAAACAACTTTCACTTTAATAATGTGAAGTTGGATTTGACCCAAATTCACACAGTCAGTAAGTGGTAGAGCCAGTATTTGCAGCCTGGAATTTTAAACTTTTTAACAGTATGTAATACTTTCCTCATTTGCTAGGTAATTATGAAACATTCAGCAGAAGGCTCAGGCCTTATTTTTTTGTTTGTTTAACATATCAATTCCAAATCTCAATTTCCCCATGTATAAACAGAAGATTAGCATAATACCTCCCTCTTAGGATTGCTGATGGGATTAAATAAGAATATTCAGAAAGACCATTTTGAATTGTGTATACATTCAGTAAAATTACGATAGAGAAGAAAACAATATTTTTAAGCCAAGTAATTAAAAAACAGCCCCTTATCAATGAAATTGTTGTTCTTGTCTAGGTCTAAAGTCTTTCTGAGGGTAATACAGTATTGTGAAATCAACTTGTGTGAAGTCTTTCTGAGGTGTATACTAAATATTGCACAATCAACATGTATGAAGATGAGGGTGCAGAAAATAAATAGCTCACATGGGAAAGGTGCTCTGAAAGGCAGACATGTGAGAAGTGGCAGAAACGGGGACATTTTGCAGTAAACAGCTTCATTCTCACCCAAGGGACCCAGTCCCCAGGGGATGCTTCTGTGTTATTGAGATGTATGAGAAAAGCCCAGTCGCGAGAGTGTTCCTTTGTTCTCTCTTCTCACTGAAATAGTGAACTTCACATATACGACTCATTTCTTTACAAATTCTTATCTCCAGTCCGATAAGAGATGCAAGATTAAAACTGATATAAAGCATGAAGGCCAAGAAGAAAAACAAAAGTATGTACATAGATTTCCCGAGGAAAATACATATGCACTCAGTAGCCTCCTCCCTCCTTCCATGAAGAAATCCCCTGTCATGTACAATTGCGGCATCTGAAAGTTCCTGAGCCCTTAGTGTTATTGTTATGGACTGAACTGTGTTCCTACTCCAACTGATACAGTTTAAGCCCTGACCTTCAATGTGACCATAGTTGAGCTAAGCCCTTTAAGAAGGTAATTAAAGTAAAATGAGGTCAGAAGAGTGGGATTCTGATTGGATGGGACTGGTATCTCTACAAGGAGAGGAAGGAAGCAACGCCAGAGGACCCCCCCCCCACTTAGAGTATAGAGGAAAGGCCATGGCCATGGAAGGACCCAGTGTTCCCATGCAGGCAACTACCTGCATGCTGGGAAGAAACCATCCCTACCTTCACCTTGATATTGGACTTCTAGACCCCAGAAAAGTGAGAAAATAACTTTCTGTTGTTTAGGTCATCCATTCTGTAATGTTCCAGTACTGCACCCTAAGCAGATAATGTAGTGATGGATATTTGCATTAAATTAATTGCTGTGCTCCTAGAAAAATAATGGTTATAAGAGAAGGGAACGAAGGAGAAATTTTGTATGTATGTATATACAGGATAGTTAACATGGTTGTTCTTCTGTCTTCTATTTCTATGCTGAAAGAAACTGTCAATGAGTCTTTGGTTGACCAGTATTGCATGTCTATATCTGTTTTCATGAGAAGCCACTTTGAAGATATCAATATGTAATACAACCACCATTGTTAATTCCCTACCACTTTGTTTGTAACTCTGTATTGTCTGTATTGTGCTTGTGATATGTTGTAAAATGTTGTATGTCTGTTAATGTTTCCCTCCTTTTATCTTTAAAATAAAAAAAAAAGAAAAATAATGGTTATATTTTTCCTGGGAAGAGGCACAATGGCTTTCAAGAGATAGGATTTGTATGTCATGTGCAGGGATCTGGCTGGGAGATATTTGAAGTTTTTAGGCTTTCATACTTCAGATAAAAAGAAAAATTAATGGGACCCCAGACAATACCTTTGTTTTGTGAAGTCTGTTTTTACCAGTAATCTCTTCCTTAAGTACCAGACATCGCACATTGGCAACAGGCCCGAGGGATTCAAAGATGAGCCACACAGCCACAGCACGCTTAGTAATGGCCCAGGCTCTTGGTTACATGGATTTTACTTTTCCCTTCTGAAATTTAAATTCTTTCTAGTTGAAAGGATTTTACAACTGCATCTTCTTACGCCAGTCACACTGGACCATTTTTGTTCAATGAGGGCAGGATGTAGCTGTGGCCTGCCTGACTGATGAGGTCCTGCAGGTCTTTAAAGATTGCGGGTGTCAAGTGGTGATTGACTGTATTTATTTATTCTTCCTTCAAAACAGTACTTCAGCCTTTCTGTGCCTGGTCCTGGGCAATGCTTTGTGGGTAGGGCCATGAAGCAGGAGCATGTGTGTCTTCCCTTCCGTTTACAAACTCACATGTAAATACAGACCACCATGCAAAATTAACTATATTAACAATAACAAGTCATCTAGTGATGGCAAACACAGAAAAAAGCTTAAAAAAAGAGTAATGCCTGACTAAATTGTCATTTGGAGAAAAATGAACTGTGGTCAAGAAGGGTTGTCAGGGATGATGCTCACCTTATGGGGAGGCATCAACCATGTTAAAATGCGGAGGAGAACCCAGGCAATTGTGCAGAAACTCTATGGAGTTTCCTTGTTTTGTCTGAAAATCAGGGTAAAGGATACAACAGTGGAGGCAGAAAGGAGTACTGGGCTGTGGAGGCCATGCAGATGAAGCCAGGACTCCTGGGGAGTACTCTGACTGCTTTGAAAAACAATTGCAGAATCTTTAGTTAAATAAGCTATGCTATTATTTCATGTTTTAACCAAGTATCACCCTCACAAATGCAGTCTGTTGCCTGTTTTTTAAAATTGGACTGGAAGATAGCTGTGCCCGGTCATTGAAGCACTGTCGATAGTGGCTTTTGTGCTATGAAGGGAGAGTTGAGTGGTTGTGTGAGACTTTATGAGTCACAAAGCCTACAATATTTACAACCTGGTCCTTTGCATGAAAAGTTGGAGAAGAAGCTGGAGTGGAAATGGGGAGCAGTAGGGAGGCTGCAGTTATCCACTGGAGATGTGACAGAGGCCTGGATCACAGTGGCTGGCAGCAGTAAAGATGTGACGAGGTGGGCAGAGCAGAGATATGTTTTGCAAGAAGAGGGGACAGAATTTGCTGATGAACTGAACATGATGGGGAACAGAGGAGAGAGTGGAGTCAAAACATTGCTGGCCTTTTGGCTTGAATAGCCAAGTAGATAACAAGGCCATACATTCAAATAGGGTGTTTGGGAGAAGAGAATTATCGTGGGAAGGATGAAAATGAGGCATTGCTGGAGAATGTTCAAATTAAATTGCCCTTTTCAGGGCCTCTCTCTTGTTTTTGTTCCCTCAGTCTAATACAGAGATCCTCAAAGTGACTCAGTGACTTCTTTACCTCTTTGGTTCATAACTTCCTGGCATTTTCTTCAATGAAAACATAAACTTCCTGAAGGTATCAACCACACCTACATTGCTCATCATTGCATCCCCATGCTTAATGCAGTACTTGGAACACAGAAGGAGGTCAATATATATGGTCTTGAAGTAAAGAAATACCCACCATTTAGAGAACAGTTATTGTGGCATGCGGGACCTTATGAGGTGCCTCACATTATATTACTTAATTCAGTCCATTGAAAATCCCTCATGCTAGTTGCTGCTATCCTAATTCTAAGGAGCAGGAAACAAAGGCTTAGAGGACAGGGACCAAAAACACAAATGACAACCCTAGAGGGTGGATTCAGGATATATAACAGGCTGAAGGCTGCTGGGTACCAACTAGTGGGAACTGGAGGACAATGGCTTTCCTCAAGTGGGCCATTAAATGGGCCATTGCTCCTGTGGAGTTACTTAGCACTGCTGTAGCCCTACAACCCCACTGTGTATGGTTTTCCAGAGTAACTAGAAATCCAGCTTGGTCTTGTACACATGTAGTTTCTCCATTAAAAATAAAAAGCCTGTGTTTTCCTAGAGTCTGACTTAAAGAATCCAGGCTTAGTAGATACCTCTCACATATTTCTGGTGCACCAGCCACTTTTCCAATGGGAGTGAAAGCTAATCAAACCTTACTAAATGTCATCTGTGAATCTGACACATCACACTGTCCCTGTGCGCTCAGCCAAATGCATTTTTTGTTGAAGATGTTTCCTACAGGAGGTTGCACTAGGCAATTGCTTTTTGTGCTTAGAACACTGTATTCGTCCTCTGAGGTCTTGAAAATCTGCATGATGACTACAATGAAAAACCAAATCACACTGTCTGAGTGGCTGATGAATTCCTGTAGTCTTCCTAATACAATGACACAACCACACCTACTTCACTGTGACAACAAACCATGTGGATTTATAACCAGACACTGGATACTCCCTACCCATCACTCACCTGTTTTTAAAATATTCAATTCTTGTTGCTAAGATTGGCTTTTGGAAAATGAATACCACATTAATGTTTTCATCTTTAATTTCATAAAATTGGGAGATAAGAAAATGCCATCACAGGGTTATCTTTCCTATTTTCAGTATAAACCTCTAAACAGTATAATGAAGAGGGAAAGAGTATGCTTAAGGTTTCTAACAAATTTCATTTGGTGAACAATTAGTGAAGGCTTGTCATATACTGGCATTGGTCTCCTTCCTCTAAGTCTCAGTTTCCTACTCTGTAGAATTAGCATAGCAGCAACTAGTATGAGGGATTTTTAAAGGATAATATAATATAACATAATATACTGTGCAATGCCCCAGGATACAAAATGAATAAACCTTTGCTCTACACTCAGAAATCACTGTCCAGCAGGAAAGAGTCTATAAAAATGCTGTAATGAGACATGCTATAATAGAAGGAGTGCAAAATATGTTGGGCGCTTAGATAAAAGGATAATTAACAATGATTTCATGAGTGCACAGCTAGAAGAAGTCTAGGTCAAGGAAATCTACACAAAAAAGTTACCATTCTGCTTTAAATTTAAGGATAGTTAAAGTTTCAGATTTCAGGTATATAAAGGGGTGCATTCTGGGTAACTCACACAAATACCTGCAGAGTCTATCACAAGTGAGATTATGGCACTCACACTTAAAACTCATTCCTCATAACTCAACTCAATAAATTAAGTTTGTTTTAAAATCCTACTTTTTAGATTGGCCCAGATAAGTAAAGTAATTTACCCAGAGCCTCATAGTTAGTTATTGACAAAATCCGTGCACTAAACTGTATTCTTAGGTAGGGGAAACAGTGGGTGGACATACCTAAGTATTTTGGCTTAAGAACTTGAGATTTTATGAATGGACTGGTCACATGAAATTTTCTTTTTACAGTGTCATGTCTACACTTGGAAAGTTTTGCGTTTGAGGTTTTCAAATCAGAGATGCTCAGCCTGTACAAGACTTGCAAAGATTTTGTGAATAGTGTTGGTGCTTTATTACACTGGCAGAAAGGACTCTTTGGATGTTTGTCAGAACCAGAGTAGCGAAAAAACATGATCAAGATAAAAAATGAACTCATTCGATGAATCAAACATGTTTGGAAAATCTTTGGAGTAACCAAATACTAACAAATCTGTTAGGAAGTTATTGAAATAATTGAAACAAATGATGATTAAAGCAAGGCTACTGCCAGTGAGAACAAAGAATATAAGAAGATATGGAGAAGGGAATTAATGTGACTTCAGAATAGATTAATTGGTGGAAGTAAAGAGACACATCACGGGTGATGCCAGGGATAATGGCATGAATAACAGGGTAGGTATTTATATGGAATTTGGAACACACATAAAAGTTCATGAATGCCCTGGTGGATATGTCCAAGAAACAATTGGTAATATGAAGACACGTTCCAAAAACAGAGATGTGGGAGCCATAAGGAAGAAGAGACCATCTATACTCAGGGAAAGTGCATGCAATGAGAAAAGATAAAGACCTAAGACACAAAGGCACTATCAATAATAGCTAATCATGTCTATTAATAATGATTAACCTGATATTCAGTGTATTCTTAGAGCCTCTGTACTTTCCTAGAGCCTCTGTAATTCGTTAACTGGTTGAAACTAATCAAAGTATATTAACTTATTTTTTTATAAGTAGGTCATCTTGAAGTCTTTAACAGCTAGAATTTATTGAGCATTTACTTTTACCCAAGTGTAACTAAATTGGACATATTCTTTTGGGGACCCACAGTGACAGTTTAGGTAATTTAATTTAACATGCATTCATGTATATCCTGTACTGCTCTAACAAAATCGAACACTGGTTTCTTTTATACAAATGTTCCCACAAGCATTCAAATAGAGAAATATGACAAAGAGCTGAGGATCTCAGTGCAAACAGAAGGGATAAATGAATATTTAAAAATTTAATAAAGAAATATTCACTGTGATGACTAACAGTCTTATGCTGACGAATTAAATGGAAATATGATAGTTTGAAAGAACTGCGTTTCAAAGCACTATATATTTTCATGGAGTGACTGAAATGTTCCATCAATTTTGTATTCATGATAGTCTGTGCAGAAGGAATCATTTAGGTCAGTAAAAATTGACATGGAGGGTCCTTCCCTGACCCCTACTTTAATATACATAGATGAGGGCATGCCAGCCACTTAGCCTTGGAACTACTGTGCACTTCACCTTCTGAGCTATGCAAAAAGGCTTTGTCCATGAAAGGGTCTCATGGTTGTAAGACATTAAACTGAAAGAACAGGGTGCTATGTCATATTTATGCTTCTTTTTGTGTGAGGAACTGAAAGAGGTTTGCACACAAGATCTAATAAATCTCTTTCAGACAGTTGCTTGTGGGAACTCTTTCCCCTCAATGGAGACTAGAACAGATAAAGGAAGAACAGAGACTGGGGAGAGAAAATGGGGGCAGACAGGTGGCCACTGTTGTCTGAAGTCACCAAAGAAGTGCAGGGCTGCAGGCATGTGATCTCTGACAGGACTTGTCAGGATAAAGTGCACGCGTTCCATCCGTCCCATGTGGTCGCTGTTGTATATGGATTTGCCATCTGTTAACATAGGTGAGCATCAGTGAACAAAGCACCGAAAGTGCAGACAGTGGGGAGGTGAAGGAATAAAGGCAAGGAAAACAGCTGCAGACACCATAATTCCTGTGCTGGAAACTGCTAGACACTGCCAACTTTCCACTAGGTGTTCAATAAATGTTTTCTTCCTTCTCCCATAATTTACTGCTTGTTATTTACTTAAAGGAAACTGAATTATGTACAGAAAAAACAAGGGAGTACTTCTGATGGACTGTATTTGATCATGAAAGAAACTGATTCAGGTAGGCTTGGAGAGAAGAAAGAAAAGTAGGCACAGGACTGGGTAAGGGTGTGTACGTGTGCCACAGAGGCACTGCGACCAGGCAGGATGCACTGGTTCAGAAAAAATATTACTTATCAAAAATGAAGGACCCAATAAACAGAAGTAGCCACTGGGACAAAGAATACAAATTTTCTGCATATTTTTTCTTTATGGAAGTGGACTATTTGGGTAGAAAAGAACTCTTCCAAAATGAAGTTACTCTTTTTGCTTATTGATAGAGGCAGAACACAGACTGTGATGCGGAATTAGGAGACTTCTTCTAGAAGATATCTCTCTACCTCTAGGGTTAAAGTAGGTCCTTAAATTCTCATAAAAATCTAGAGAAGACTTATGAGAAGTTAGCTTTCATGAGACAATAGGACTACTCTAATGAACTTGAGTTAGGGAGAGTACCCCACTGAATCTGAAGTCACGGGGGTAAAGGTATATCCAGCCTCTGTCCCATCACGTGAACCTAGTACTAAAATCTCCAGACCCCAGGTTTTATATCTAGGAAATGACTAGTCATAATAATACTTATAGTATCTGCCTGTGAGGGCATTGTGAGAATGTATAGAATGAATGCATGTGGACATTTATCACGGGGTCAGGCATATGGTAAGAATTCAACAAACATTAATTTATGCTGGCAGCAACTCTTAAAATCCTGGAATGTTCACATAATTGCATGAGTTTTAGTATGACTCTAGATGGATTTTAAGTTACTATAATGATTTTTGATAGAGATATGTTGTAAAATTTGATATATTTGGAATTAATTTGAATCCACAGATTCTGCTACTTTTTCTTTGGATTATCAAGCACCTGTATTTACTGTTTTCAATTTCCAAATATGACCCATAATTTTGAAAGTGAATGTAGATGCTATGCCACACATTATTTACCTCAAAAAAGACATTTGCCTATTAAAATCTTGTTCATCACAGACTTTATTTTATGGGGAAAAAGTAAAAAAAGTGCCAGTTCAGTAAAGTTTCAGAAAATAATAAAAGTCCCTGAAGTTTAATTCACCCAGTGAACATGATACTAAACCAATATTGAAAGCAAGAAGTGCAGCGATAACTGCAATTCCACCCACTAGTTTCCAATGTTACAGCTTTAAGTAGTTATAGAAAAATGCAGCCAACGTAGCAATTAGAAGATTTAAATAATTTCTATTGGAATACAAGGCCTAGTAAGTAATTGCTGAGATGCAAATTAAAGCTAATTTTACAAGGGTTAAAAATAACTTTTGAAAATACAGATTTAATATGAAAAACACCAAAGAAAAATATTTTGGAAAATATTTAGATAATATGATAATATTTAGATTTTA
>NW_004955415.1:6388054-6460026 GCF_000276665.1 Chinchilla lanigera | reverse complement strand
TAACAATGGTACAAACACTTGGTGAAACTGGATTACCAGACCTTTTAAAGTGGTAATAGCTTTCAAATGATTGGAAAATAGAAAGAGCAAATCACAAGGAAAAGCATGTTTTATTTATATGATAACAACTCTGTTAGAATACACAGAAAGATACCACATATGTATGCAAAACTTAAACCAAGAATAAAGCAGAAGTGTAAAGAACACAATTTACAGAGCCATGTGTAGTCCAGGTATACTGCTTAAGGTGTCCTGATAGTATTTTTACCACTAACTCAAACACCAAGGGAACTACTTCCTCTACTACTTACTGACAAGTGTTCACTACCTGCTCTGTGGTTCTTGGAAAACTCTATGTCTTGACACCTTTGCCTTCTCATTTTGGTGATACAGTCCTCAAAGGATGGAGAGTGAGGTAACAGGTTTGAAAAGTCAAAGAGTAGGTCTCATAACTCTATTTGACCTGATTTCTGAGATTGGGTAAGTTGTTCTCAGAAAATAGTTATATCTCAGTGGCACAGCACCTGCCTGGCAAGTGCAAGGTCCTGAGTTCAATTACCAGTACCAGAAAAAAAAATAAACAAACAAAATAGTTAAGAAGATGAGCAAAAATTAATGTCTACAGATGTTCATATCAGTTTTATCTAATGAGGGAAAACAGGAAAGGAAGGCAGAAAAAGGGAGGGAGGGGGGAAAAAGAAGGGAAAGGAGAAAAAAGGGAAATAACCTGACTGTAAAAAATAAGATGGTCTATCAATTAGGTTATTTTATCGTATAGATAATTTTGGGGACTATGCAGTCACCCATGAAATGTTTAAATGAGCTCTGGTCTAACACGTTCATTTAACACATTTAAGTACTTCCTCTTGGGGCTGGGGATTTAGCTCAGCGGCAAAAAGCACCTGCCTGGCAAGCGCAAGGTCGTGAGTTCAGTTCCTGGTACCGGAGGGGGGGAAAAAAAAATGTACTTCCTCTTTAGACACTGCTCTAGGTTTCAGTGATATGAAAATGAACAAAAGTAGTGATAATGCTGAGGGAGACCCACGTATCAATCAGTGATGAGTGTCATACAGATGATTCAGCTGTCAAGAGGAGAGCATCTAGGCCTTTTTCAAATTGGATGATCTGAGAGTATCTGAGAGTATTGCTGCTCCAGCTTTCAGCTGTGCTTGGAAGGCCGGGAGGAAGCCAGACTTAGGAAGGTGAGGGAGAAGAGTGTGCCTGAGTGTTAGAAAGAGGAGGACATGAGGAAGAGAGCAATAGAAAGGTGTACTAAGTCAATCTACATGACTTTGTAAATTTGGTAAGAATTTTGTATTAGATTATTTTAAAGATTTGACGTATGTCTAAAAGGGATATTCTGTTTTCTTTGAGACAAATTTACTAAAAGGCAGGAGTGAAGCAAGCAGTCCTACCCAAGGGTTACGAGGGCCTTTTATGAAAGGAATGATAGCTGTCATAAATAGGAAGGTAGAAACAGTGATGCTAAGGATCCTTGGATTTCTGAGGAGAAGCTAGACCTGCAAAGTAATGTTATCATCCCATTGGATGATACTAGGGGAGACTGCCTGGGGAGAAGTGTAGCCAGAGAATTTAAGGAAGTCTAGCACCAAGCCTTGGTGAACTTAGGTATTTAGAAATAGAAAGTGTAAAAAGGAGCAGCCACAAGAATTTAAAAGAGGCAGTGAGTGAAATAGAAGAAATAATCAATGAGTGTGTAGTTACAAAAACCATGAAAGGAAAACCACCAAAAGAAAGAAAGGGTCAGCAGCATTCTGTACTAGGTGAAGAACAAAAAAAGGACAGTAAACTCACTAGAACTTGACAAAGTTAGTTAGGGATTTGAAAAGTAGAGGAACGGGAATGATAACCCATCTAGGGGAGTTAGGGAGGAAGTGTGGGTGAATTTGTGTAGACAGCATGAAGAGATAACTTTTTCACTGACATTACCAGGAAGGACTCAACAGAAATGGGGTCATGAGTGCAAGAGATGCACAGGTTAAAAAGGAATTTTTAGAAAGATTTCAAGTAAAGAGCATGTGTGTTTGGTGTTGTGCATGGGCCTGTTGAGAAAGAAACGGATGATTCTGGAGAATAAGGATACAGTTCCTAAGAGGGTAAGAGGAGAATGGAAAGAAAACCTGGTCTGGACAGGTACAGGGGCATTTCATTAGGAAGTATTTTAGGCATATATGCAAAGCCATCTACATTCTTTTACATTTCTGCATATCAACTACATGGAACAATGAATTTCATTGTGGTACCTTTATACATGCATATTGCACTATTATGGACAGCTTAGTTAGGCAGAAGTAGTATAGACAGATAGACATGGCTAGGCCCTTAAAGGAGTCAGTGCAGAAGATACATTCCAGTTGTGAGTAGTGTTGCAATCCTTGAAGGCCAGAACCCAACAAAGATAGAATGACCATACCTACGTACTTCTCCTAGGGATAACAATAATGATGGATACTCTAAATAGGCATCAATCATTTGGGTGGGCACCAGGACCTTGACCCGTCCCTTCCAGGAAAGATCCCTCACCCATCCCTTTTAGAAAAGGTCCTTGTTCTTTCCATGTATGTTGTTATATGACTGGCTTTCCCTTTGGATCAATATTACCTAAGTGACTATACTTATAATCTTATTGACTGACCATAGTTTTGTGCCACTTTATACCCACCTTATGATTTTCTATTGGATCAATATTACCCAAGTGACTATACTTGCAATCTTATTGGTTCACCATAGTTTTGTCCCCCTTATACCTGCCTTGTGATTTTGTACTCACCTTGTGATTCTGCTCTATAAAACTTCCTTTGAAATGGGCTTGTGGGCAACTCACTTTCCCTTCTCTTTCTCTTAGTCAGAAGCTAAGAGAAGTTCCCTTCTCTTTCTCTTAGTCAGAAGCTATCTTTCCCTCAAATATTTCCTACTTTTAACCCCCACTGTTCCTTAGAATTCATTCTGTGATCTTGGGGAACAAGAACTTGTCATATGGGACATCAAGCAGGTTGGCAGTGATAACATTTCCTTATATTACTGGGCTTATTTGGAGGTCCTATATCATCCTTATATATTTGGAGGTCCCACCAAGATAATTACAGGTAAGCATTTGCTTTTGTTGTAGAGATTCCAAACTGTGACTCGCTTAGGTAATCAAAAAATTTATGCCTTGCCTTTGTCAATTGCTTATGCCTTGAATTTTTAGGCCTTCTCTTTGTCAATTGCTTATTGGTTCAATTTTTATGCCTTGTCACTTTTATGCACTTTTGCTAAAAGTGATGATAAATTTAAATTGAGAACATGGGACATTTTGCTTTTACACACAAGGTTTTGTATTCTAGTTTTTTATATGTTCATTTGGACTAATTGCTAAGATTAGTAATGTTCCTGGTTTGACCTGTTCAACAGGACTAGGGAAAAGTAGTAGAGCTCCCCCTAGTGGACTTTGATATGAAATGCTATAAAATGAGTCTAGGAAATCTAGTTTGCATTCAGAAAATATACATGACTATTAATAATCACAGGACTCCTTTTGCCAATGAAAAGGTAGTAGGCCAGCAACCATTCTTAAGACTTGGGGGACAGAATGGCCTCAACTGCCCCTCTATACACTAAAGGGAATATCAAATCTATTCTGCCTCAGTTTCCTTTCTGGTCTGATCATCTCTGGTGAGGAGGTAATTTTAGCTCATGAGATTCCCTAGTCTTACGTCTCCAGTCTGAGAGTGATGGCTCATGAGTAAGTTGTCTCAATAACTCACCATGAGCATGTGAAGAAAAGACTTCCTTTTCCTAATCTCATTTCTTATCTTTCCTACTACTTTGTACTTTCCTTCTGTTACAGGCATGCAAGATTAGAAAGAAAGGAACTCTGAACTGCCCCAGCCTCTCCCTGCTACCCAACAACTAAGAACCTTTAAATTGAGCCCATAGGAAATGAGCATTTATTAATGCCAAGGATAGGGAAGTCATCTTAGATGCAGACAGCTCAGGCTTTTATCTGTCCCTTATGTAACTCTAACAAACAGTGGTTACTCTGCCAACTAGTTAAACACTCTTAGAACAGCTGTCACACTTAAAGCAGAGGTAGGTTCCCTAGCACCTTCTGGTAAATCTTCTCTGAAGCCAATATAACTTTAATCAGATAAACAGCTGGATTCCTTTCCAGAAACAAATCTCTGATTGCTTGGAACCAATGAAAGTTGGGAGGACAAATGAGAGGTCATGGCCAGGGCAACTCTCTGGCAGATACTCAAAAGGTTCCTCTGTGGAAACTGGGTCCCAACAGCCCAACTGGGTAACCAGCAGAAAAAGAATCTCCACTCATCCCTAAGACTTGAGCTACAGGATTGGATATTTCTCTCTGCTAGTAAGTTAGAAAAGTTTTTCTCCAACTTACTGGGAGTAAAATTTAGAACAACCTGTCATTAGAGCCCACCTCCCTCAAGGATGTAAGGCTTGTAATAGCTGTTTGTCCTTCAAGGAACAAAAATAGCTATCAGAAAAATGATTTACACTTCTGCCTTACATATGCTAACTAGGAGTAAAACAGGGGTTTTAGTCAGCATTTTTTTTTCTTTCATGTGCAAGGAAAAACTGATAGATGTGCATTTACTAAAATATAAGTTGTGTTTGCTGAGCAATGAGTATAAGTTTAACCTGTGAGCTTCAGAAACATAGAAATTTTAGATTAGACTATAAGTAAACCATAGCCCTGTCTTGCTGCTGGGGAAGACTGCCTAGGTGATCAGATAAATAATACAAATGTCTTAGAGGCTTCTTCACCTTAGGGCCCAGGCCAAGACTTCTCCAAGCCATTTACTTATCTCTATCTATCTCTAGAGGTGGTATCTTTTGAAGCTGAGAAGTGTTCAGATTTGTCCTTTGATCTATTCTCCTCATACCCTTTCAAGGAATTAGATCTTAGGAAATAGTTCAAGAAATTCAGATCTCTTGATTATTCATTTTGCTAGCAATGCTTCCTTCCTTAAAATATGACTGTTACAGCTGAGAACAATTGTAACTTGTGCTTTTAGAAACACCTGCTGGAGTTAAAAATTTGAGTTCCTGGGGAAGATAAGGTTGTAAGCCAGTAAAAGGTGCCTAGTCAACCTGAACTATTTCTGGTCTTTTTCCTGATGGAAACCACCTGCTGTGGAGTGGGTCACCTTTGGGGATGCATTGAGGGTAAAGAAATCCAGTAGAAATTAAGGGGATGTCATTTCTTTCTCTTGTATTTTCAGATGGGGAAATCGATGCTAACATGTCTTACCCCTTTGGAATGTATTCTTAAGCACTGGAGAATGCTTGACCCTTACATGTTGAAAAAAAGGCATTTAATATTTTTCTGCAGATGTGCATGAGCTGCCTACTGCTTAGGGACAAAACAGAATGCAAAGGGAAGTATTGACTCTGATACTATTTCACACCTAAAATTGTACTGAAAAAGATGAAAATGGTCAGAATTACCTTATGTTCAGACTTTTTATAAACTACATTCCAGAAACTTCAACCAGCCCTTCTAAATGGCCCTGCACTGAGCCTGGTAACAGGACACCATTTCAGTCTGTATGTTGATGAAAGGTGGGGCGAGGCTTTGGGAGTGCTTACTCAGGATTGAGGACCTTCTCAACAGCCTGTAAGTTATGTGAGTCAAGAATTAGATATCCTAGCAAAGGAATGGTCTGCAGAGCCTTAGAGCTGTGCCTGTAGTGACTCTCCAGATACCAGAGGCATCCAAGCTGACTTTAGGCAAAGATCTCACTGTATATACCTCATAATGTGTCTGGACATCTTTCTTCCAAAGGGATATGGCTATCACACAACAACCTCTTACACACCTCTTACATACCATGCATTCTTCTAGAAGAATCAGCCATGAAAGTACAGACATGTTTCTCCTTAAATCCTAACACCTTTCTACCAGAAAAGGGGGAAACTGAGGATGAAAGACATGACTTTGAGCAGGTAATTCTCCATACATACTCAGCCAGAGAAGACTTGTTAGCCACATCCCTTACTCATTAGACACACCCCTCATTTGACCCTGTCCTGTGATGGCAGTTTCTTCATAGAAAATGGCACAAGAAAGGCAAGGTGTTCAGTAGTGATTCTACATTAGACACTTGAAAGTTCTGCATTTGCCTCTGGGATTAGTACTCAGCCAGCAGAACTCAGCTCTGACCAGGGCTTTACAACTCAGTGAAGGACAGAAAGTCAATATTTACACTGATGATGATTATGTATGGTTAACTCCAACTATAGGGCAACTTAACAGAAAGGCCCCTTATGTTGAGAACAAAGAAATTACTCTTATTTTCATTGGCATAACTCTACTATGTGGGATAGTCATTCTCTGAGCAGTGTATCCACACCAAAACTTCACAAGTCAGAGACTAGTTTGCAACAGACTGCTGTAATTGTCCTGGAATTAGATGGGAAACCCCAAAGGAACTCATTGGTGCTGTAGGACAAATTTGTGGCCTTGGCTACCATTTCGATGGATAGGAAGATGCACGCTGGGACTTGTATGGTTACAAGGCAGGAATGTCAGAAGAACTGATAACCTGGCAAACCCACCCCATCTATGACATTGATGGTCTAGAAATATGTTTCACTGGTATGATCATTTGGTTTCTAGCTATATCCTCTACCTAGCATTAGAGGATATCATGCAATACATTAAGGCCTTGTCTAACTATACTCAGTGAGCCTTAGCACTATGACTGTTCACTCTCTCCTGAATGAAGTAAAATTAATGAGGCAGGCATCCTCCAAAATCAGATGGCATTAGACATTCTAACAGCAGCACAGGGGGGTACTGTAAAAGCTGAATGATGTGTGTACATTCCTGATCCTTCTGCTAATATCCAGATGGCTGTCAAAGACATTAAGTGACAGGCTAATGCCATGTCAGATTCTGAAATTCCCTGGACCTTCTCCTTGCCCTCTTTGTGGGAGGCTGTTACTAGTTCTTCCTGGTAGAAACCTTTGTTGGCTTTATTCGTAGTAATCTTGTTGATCTTATTATTTGGTCCATTCATACTTAACTGTTAAGTAACTTGTGTACAAAATAGAAAAATTGGAAAAACTGAAACTCAGGCATTCTGATGCTCTTAAGCCCTCCAAAGATAGCTAATCTTGTCTCAACAACAAATTCATAATAAGTATAATTATTGTGTATTTAACAGCTAAGAGAAGTGATAGAAAAGTTAGGTAACTTTTTCTCAAGGTCACACTATTTAAGTGACTTGGCAAGTATTCAAATCTGGATCTTTCTGTAAGTGTGAATTCTTAGCCCTTAGTACTATGAATTAGACTAAGTTATGAAAATAGACAGTAAAAATTTTAGAAATAGTAAAAAGGTTACATGTTTCACCACACAAGAATAATACAACAAGTAAAATAAATATGACAAGTAAACAGGAATCTCTTTAATAATTAAATAGCTAATGAGATTGTGGACATTAATTTATAAGATGCTGGTTGCCACTTATCTCAGGAATTTCTTAATCCTGGTAATCTTATTTTACTTAATAGCTACTTTTAAAACATGAATAAAAATATATATGTCTCATGACATTTCCAAAAATAGTTAATGCACATTGTGAAAAAAAATTGTCTTTGCAGATAGGATGAAGATACAAATGAAGGAGAAAAGGAAGCTGGGAATGAGGAAAACAAGTATATTTAGAAAAGTTTTGAGGGTTCATTGCATATAGTTCTTAACATTGTTCATATACAGAAAGACAAATTTATTTTTATACAAATATAATTATACTGTATGTTTTCTTGTTATGGTCTTTTCTCACTGAAAATGTACTGGGAGTATATTGTGTATCAACAAGCATTATATAAATCCTTAGTTTTTATAATTATGTTACAGTCCACTGCTAAACTCATGTAATTTTCTCCTCTCATCGAATCACTGTGTTACACATTAGGTTGCTAGGGCTAATGAATAAAACAAAATGTCACAGATCAAATGGTTTAAGCAACAGAAATTTATTTTTTCACAATTCTGAAGATTAGAGACCAAATCAATCTGAGAGTACATTTTACTTCTCCTGAGGTCTTTCTCCTTGGCTTTCAGATGGTTTTTGCTATGTCCTTGTGTGGCCCTTTCTCTGTGTAGTGTGTGCATCCATGGTGTTCCTTCCTTTTCATGTTGGGTTAGTACTCTATCCATATGATATCATTTATTGTTATCTCCCTAAAGGTCCAGTCTCCAAATATAACCACACTGGGGGCCATGGCCTACATACATGTGCTTTGGTGAAGGAATATGATTTAGTTCATACTTGTGGTAATATAAATCATATTGATGACAAATTATAGAATGATTTTTGCCCTATTATTTCCCCAGAAGATAAACCTAATGGGATAATTATTATGTTAAAATATATATATATGTATTACTCTAAGTCTGACTGAAATAAACCTTCCCTCAGCCATCAACTCTTGACTGTCTATAAGAGATAATGAGTGGATTCAGACTACTATGGTTTCCTTTATTAGACCACTAGGAGGTAGTTTCTTTGCTCAAGAGTTTCACCTGAATTCTGTAGAGCAAAGGAGAGCTCTGTGAGGGAGAAAAGGAATTAAAATAGCCTAAATGATGCATTCAATTTCCTTCAGAATATTTGCAGCCTATATTCTAAATTGTTCTTTTCAGCTTCATTAGATTGCATAAATAGAAAAAAAAAGGCCTTGTTTATTCCATGGACAAGCAGAAACACAGCAGGATAGAGGAGGAGAGAGAGCCTGTAGGTGTGTTTCGGGAGGCAATAAGGCTGTTTTTCCCCCAACTAAGCTAATACAGTTGAAAAAGAGCCCTTTCCTATTCAGCCTTCTCTCCACAGATATTCTGTTTTGCTGTCGCTGCTGGCATTAGGTTACTCTATATCCTAGATGCACCACACGAAGTTAAATATGGAATCATTGCTTCCTCCACTGCATTTCGCTTTGGAATCTGGTACCTACACAACTGGGTAAATATTTTAATTGAGAAGTGGACAGGAATCTCAAATGGAAATAGTGAAAAGGTAAGAAGTGTTTTCATTTAAAGAATAGAGAGCTTATTGTAATTCCTGGGATAGAAGAATTGCTTAATATATTGGGCATTCTGCAATTTAATGCCATTTTGCTGAATGGAAAAAATATCATGGGAAAGATGCCAAAAGAAGAAAAAAACCTTGGCTGAGTAGGAAATGCCATTTTAAAGCAAATAATCAGGAGTTGGCTATATTTAATACTTTCTACTATTACATTTTACCTTCAATTAAGACAACAAAGCAAGAGTATTGAAAGGTAGGAAATTAAAGCATCAAAGAGCTGTAAGATGTCAGGGTAGAACAGAAAACATTTAGAAGTCTGGAGACAAACAGGTGTAATTGCAACCAGCTGTGCAGCCTCAAAGAGGTGCACAGCCTGTCCTGAAGTTCAGCACAATCTCATGAAATATGAAGACACAAATACCAACAAAAGAGCAATTGCCAGGCTTCCGTGACATAACAGACAAAGCACCTAGTATAGCACACAATACACAGGATTCACTCTTCAAATAGGAGTTTCCTTTCACTTCTGGGAGCAGAAAGAGTATTGTGAATTTAAAGTGTCTTTCAGTCCAGATGTTGAATCAAGATGCTCAACTGAGACTGTCTGAAACAAGGAGAACAATTATGCACTGACTACTACAGCACTGATCACAAGTATGATAGGAATTCGGAGCAGAGGATGTCCGAATACAACAGACCACTGCCTGGGATGACAGATTTGTTAAATGGAAGGGTCATAGATTCTGGATATCTGGGACAAGGAACATAGCAGAAGCTCACTGAGGAACGAGGATACTGAAAGTGGGTGGGAGGAGGCTGGGATCCTGGAGCAAGGACAAGGTTACTGAAGTAAGTGAAACAAAGGAAATAAGTGAAACTCTTCAATTGGTCTTTAAGTAGAGAAAGACCACTTTGCACTCATAATAGATACATCAAAAAATAACTAGAATGACCAGGAAGGATTACAGCATGAGGATACACTAAATAAGTTCTCAGGGATGACAATAACGGTTTATCATGATTCATTTTGGAAATTAAGACAAAGATCTGTGAATATAAACCAATTGATCACATTTTCCAAAAAAGAATGAGCCCATTATTCATCTGCATGATTTAATGGATCGTCAAGAAAGCTCCGTTCTTTTCTACTTAGAATGATGGCATATAAATACATGCTTTGGTCTGCTTGGTAGATTCAGGGGCTGTTCCATTAGTATCATTACAGTTTTAATTCTGGCAGGACAGTGCTGCTGATCCTCACTGGGCTTAGCTAACAACCAGAGTTATCACTTCCTGCATATATTTTTCATTGATAATTATTTTAGTTTGTATTAAAATAAAACAGACCAAGGGACAGAGAAGCATTCACCTTAGTGGTAAAAAAAAGATGAGGCCTATGTGTCCTGTCTAACAGCCACTAGAAACTTTCTAAACATTCAGACTAAAATATTAAAGTGGGAACAACTTGTAAAAGTTCTTTGTGGCTTTCTTTTCTTCTTGCAATGCTGGTGACCAAACCCAGTGTCTTGTGCCCGCTAGGCAAACTCTCTACCATGGTGCTTCATTCCTAGCCCAGCTTCCTTTCTTATTAACCAACTAATATATGTTCACTGGAAAAATCTTAGGAAATAGAGGTCAGCAAGACAAAAAAAAAATGAATTGTCACGACCTGAAGACTTTGTAGATTTTTATACTTCCATTAGAACTTTTTCCAGCACGCAAACATACACATATCTTGAAGAAACATGGTGCTTTCAAATCTACATTTTTGCTCAATTATTATGAACATTATTGTGCATCATTAATGTTTTTATCATAGTACTTTTTAAAACATTTACAACATATGCTTTCTGTAAAATTCACACTCTCATTATCCCAAGCAGTCAAGACAATTTCATGCAGTTGTACCTTTTGTGAAGGTGTATATTACAAATGCAGAAGTTAAATTAACATGCATTTTGAGCCCTCTGCAATTCTCTCACCTATTCTTGGGTTCTCACCGCCTCCTCACAACTGTATTCTCCCCCTTCTTTTCTGCTTCTCCTGAGCACCTTGTTTCCCTCAAGGAGTAAGTAGGCTAATCGGAGGATGATTCAACTCCTTAAATAATCATAATCACTACCTTGGGCAAATAAAAACGCTGAAATTGAGAAGACAATTTCTTCAATCAGCTTGCAGATATACCTCCCCATCTGAGAGGCAAAGAATTAAGTGACTCTTCTATACATATTTTTAAAATCTTTTTTTCTCTCAAGATAAAATAAAAATGTGGTAATATATTTTATTTCTCTCTTCAAATTGAAAAAAGCAAGAATCAAGAATGGACAGAATTCTTGCTTATGTCTTAGAGTTAGCTTGTACCTGAACAAAGGTTAAATCCAGGATTTCTGAATCCCGGTTTTGTGCATTTATACTGTGTCAAACCAGTCCCTCAGTGGGATACGGGGATGAGGATCACATCTGTGATAAGAGAATTTGGTACCTAGATAATGACGGTGGGAAAAGAATATTTGTCAAGTCAAGGGATTTTCTGATTATGAGTGATATTCTTCTGGCTCTGTATATGACAAGAATATGTCTTGAGAAATGAGAGTGAAAGAGCAAGATAATCTTTTACCCTTTGATTTTTCTTCCAAGCAGAGCCAAATTCATTCTTTGATTAAAATATTACACACATGGCTGAGCTGGCTTCCAGCATGACCTCTAGAAAGTGAAGCCTGAATAGTGACTTTCTGAATGTACAACAGCAAACACTTTGCAAGGCAGAAAATACTCCTGCCTTGGGGCTGCACTCGCTGCAGATTCACAATGTTGAGTGGAAAGAATCTTTAATGTAATCTACTATACAAGGCAGAAAAGCCTCTTAATAACATTTCTGTCAATCACATTCACCTTGTGAGTAGGTATTAGCATTTATGGATGCAATATCTGGGCTGAAGCAGAAGAAAAGTAAGCTCAGTTCCTCTGCATTGGACTGACTAATTAGCCTGCCGGCATACTCCATTATCTGCATTTTTGGATGCCTGAATGTGTAGTTTGGATTTAATAACCTGTCTACTAAACTGAATGATGATATCACACACACAAATACACATACACCTACGCATACACATACACACAGAGTAAGAGAAAAAATTGACAAAAAGCCGATATCACTTTATTACCTTGGGAAACATTTGTTAAGATGAAGGACTGACAGCAAAGGTGATGGAGGGTCACCAGGTCATAAACACATTGAGTTTACAGCTGGAGGAGTCCTGGCACATAATCCAACCTGTGTCTTTCTCTTTTCATAAGGGCAAATAAAGAGTTGGGATTTGCTCTTTTCTTTTTTTCTTTTCTCTCTCTTTCTTTTTTACAGGTTTCTGCTTCAGTGGCATTTACCTCTCCACCAAGAGAGAAGAGTTCACAGGTTATTCAGTACTGAGGTTGGAGTACTGATAATTGTAACTAAAACAAGGAAAAACAGCAAAATGAAGGCAAGTCAGAATCAATACTCTCATTAAATACTCAATGGCCTCTCTCCCTCTGGGTTTATATTTTTTCTTACCTTCTGGGTTATTTTTCATGTATTAAATGCAGAAAAAATAATGAAAAAAATCCCTTGACTGTAACTGGGATCAATGTATCTAACATGTTTTCCAATACTTGCTGTGCATATGACTTCATTATATTCACATACAAGGAAGGGTTCAAATGGAAAACAGAAACAAAATAAAACCCCTTAGAAAGCCATTCATAATTTTCCTTTCAGGATTTAGCAGTCATTCTTTACTTCAGTCTATCCCAGATTGTAAAGCACCATGTATGCTGAAAGTCAGAGCAAAGCAAACTATTTATGCTGCAAACAGCTTTGTTTGTAGGATTTTATTTGCTTCATTTTGAATATATATGTTCTGCATTATTTCCCAAATAATAGGCATTTGTTGCTTGATTTTCTGTAACTTAACATCGTTTTTAACTTTAAGAGAAGGCAGGTTATAGCATCCCTCCCCTTCCCATTTCAAGTGCTTAAGCTACAATCTTTATGAATTGGCTCTTTTTCTTCATTTGGAGCCTTGATTGCAAAGGTTCTTATGTGCTGATGAAAACCTCTGGGTCTGTCAGCATAATTTACTGCCTACATGATTACTGCTCACTTTACTTGCAGACTGAGTCTTATTTATTTTCACAGGTTCCACATCCACAATTGACTCCTCCACATGCGCACCTAATTTAGAACCCATCTCATAGGTGTTCAGAGTATTGCTAAACCTAATTTTTTCTATATAAAAGAGGACCACAAATCTAAAGAACATCCATTTGCATCTGGCTTGAAGACTGTTTTACAGTTTTGTTTTAAATAAAAATATTTACCTGGTTCATAACTGAACAGATTTACCAGGTGATGCCATAAAAGAGAATCTTTATTTAGAAATTCCTATAGCAATTAAGACACTTGAGTTACCTTAGCATTCAGCACTGCAGTAGGTTTGGTCAGGCAGCACTAAAACATACCACAAAATGTACAGCATTGTAACCTGCAGTACAGAACACTGGAAAGGGCACTAAAAATGTCATACAGTCTATTTTTTTTTTTTCAAAAAAAATAACTCTTTTAACTTAAATAAGATTGTATCTTGATGGCAAATGTCATGGTGGCTGCATGTGAAATCCGTTCTCTGCCAGGGTTTGTCATGTTCTCTTGTTTACTCCTTCTTTATGGAAACATACCCTTAATACTCCATAAACCTTCCAAGAACAGGGTCATGATCTTTATCCCTGGAAGCCTCGTATAAAGACAGAACTTAGAAATTACTTGGTAAACCAGTTATTAGCTGGTTGTACTTAGGCATGCGGCTTAATGTTGCTCTGTCTTAGTTTCCTCAAAAGAGTAGAGAACAATAGAAATGACCCAAAAGGCGCTGCGCTTGCAGAGTGTGCAAAGTGCCCAGGGCACAGCACGCTGATCAGTGTGGGCGCTTGGCGAGCTGAGAGGTTCTGAGCACAGAGCGCTCTCTGGTGTTGGTGATACTTTCCAGCTCACCCTTTAGAGGATCAGAGGTCATCAAATCGCCACCACCACCGCGTCCACCATTATTGTTAGGCTAAGGAATAGCAAGACTTCATTCCATCTAGACTGCTCAAAGCAGCAAAGGTGTAAGTTAAGTCCTTTATGGTGGGGATAAACGCACCTAACACCTAAAGAGAAAACGTTTTGGATTCGAAGAACTTCTATGGGTTTTTGTCCTTTCCTTTAATAATCTTTATATTAGATTTTCAACAGATTATGGCTGAGCCACACAGTCAGTATGAGTTTGGTGTTATGCCCAAGGATTCTATTAGCTACTATGAACTAAAACCAAGACAACTCTGACCTAAAACCATGAGAAACTAATGAAATTAAAGTGTGGAGCACTGAAGTGAAAATTGGAGCTTTTGTTTTAAAGAAATTATTTAATTTGGCACACAGAATACCTATCACATAAATCACTGAGTTCAAAACTACTTGGAGACAGGATTTTTCTTTCTCAGAACTTTAGAAAGATACCCAATGGTTGGTTATATTGTGTAGAAAGCAGGTCCCATCCTCCTCCTGTCTTCTCCCTGGCTTGCTCTCCAGGAACCTCTTTGGAACCCCTGACTCAGGGAGAGCAAAACTTTCATTTCCCAGATCTTCAGAGTCACTCCACCACTTCAGTCATTTAGACTTTTGGATGATTTAGAAATTTTGATGATTAAAGTATTTCCTTTAAAAGTATTGACCATAGTTTGCTAATTAGGAAAGAAATATATACGATTAGTAAATATGAAAATCAGAGAAAACTCAAAGAAAAAAAATTCATGTAAACTTGCCACATGGAGTTAATTCCTGTTAATATTTTTATTTATTTTATGTTGGGCCTTTTAAAAAAATGTGTATGTTTCTGTGTCATTTTTCCCTCTTCACAAAACTGGGATTATATTTCATTTTTGAACATTTTTTAATTTTAGAAGACATATTTTCTTACACCACCAAACATTTTTCTATAACATACTGTTTAAAGAGTTTCATTGTATCGCCAGTTGGGACAGGTCAAAATTAATTTATCCCAAATGTGGGTGAGACTGGAAGGTGGTTCATCACTGGTATCACTGATGAGAATGTAAACTGGTATAGCTACTATGAAATCAGTATAGAGACTGCTCAGAAAACAAAAATAGAAATTCCATTTGACTCAACTATTCCTCTTCTAGGTAGCTTCCTGAAAAAGTTAAAGATATACCACAGTGAGATATGCATACTTATGTTCACAGTAGCACAATTCTTAATAGCTCAATCTTGGAAGCAACATATATCCATCAAGAGATGAATGTATAAAGAAAACGTAGTATTTATACACAATAGAAATCTGCTCTGCCATTAGGAAGGATATATTTGAGTCACTTGTGCAAAAATATATGCATCTTGATACCATAACATTAAATGAAGTAAATCAAACACATGAGCTTAAATATCTTACAGTTTCTCTTATATGAGCTATTCAATACATAAATATGCCATATAAAAGATAGATAACAGAAAAAGAGAGAAAAAGGTATTGTAATCCATCATAGACAATGTATCTAAACGTGTTCCTTGATTGAGTATAATTGTCTTGTGTGTTTTACATGTTTTTGGCTAATTATTCTGGATGCTGATCTGTGTGTATGATAACTAACTTTAAAAGAACTTATAAATAAAAGAATCTGATGCTGGCAAAAAAGGGGAGTGGAGGGGAAGGGGAAAAATAAAAAAAGTGAGATGTATTATACACATGCACCAATTCCCCACAATGAATGCAATCATTATGTACTGCAAACACATACCAATGAATTTTAAAAAGAAAGATAATAATAAAAATTAGCCATATTATCAAAAGTAAAAATTAATTTATTTCATATATTTGAACTGTATGAAATGACCAATGAACTCAAGGTTTCCATTTTTTCACCTCCAAATCTATTCTTGCCATAACCCTTGCAATTCTCTATAAAGAAAAAATGGAAACAAATCATAAGTTGCCTCAATTTACACCATGGAACTATATGTACTACTTGCTTTATCTTCTGCTGGTTGAGTTCCACAAAAATTTTAGTGAAATATTTGTGATCTAGACAGGGTAGCAAAACAAAAATCAATACAAAAACAAAAACATTAGTATCAAATATGTTTTGAAAAAACTCCTTAAGAAAATCATTAACACGCATTTGATCCAAAAGTAAACTAATAAATCTCATAATCTTTCCTGTACTAAACATTATTATACTTGATTTATCAAATAAAAGATGTACTTTAAGAGAACGAAGGAAGGATTGACATGAAAATAAAGTGAGGCTCTTATTAGATGAGAGGAAGGGAATAAGCAGTGGAGGAATATGTAGAGCACGGCAATGAGTGGATGGATATTATAAAAATATGTGATATATGAAAATACCACATTGAGGGCCAGGAATGGAGCTCAGTGGCGCAAGTGCCTGCCTGGCAAGCACAAAGTCCTGAGTTTGATTCCTGGTACAAAAAAAAAAGAAAAAGAAAGAACATACCACATTGAAACCCAATATTTTATAAGATTAATGGGTACAAATAAAATATTTTTAAATTATGAGAGTTTGGATTAAAACGTGCTTTAGAATGCATTGTATTGGAAGCATACACTGCGTCTTTACTGCTATTTTGCTCAAGCTTGCAAACAGGTCCTTGAAGTGGGTTTGAGCCCAAAGCCTCTGATTCTGATCATCACGCTATGCAATCAGACCTCACACCAATTTCAACTCTAAAACTCACTAACTCAGTGGTTTTGAATAAAAATTTAATACCTCACAGCTCAGTTTTCCTCTTGCAAAAGAGGAAGACAAATGTCTACTTTGCCAGACTATTGTGAAGATTGGAAAAACAATGCAGTGTGAATGAAAACCCCCAGTATTCTCTCCTTTTCTGAATAATTTATACAAACAGGTTGTTATGTCATTAATTTTATTCTCATTACATTTAAAACTTACCAGATTCCTGACTATTAACAGGTCAGAGCTGTCCCATTTGTTGTTGAAACACATCATTTTATTTGAATGATAAGAAAACTTTGAAACTATGGATTTCTCCTCCTCTTCTAAGGAGTTCGAAGATGATTCTAAGCAGTTAAGATGATTCATCATCAAGTCTGAATCAATTTTCTGAGTGACCCAGGGACAGTGCTTCTTTATACAAAGTCTGTGTCCTGAACAGAACTCTCTTCTACTAATATATTTTAGCTCATCTCTCTCCCTCATAAAGGTGTTTTAGTTAGTCAAGAAGTGGGTAATGATTACACCAGGTGATCTGAGGACAGATTGATTTTGCTTAAATTATAGGTAACTATACAGCCAAAGATCAATATGCCATACCAAGAGGACTGGACAGAATAAATAAAAATGGTTTAATATTTTCAAAATATACAAATTTTAGAGAAAGTTTATTAAGCATATGGTCAGTGACTAGAAATGTGAATCTGGTTTCTGTTCTGGAGCCTTGTCTTGCTCATTTAACCTTGATTTCAGAAACCATAACCAGAGAGAAAAGAGAAAAACATAAAATCATATACCACAATCAAAGGAGATTAGGCAGTGTAGGCAGTCAAGCCTGCCCAATAAAGAGCATTAGAACGAACTGGGTATGTTTCTACCACACATGTGGTCATTGGACCTTTAATCCTGTGGATGAAAGAAACTTGAAGGTCACATGAGTGATGGAAGAATTGATTTCTCTTGTTGCAGGCTGATAGTTTCCTTTCTCTTGTTTCAAGTGCAGCCCTGCATCCTGCAAATCTAAATATGGACAGTGTAGCTACAAGAGTAAGAGCACTACGACATTCCTTTGATGTGAAATTAATTGAGGAGGGAGAAGTTCCTTGTTCCTTTTTAAAAAGATACAATTTATTTTAAATTTAATAATATTTTGGACATCTGACTCAAAGTACTACCAACTCTAAATTTTATAGGTCATTTTATTAAGAGAAGTACCTTAAAATTAAAAGGAAATGAGGCACGAGGGTATAGTTCAATGGTAGAGAGTTCATATTGATCTCGTTTACCACAACTTAATTGATTCATTACAGGAATTAATGAATTAATTCCTGAATTAATGAATTAATCTGATTCATTAAAGGAAATCAAAGTTCAAATATTTTCTGCAGTGCAACTAAAAAACATAAATTCTCCAAAGTACAAAATCTAGTGGTTAATTATTGATCACTTAAATTACTGTTTTAGATACAAGAGGAAAAGACTGAGGCAGTGGAGTCAGAGGAGTTCCTGCCTTTGGCTCTAAGGAACTAGATCTAGTAGGTGATAGAGAACCTCAGTAATTCCAGAGTATATATTTTCCTAATATAAATTCTACAAGAACTTTTACAAAGTTTGGGCTGTATAATCACATCTTCAAAAAACCTAAATCCTTCTTCCAATCTTGTCAGATTCAATTAGCCAAATTAAGAGGTTATGCATCCTCATGTGAATTTCAGTAAGGAGTTTTTATAAATTCTCCAAATTAGTCATCATCATATAAAAATTTGTGGTTTATTGTTTGCTCATGATGTAATGGTTTATTGATAGAATGACCTCATAGCCTAGATGTTATAGGATGATACTCACTTTAAAATTCTTATTGTTCTCATTAGTATTCCAGCACTAAAACTCCCAACAAACTCTGTTTCGGAAAATATGTTAAATTTTGTATGTCTGACCTTGTGAGTTTAAAGGCCTTGAACATGGATCAGTGATGACTATAGTGTAGACTTGACTTATTTTTGGAAGGTACCTCTCTCCATGAAATGCTGTGCAAGAAAGAGCCAGATAAGGAATGTGGGTGAGAAACATTTGCTTCGTTTACATTTTTAATGCACTTACACTGGGAGACATTTTCAAGGAGAGTATTTCCAGTTAGAAACAGAAGGCAGGACGAAAATATCACCCTTTTTTCTTCAGCACATGCTTACAGGCATTTTTAGTTACAGTAATCTCAATAAAATTTCCTTCCTGGAAAATAAAAGCAATCAGTTGTTTACTGACCAAAAAGTGTCAGCAAAACTTAGGCAGATTTGATTCTCCATCTACATTTTAACTGCAACTGGACTCCAGAATTTCAAGAATTGCCGTAAATGCCATGATCTTGACTTAGATGCCAAACAAAGAGAATGAAGACTTTTTCCTCCTACTTAATTTTCAGTGTGTCAGCAGGTTAGGCACCCACAGAGCTGGCTGCCCCTGGCAGCTGGAAGGTATGCATGTCTCTGTGTCTGCCAAAATATCCCTCTCATCCAAGTCACTTCTTGTATATTTAATTTCAAAATTTCATGAAAGCAAAATGCTGTTTTAATTTGGATTTGGAGTAAGATATATTCCCATTTGGGATTACTTTTTAGATATAAATATAAAGGGATAACTTTTTTTATGGTTAGTGAATTTGATAGAATGAATTTCCACCATAGCAAAATAGCTGAGTGTATATCAGAATTAGATGCTAACAATCATTAAATTATTAACTTATTTTAATAAATTATAGTGAATCTGAAGATATTCCCTTAATGATGTCACTACTTCTAACTTGCAATTTAGTTTTCTGAAGGGAATAAAAAGAGCCACAACAGTGCTCTTCACCTCTCTCTTACTATAGCATGTAATGAAAAATCTTTAATGGTGGAATATTAAAAGTTGTACTTTGTACAATTTAAGATTTTCAATTTCTTCATCAAAATTTTAACATCATGAAAATGTCACACATATAAATGCAATCTATTTTGCTTTACAGTTTGTTTACTTGTAGCACTGAAAATCAAACCCAGGACTTCCTAGAGGCTAGGCAAGTGTCCTATCACAGTGATACACCCCCAGCCCTGTAGATACGTAAAAGGATGAGACTCATAGTCTAAAGAACCACTAGCAGAAATCTATACAGTCTTAATCCAAAATGTATCTGGGCTTCAGCATACCCTGCATTCATTCAATCCCTCATTGAGGCAGTCAGTCAATTGGTCTTCATTGCACACATGTATGCTCAAATTTTCCTTATTAATTGCTGAACAAGACAGTTTTATTATCTGCCCTCACAGAACTTATAATGTACTCGAGGGAATAGAAAATCAAGCAAACAAATAGTTCTAGAATTATTACACAAGTTTATGCAAATAAAAAGCAAAATAGAAGATAGATAAACAGGAAGTTCGGAGACTTAAAGTATAAGACAACGCAGCCCTTCATGTTTAAAAAGGGGAAAAAGCAGATGACCAGGCTTTCATTTAGGATCTGTTATGTACTTGTTTACTGAACAGAGTAAAAACATGAGATGATAAAAATCCATTATGGGTTAGTCCAAGAAGTCGTAGGAGAGCTAATGTAATTTATTTAAATATGTCCCCCTACAGGATTTGAGTTGGTCAGAGAGGTTAACACTATGGGATGCACCATTTTCTACTTGGGGAAAAGAACATAAATCTGAAAGAGATTTGTTCTTCTTTGTAGTTTTTAAATTGTTGCTGATGAACAAATCTCGTGAACCTCTTAGTGATTCAAACAAGGATTCAATTCATTTGGGTAAAGCTCATTCATTGAGAGCAGCCAAGAGATGACCAGGGATAATTTAACGCCCACTGTGAGATGCACTGGCAGGTCTAGGAAACAAAACTCATATTTCCTGAAAAATAATGCCTGACTCACAGCTGCGGTAATTCGAGCAAGATATACCTGTATCAAGAAAGTATTTAAAATCAAAGTGTATAGATCTCTAAGTGGGGGAAAAAACACCATGAACCATCAAGTAAAATGCACAAGGAGATTAGAAATTTAGTGGACAGGAATGTTATTGATTTTTGAGTGTTGACTTTGTATCCAATTATACTACTGAATTTGATTATTTAATCTATAAGCCTTTTGGTGGAGCTTTTGGGGTCTTCCATGTAGACTATCATGTCATCTGCCAATAATGATAATTTTACTTCTTCCTTTCCTATCCTTATTCCTTTTATTTCTCTCTCATGTCTAATTGCTATGGCTGATATTTCCAGAACTCTACACAAACAACAAACACACTGAGAGAGAAATTAAGGAAAACATACCCTTCACAAAAGCATTCAAAAAACTGACCTACTTAGGAATCAATCTAACAAAATTATGAAATGATCTGTACAGTGAAAATTGCAGTACTCTGAGAAAAGATATTGAAGAGAATTTCAGGAAGTGGAAAGATATACCTTGCTCATGAATAGGAAGACCCAACACTGTGAAAATGGCCATACTCCCAAAATTGTTATACAAATTCAATACAATTTATATCAGAACGCCATCAGTTTCTCTACATCACAGATGTAGAGAAAACATTCCTAAAATTCATCTGGAACCACAAGAGACCCAGAATAGCAATAGCAATCCTGGACAACAAAGGCAAGGCAGGAGACATCACAAACCCTGACTTGAAACTCTGCTACAAAGGTACTGCAATAAAATCAGCATGGTGTTGGCAAAAAACAGATCTGAGGATCAATGGAACAGACAGTAAAATGCAGCCATAATCACAAACACACTCAGCCACTTTATCTTTGACAAAGGGGTTAAACATGTTCACTGGAAGATAGCCTCTTTAATAAATGGTGCTGGAAAAACTGGCTGTCCACATGCTGAAGACTAAAACTAGACCCATTTTTTACCACCATGAACTAAACTAAAGTCAAAATGGCATGAAGATCTAACTATTAAAGCAGAAACACTCAACCTACTGGAAGAGAAAGTAGGTAGAAATCTTGAAGACGTAGGGGTAGGCAAAGATTTCATGAACAAAAACCAAACTGCATTGGAAACACTTCAAAGAGTCAACAACTGGTATCTCACTTTATTGAAAAGTTTTTGCACATCAAAAGAATTCACCAACAGAGTAAAAGCAAAATTCACAAATTGGGAAAAAATTTTACCCAACTGTCCCTTGGGCAAAGGACTTTTATGTAGAAAAAATTCAAAGACCCAATACCAAAATGGGCGTCCAAAATGAATACACACTTCTCAGATAAAGAAATACAAATGGCAAATAAATACACGAAAAATGTTCAGCATCATTAGTCATTTGAGAAATGCAAATTAAAACAGCACTGAGATTCCATCTCATACCTGGAAGAATAGCTATCATCAAGAAATGAACCAATAACAAATGCTGGAGGGGATTTGGGGAAAAAAGGAACCCTTCTGCACTGTTGCTGGGAGTGTAGACTGGTGCAGTCATTGTGGAAATCAGTCTGGAGACTCCTCACTAAGCTAGAATTAGTGGTCTCATTCAACTAAGCTATTTCCTTTTTGGGTACTTTTCCAGAAGAACTGAAAACATCATAACTACAGCTATATGTGTGCACCCATATTTATAGAGGCACAATTTGTAAAAGCTAAATTAGGGAAATAACCCAAATGTCCATCAAGTGAGGAATGGATAAAAAAGCTGTGGTAGTTTTATATAACTGAATATTACTCAACTATAAAGAAAGATAAATTCAATGCTTTTAAAGGTAAATAGATGCAACTAGAGACAATACTCATAAGTGAAATAAATCAGACTCAGATGTGTAAACATCATATTGTCTCTGTAGTGTAAGAACCTGAAATAGTAAACAAAATCTAAAAGGTACAATAGATATTGTGAAAGAGAAAGAAACTGCTCAAAAGGAAAGAATAACTGGTATGAGGGAAAAGAGAAAAGAAAGAAAGACAAGAAAAAAATATACATATACACAAGACAGCTAATATAGTTAAGATAATTGTGCTACTAATTTCTACTGGTTTATTGAAAGGAATGGTTAATTTTTAATTGATCAATTTTACATACCTATATCTGATTATCTGAATAACCAGTTTGAGGATGACAATATGTAATGCAACAACCATTGTTAATTTCCTATCACCATGTTAGAAATTCTGTATTATTTTTATTCTCTTTGTGGGTTTTTTATGTCTCTGTTTTGTTCTTTTTTCTTTAAAATGAAAAAAATTCAGTGGAGATATTTATTGACATAAAAAGGTGGCCATCATATATAAAATACAAGAAATAATGAAATCATGCTTAGAGTATGACCCATTCATCAAATCTACATCTGTGTATTTCTACATACATATGCGAAAAATGTAAATATTCCAAAATTCCAACAGTCATGATTTCTTGATAATAGGTATGGGTGATTTTCATCTTACTTTAATACATCTCAGTATTGTGCCTTTTCTCCACAGTGAAGTTGTATTATTTTTTAAATGTGAAAAAATATTTTAAGTACAAGGTTTAATTGTTTGGTGAATAATTTTTTAAACAGAATTATCTTTAGAGTGGCACATCTCACTTTTCTACAAACTAACTGATTCAAAGGGAGACTTCTTCCAAATGTGAAATGATATTTCAGAGGCATTATTTGCTATTTGGCTAGAGTTGAATCACCAAATGGCCATATAAAGTGTATGCCTACAGCACTAATAATAAAAAAGATGCTGAAACATTAGAATGTTTTGCAAAACAAGTATTTAATTTTTAATATTCCAGAAAAATTTGGTAGCATTTCTTCTGGAAAATGAGGAAGTTGTTGAACTGAGATACACTGATTTCTTACCTTTATATCATTTTTTTGTCTTTTTCTTGAGACAAGGTCTTGCTATGCAGTTCAGGTTGGCCTTGAGCTCACTTTGTAACCTAAGTTGGTCTCAAACTCACAGTGATCTTCCTGCCTCAGCCTCCAAAATGCTAGGATTACAGGCATGTGCTACCATGCCCAGCCTTCATATCATTTTTATTTTTAAAAACATGTGAGTGGAGAAATGCTTAGGACACAGGTAGTAGATGGGGTATTGTTTTTCAAGAAAGAGGACGTGTAGAAATTGTAATGTGCTCTAAGCACAGAAAAAAAACGTTACCTCTCTATATTACTCACTATCCCCTAGCTGGGACAAAATACCCAATACCTGCAAGTTCAAGGAGGATAGGTTTACTTGGCTCAGAGTTCCAGTAGGTTCAGTCCATGGTCAGCTATCTCCAAGGCAGAAACTACATGGTGGAGTGCAGGGCTTTTGAGAGTTACTCACCCCATGGTGGCCAGAAGGCAGAGAGAGACAGAGAGAAAGACAGAGACAGAGAGACAGAGAGAGACAGACATAGAGATAGATAAAGAAAGAAGAAAAGAAGAAGAAGGAGGAGGAGGGAGGGAGAGGGAAAGGAGAAGGAGGGCAGAGAGAGGGAGAGAAAGAAGAAGAAGGACAAGGAGGAGGGGGAAGTAGGGGGAGGGGAAGGGGACAGGAAGAATAGGAGAGCGAGAGCGAGAGCAAGCGAGCGAGCGAGCGAGCAAGAGAGAGAGAGAGAGAGAGAGAGAGACAGGCTCAGGACAAGGACAAGGACAAGGACAAGGAAACATCTTTCCAAGTCTTACCCCTACACTGGCACACTGACCTGTGTCTTTGACCAGGACCTGCACGAGTCCTAACAGCGCATGAACTCATCAGTGATTTAGTCCAGTGATAAGTACAGCACATCATTATCCAATTACCTCTCAAAAGTCCCATATATGAATGAATATATGAGAATTTTGGGGGACATTTAAGATCTAAACCATAGCACCCCCCAATCTCTGTGTCATTAAAAAATATTTTATCGTAAAATACTTACATATCAGTCCAACAAAGCCACGATTTTTACCCAGATGCTTCCATGCTTTTCTGAAATATTAAGAAACCTCAATTTTCTTCAAAATTTTTTGTGTCATTTTCTTTGTTTTCTTAGAGAATACTCTAAACACAGATTTAGGCCAATGAAATTTAATAGGGTCAAAAAGCAAACCATAGTACATGACTTTTTTTTCTTTTTTTGGCTTTTTGAGACAGGGTCTCTCTATGCATTCAGGCTGGCCTTGAGCTCATTTTGTAGCCCAGGCTGGTCTCAAACTTGTAACAATCTTTCTGCCTCAGCCTCCCAAGTGCTGGGAGTACAGGTGTGTGCCACCATGCCTGGCTGATATATTTTTTTAAGTGGAAATAAAATGAGTCATTGAAATATAGGCAATTGAAAATATGTGAAACATCCTATCATAAAGCAATGAATTAAATAATGTGTATTTTAATTAAAACAAGTTTTATTGAAAGCTTACATAGCAGCTGAATTATTTAATTTTAGTATTCTAACATGAATGGCCTTTTCAAGACTGTGTTGGATGAAAATTAATATCACTCAACACATTTAAATAATTTGTATATATCCTTCATCATAATTTATTTTTTCTGGCATCAACTTGGTAGGTCTTTAATTATTTTGTACAAGGGATGATCAGAAATTACCGTAAATATTTAAATTTGAGAAAAGAACTTGTTATGGCAAAAGACATATTGCCAAGAATGTTGGCATAAGTTTGTTATAAATGAAAGGGAGTATTCTGAGTGTCTTTAAGATGACAAAGTTTCTTTTACTTTAATAAATTTTTTATTTAAATATTCATTGTATATGTGGATCACCCCTCACTGATCAATTTCTGTCAAATAAAAACACCGTTGTGTGTCCTCACCCACCTTACTGGATCTGGCACTTTGTAACTTCTGCTTCTGGCTCTTCCTCAAAATCAAAATGACCATGAAATGTAAACATTCTGCATTGATTCAGGACACTGAGGCACCCACAACAGTGCAACTAAAGACACTTGTGAAAGAAGACTTCCAGAACTGTTTAGAAGGTAGTTAAAACAAATGGCAATATGTCTTTTGCTATAATAATTTTTTAAAATTTAAACTTCTGCCATGTATTTTGATCATACGTGCGATCTAAACTTCACTGAGTAACACATTACATTTTTTAAAAAATTAACCATATAATGGGGGGTAATTTTAGTGTAGTTATTCAGCATCATAATGCAAAGAGGCTGAGAAAAAAAGGTTTTCATAAACAAGATAATCCCTGTATCCTGGTAAGATTGCATAAAAATTTCTCCACACAGATGATTAATTGGTTTCTTGAATAATATCAGATTTTGTAATATAGAAGCCCATTACAAAATGGAGTCTGTTATAGATCTAGAAATACCTAATGTTAAGCAACAACCACACACTCTTAAGAGGGATGATTTACTCTAAAAATGCCAGAGGATTTCCTGAAAAGGAATCTAATCCAGCCTAGATAAATGTATTTCTCAATCATACTTTTTGGAGGTTTGGATGAAACAAGAGAACCCTGTATCATCCAGTTATCTCTGTGACTTACATTTACTCTGAGGAACTTCTACATTTTCTGTTTCAGATTTTCATTCTTCCTCAAGAAGTTGAAGCCCATTGACCATATTTTGAGTTCTAAATTACAGCAATAAGCAATGCCCTATGTAAAGCATATGATTGTCTTAGCTCAAGTGTTTGCCTTTGCAAAGGAAATAACCCTAGTTTCATTATATTTCTTCAGAGACAATCTAACCATAGAGCTGAAACAGACTACAGCGAGTGCCAAGCCCATGAGCAATGGTAATATGTCTCTGTTCAAACTGTACCAACTTTGCCCACAAAACTACATCTAGATAAAAAATCAGCACAAAGGAAATAAAAGCAAAGTCCCCCACCATATTTGTTTACACTGTATGGAACAGAAGTCAATTATCACACCTTGATATTCTAAGGTTTACTGTAGATATATCTGAAACGTTCATTTTTGGAAGTCAAAAATTATCTTTTGGAATTCAGAAATCTTATCATGGAAAAATTCAGGATACATTGTGCGATAAAATGTTTGATACCACATACAAGCCCAGTACTTTCTCCCTTATCCTACTTTGTATAGTTTTTACAATTAGGCACACAGTACCATGAGTTTACAAAGTTGTGACTCTATATAATATATTACATGCTCTGAGCATGTTAAACTGTCACTAAAGAACCATCTCATATATAAACCAAATAGGACACTTCTTCTCAAAGAAACAAAACCATAAACCTGACACATGTAAAAATCATAAACAATGGGGCAATGTATAAAATAAAACACAAGATTAAAACCAAAACAATACTGTTACTTTGCAGCACAAAATTGTTTGCCCTAACAATGATATTGTTGGCGAAAAGACTGATGGATAAAACTAGTGCACAGGATGAATGTAACATTACGAATGCACTTCTACCTGCAAGAAATTTTCTGGCTTTGATTCAATGAAATCCATTATCCTAGGTGGTAATGGAGCCCTGCATGCTACTCATCTCAGGCATATTTAGTCTCTGAGCTGCCTCAAAGCCTTGACATAATAAAAGGTCAAGCAGATTGGACTAAGCATTCATAAACTACACCCCTCCCATTTCAACTGCAAATCACACGTCCTCCTGCTAAGCTTTGCTCACTCTCATTTCATTGTATAAGCAAGTTAATTTGAAAATGGCTTGCCCAGGGTACTAGAGAACACCTCAATTCTCAAAACATTCCTACTTTTCTACTGAATCACAGAAACAGACCTATAACAACATTTGAGAGAACTGTAAAATGGTGTCTCGATACTGAAGGAATGAAGCGCCAATGGCAACACTATTAAATGAAATGAATGCATTTCACCTTCCAGCTCAGCTGTGCTGCCTGAGACACAAGGTATAAACATGAAAAGGTTGGGGTGGAATTTCAAGAAGACCGATTTGTTTCATCATTCATTTGCAAGAGGCTGGATGTAAAATAATAACACAAGCCACCTCCCTTTCCCATCATTTTAAATTCAAGGCCCTCAAAAATGACTCCCCACAAACCCAATTAAAAATAAAGAGCCAAGCTATGAATCTGCTTCTAGTTCTATAATAAAGATCAAATGATAGGCATCTGTCCTAATTGGTCACAATGAAACTAAGGGACAATAAGGAGAATAAATCTCACATTAATCGAAATGAAGCCAATGAATAGTAATACAAACCAGCAGCATAGCTTCAAAAATATGCAATTACTTCCAAGCATGCAAGGGCATTTATAACCCATAAAATGACTGTAAAGAAAGCACATGCTGCATATAAATATGCTTCACAAATGCAACATAAATGCTAAGTAACGTGTGTATATAATATGAATAACCGTACAGTATATATGTGTATGTTCACAATCAAATCTATGTGCAAAAAATGAAAGTGTGACTCTGGCAATGGTTTTTCAACAAGAGTACATCAGAAGATGTCATAGAAGGCTAGATCCTTGGGACCCTTAGCAAAACCAGCTTATAATTAGGCCAAGAAGACTGAGCCACCAAATGTGTTTCGGAGGAAGGCCCAACCCTTTAGAGCTGCAAATGAAATGATTCCTTTCAACAACACCCTTCTCTTGTGCTGAGCTCTTTTCCCACCCCCTGATTTTGTTGCTAAGCTTGTGAGGAAAAGAATCAAGTGGCCCAGTCTGTATTCTGAGCCAATTTGCGATAAAAATCAGAGCACCATCTTTTTTTAAAAAAACACAAGCAGATGCCTTCTCACTTCTCCCTTCCTGGCAACCTTGCTCTCCCTCCATCCTCATCTCTGTCACCACGTCTCCCCCTCCTAGTCTGAGAGACAGGAGTCATTGTTCAAGTCCAGGCTGCAAATGTGTACACATAAGTCATTTAACAACGAGCTAAACCAGAAAAGTAGCCCCGCTGCCTCCCACTCACCACACTGAGACTCGGAGGAACTGCTGAAACGAGGGAGAGATGCGAACTGAATCCATTTTCCTTGTGACCGAGTCGGATGCAGCCTCCAAACCCAACATCAGCAGCAATTGCCGGGATTTTTTTTCCTCCACTCTCTGGTTGGCGACGGTGTGAATAGGAACCACCCTTCCAGCCCCTCTAGAGTATCAGCAGTACAGGCAGCAGCAGCGGCTGGAGCGAGGCGGGCAGCATCACCATTGAGGCCTCCTCCCTCTTGGAGGATGGGGTGAGCTCAGAAGCGGCCAGGAACTTGCAGCAGACATCTCCTCTGGCTCCTCCTCTCCTTCCCCCACCCCACGGCCCCACCCCTGCTGCGGAAGAGGCTGCCTGGCAGCTGCTGGTTGTCATGGCAATGACCAATGGTGAGCATCCGGTAAAGGAGAGGGGTGGGAAGGATTCCGAGGGGAGGGGAAAGGGCACAAGAGCAGCCCGGGCTGGAAGGTAGTGAAGTTGAGCTGCAGCCTCTGAGGTGCTATTGGTGTCTCCTATCCTGGATTCCAGGTCCTTAGAGGTGGGGCAAGCGGGACGGCAAAGGAAGAGAGATATTAGAAATGCAATAGAAATCTGGATTGAAATACAGGAAACAGCTTAGCTGTAGTTTTTGCATTTTCTATAGCTTTGCAGTAAATTATGTTAAATTTGCAATCAGGAAAAAAAAGAATAAATGTAAAACAAATTACGTCGTGTGATAGCAGAGTATGAGTCAGATTTGCTCATCCTTGACAGCATCTTTTAGGCAATGCCACTCAAGGCCGTCAAAGGCAAAGTGAACGGCTAGACTTTGCAATGAAGTTACGGTCTGATTCCTTCGCATTGTTCAGGACTTTCTCTCAGGTGAGTTGCTTGACTTCTCTGAAGAGGACCTGGAGTTGTTGAGACTGCCGCAGGCAAGGCAATCTGGAAATGAGGAACCCGAAATGCCTTTGGACAGCCAAGATTCTAAGCAGCACCAGTAGGTGGACAGTTCCCGATCCTTTTAGTGTCAAACTCCTACTAGAGTGTTCAATTTCCGGCAGGCGCTTCCATGCAATTTTCATGGGTGCCCATTTGGAGCTCAGAATCTAGCAGGTAGTCGAGTGGTAGGGAGGGAAAAGGAAAATGAAATCACAATGATGAGCTCTAAGCATATCGCATTTTACTATAAATTATACATGACACTAGTATTTATCTCATGCACCAGTGGTAAAGATTGAGATAATGCACTAAAAGCATTTGGTATGTGGCAAGTGTACCATAAATATTTACTATGACCACTATTACTAGTACTATAGTAGTACATTGCAATGATCACTTAATCTAAGGGGTTTAGGGAAGAGCATGGCATCTCAGGTAGAAGCAAAAGTTAAGGTGGAAACAACATGATAGTTGTGATAATGATGATGATGGTGGTAGTGGTAGCCAAGATATGGAGGCCCTGAAAGAGTACATGTCCTTGAAAATTTGACAGTTGATGATGTTGTAAATCTTGCAGGTGTTAAGTTTCCCAAATTTACATGACTATTAAAACTGACTCTTCTAACAAGACCACTTGCTATTGTAATAGTTAAACTTTTCTACAATTCCTCAACAGAATGTAGATAATCTTTGTGCTTCATGTCAATTATTTACAGGTTCAAACAAGAATAGCAATTTCAGAGTCAGTCAGCCTAGGTTCTAATTCTGGCACTAATATACCTTGTGCTTTTATATTTTTTGTAATTTGAGTCTTCCAACTAGAATGTAAGCTCTGAAAGTATAAGCATTGTTGCTTACTTGTGTATTGATTTGTGACCAGTGTTAGACCTTATTAGGTGCTCATAAGTGTTTGTGGATGAATAAACAAATAAATAAATAAAGTATTAAACATATATTGACTCACAGTCATATGTTAGTAAATATTATTTCTCCCTATATATATTTGACATATCATAATTAAAAGTGAAGATGAAGGGGCTGGGGATTTAGCTCAGCGGCAAAGCGCCTGCCTGGCAAGTGCCAGGTCGTGAGTTCGGTTCCCGGTACCGGAGAAAAAAAAAAAAAAAAAAAAAAAAAAGTGAAGATGATTATGCTATTTTATTTAGCTTATATGCCCATTAGCATAAAATCCATCAACCATTGATTTTAAAAGTCGCTATTAAAATTTAAATGCTTATTCCTTTACACTCAAAACCTATAGCACATCCTCACTGGGTGTGCATGGTGCTTTTTAGGAAGCACTGATTTCCTTCTAACAGCTTCTTGTCCAATAGTACAATGGTGATCAGGCTGTCTACCTCCATAGGGACTTTTGCAGCTTGAATTCTGAACTCTGTGAGAACCTGAAAAAGTACAGGGTGTAGATCTTGACTCCAATTCAGCATTACAATTTCAGATGACACCACAGCAAAATGGAAGGAAGCTGTTGAGTGTGGGTGTGGGAGACAGACTGCCTGGATTGATCCAGGCTATGCTAGTGCTTTTCTGAGTGACTGACAGTTTGCTTAAATGTTTCTATGCCTCAGTTTCTTCATCTGTATGACATTACATCACACTTACCCCATAAGGCTGTGTTATCTTGAAGCTCAAAGTTGTTTGTATCAAGTACTAAGGAACATTTACCATGTGGTAAAAAATAAACAATGTAAGTTAATAACCTTATGAACATAATTTTAATAACTACAGTTATATATAGCCCATGATTCCAGATTGTCCACTCAATTCACTTGGGATTGTTCTAAATACTGGCTGTTACGCTTGCAAATCTGCTGCCAGACATTAGGAATTTCTCACAGAGATAGGCAAATGCCCTTGTTTTCCCAAAGAAAGGACAAAAAGAGAGTTCAGATGTGACTGTTGTTTACCCTGTCTATAAAAGTTTATTAGCATATTGTGTATTTACAAAGAACAGTAAATGCAAGCAGTAACCCTGTCATTGAGCTGACTAAGAATAAGATGTGACTCTGATCTCACTGCATATCTTTTATTGACAGTATAAGTGAGCAAGTGTATTGGACCCATCCTGTGACCTCGACATTCCTAACACTCATGGTGACTCCCTGCATAGCCTTGGACCACTTCTGTCTTGTGCCATAGTTTTGATGAATGTTCTGCAGAGGGACTTGTGCTCAAGGCTTGGTCCTCAGGGTGGTAATGCTGGGAGATGATGGAAACTTTAAGAGGCGGACCCTAGAAAAGAGTGTTTAGGTCAATCCATTGAGAACATGCCCTGGAAGAGGAAGAGAATGGCGGAAGCCTGATCTGTCTCACTCTGTCCCTCTCCCTCTCCCTCTCCCTCACCCTCATCCTCTCCCTGCTTCCCCCCCCCCCCCCCATAAATTGAGCAGTTAGCTCCACCACACTTTCTCAGCATTCTATGCCATGGACCCAAAGCAATTCCGGACTTTTAGCCTTGGAGCAAAATCTCCAGAGTTATGAATGAAAACAACGCTTCTCTTTCTATAAGTTAATTGTGTCAAGTATTTCTTTCCTACAGATTTGTTGAAAGATTCTGCCTCCTCACTTCTCAAAACACATAAACACAGCAAGTTCATTCCACCATTTTTTTCCTGTCAATTCATTTGGAGGATTAAACTTTATCAAGAGCTAAGGAATTGACAAGCTTTGAGGTGGAAAGATCACAAA
Source organism: Chinchilla lanigera (assembly GCF_000276665.1). Lineage (NCBI taxonomy): Eukaryota > Metazoa > Chordata > Mammalia > Rodentia > Chinchillidae > Chinchilla > Chinchilla lanigera. Next base: position 6,427,709 of record NW_004955415.1, on the reverse strand, counting down.
TTGACAACAATTAAAATGGGAAGATGCAAAGTGATATCGGCAATAACCACTGCTCAATTGGATTCTTTAAATAAGATTTACATGAAAGTTTTACATGTTTGGTGGTTGTCTTTGCTCTGATACAAACACAAGAACTTTGCCCTGATACAAAAACAAGAAACAGCTTCTTCCTTTCAGGTGCTTCCTTTCAGTCACCATCACCAGGCTTAGGTGACTCAGCGGCTGTATCAGTCAGGGTGTACTAGAGAAACAGATATAACACAAGATATACAAATGTGTAAGAAATTAAAAGTTTGGCTTACAATGGTCAGCCTCGGAGTTGGATGAGGAAGCATGCAGAGGGTGTCTGTGCACTGGAGACTGAAAGATTCAGCCCAAGGTCAGAAGTTCACTGCAGTGTCTGTGGAGGTCCGTATCAGGAGACTGATTTGTCTGTGACAGAAGGTTGAAGAGTCTACACAAGAAGGCTGAAGAGTCCCAGGCAGAAGTCAAACAGTCTGCACCAGAAGCCAAGAGACAAGCAGAAAGCCAAGATTGGAGCTCCCGTAAAGAACCAACAATCAGTCCTTCCTCATTTCCCTTTCACTGTATGCAGCCTACCCGCCCTGAGGGGTGTGGTCCTTTATACTCACACCATCTCCAGGCCATCCTCTTGCACAGGCTCAGGATGAATACAAAGTAGGGGCTCTGGTCCCCTGCTGAGTCACATAGTTAACCTTCTAAACTTCTCATCCTGACACAAAGAACATCCTAGAGTATTAAAGGCATGTCCTTTTCACCCCAGGATGTTGAACTGTTGAGTTACTTAGTTAAGCTTCTAGACTTCTCAAGTTGACACAATGTATCAACCATACAGTGGCAAACAATACATGGGCTTAGATTGTGAAAATATCAGGGACACCAAAGAAATCAGAACAATGTCAGCTTAATGACTTTTTCCAAACTTTTGATAGTCAGAAAATATAGAAATACGCCAGGTCAATTTCAGTTTAGATGCAAGATTTATTCTAATTGTAGTATAATGTTTATTTTTGCAGGAATCTATGTGAAACTTTTCATGATGTTTGTACTGTATTGTTTTAGGACTCCAAATGTCTTATTACAGCCCTGGGAATAAGAACACAAGCCCTGAAGTACAGGGAGAACATGCACCCCATAGTAAACAAGGCAGATATAATACCTGACCTGTGGAACCTGGAGTCTAGTGGGTGAGACAGACAGAGAATTATCCAAAAAGACTCACTAAATTTGTAGCAAATTGCCCTAAGTGCTGCAAAACAATGCAAGAATGTATAAGGACCAGGAGTGGACAGAGTGAGTCTATGGAGTAATATTTAACCCAAGGTATGAAATTTGCTTTATACTTCTCATGTAAGAGCAGAGAAAAGAGGGTATCAGGTGGAAAGAGGAGCTCTTGAAGAGAAAGAAAGCCAGAAGTAAAAGATATTTTTGAACGCAAAGGCAGGTGGAATATAATGGCATAGGACAAAGTTGTTATGAGGGAAAGTTGGGGAGGTGGTCAGGTCATCAGGAGCACCTTGTACTCACAGTGTGGTGACTGCATTTTTAAACCCAGTGAAGAGTCACTGTTGAAGAGCAAATGTTTCAATATTGTTTAAGGCATTTGGGGAAACATTATGGCAAGCCAAAGTGGATGAATTTAGTATGCCAAAATCATGTAAGCTGTTGAAGATAATGATTAGGCTAGGGTAGTAGAGTTGATGTAAAGAAAATTGGACTGTTTCAAATACATTTTAGAGGTGGAACTGTGAACACTTACTGATTGATTAGATCTTAGAATTGAGGGAGAAGGAGGTATCAAGGATTACTTCTAAGAAGGCAGCTAACTTCTACCATCTAACAGGCTGTACTACCAAGCCTCAGCTTCCAGCACTACAGTGAGGAATGGCCTCAGGGCTCTGACTACAGGAAATTATCTGGAAACTCAAAACACGTCTAGACACCACCTTGCACGGCCCCTTCTCTTGCATCCTTAGGCTTGGTGCCTTCCAGAATTCAGCATTAATGACCAACCAGTACACCAGGCATCTCTGTGCTGAGCTTATGCTGCTGCAAGAAAGCAGTGTGTCCCAGAAGCCTAGGTTAGGCCCTGAAGAAACACTAGGATTTTCATTCAGAAAATTCCCAAGGGTCTTGAGAAGTAAGTTGCAAGCCAGAAATGACCTTCCTCTACTCTGGGTGTTCAACATTCAAACAGCATTTCTCACTGCACCTAGATAGCCTTCTTTCCCTATAATGTCCCCCATTCTGCCATCTTCTAACCATGTGACCTTGTAACCATATCTTCTGTCAGCATCACTGTCCTCATCTATGAAGAAGCTAGGATGATAGCTGTCTTTACCTACTAAAAGGATTCTGTTCATAAAGACTTGATCACATGCCTGCCATATAGAAGAGTTTTTGTGAATTCCAGTTGCTTTATTCTGTAATCACCTCTCCCATAGCTGATCCTTTCTCATGAAATTCTTGAAAATCTCAGTCTTTTGCCTCAAGCTTCCCAATTTTTAAAATATTTTTAGCATCTCCCATCTTAACATCCCCAAATTATCCCTTAGGTGACTCAAACAGCTGAGTACTTATTTTCCACTGAAAGAAAGATATTCCAGGTGCAAAGGACTAGTACAGAAAAGGGTTATCAGAAAATGGAGCCTACAGATTTCATAGTCTATTTCACATTTTTGTGAGCCAACTTTTACAAATATGTACATCCTGTGTTTACTTTTTATTACTGTTCAATTTGTTTCTTACAGTTGATTTGAAGTGTGACATTGGAAGCCTAAAATTTGCAGAGTTCTGTGTTATCAAATGTACAATGAAGGACACTGAGAATTGTGATATTGAAAAACTTTTCCCTACCAAGAATTAAAGCAAAGCAAAACAAAACAAAACAACCTTTGTGACAAATGTATCCGGCCACTGCCCCGTTGCTTCCTCCTGGGACATGGGCTTAACATGCCCCTCACTCTACAAGCTGCAGGCCTCTACTGAGGTGTCAAAAATTTCTGCCCTGGATCAAATGAGTTTGATTCTGAGTGAGGATAATGGAAAAAAATACAAGGTCAAGCCCAGAGAGAGGAGTTAGACCAGGGCAAGCAGCTTACCTCATTGTGATCTTTTCAAACTTCTTTTCTTTTTATCTTAAGTCCAAAATCCTTCCCTTTTCTCAGTTTTAATTTCTTCTTCCAATAAATTTATCCAATTTCAATAAGTCCAAACCTGTCTCTGAAATAAATTATAAGTTTTCAACTCTTGTTGGAGTATAATTCTCAAAAATGATAAAATCAGGACTCTTAGGCAAATGTAAAATGAACACATTGATATTATTTAATTAATTAGATGCTAAAACTTATCCAAAGAGAGAAGCTAGATACTGATAAGCAAGGCACACATAAACAAAGAATGGCTCTTCTTGTAGAATCTCACTTAAATCTTTAGCCCTGAGATAAAATACTATGCACAGGATTGATCTTTCTGGTCATATACAAAATAAGGCAGTGGTAACTTTTTTGTAAATCACAATAGCCAGGCTTTGTGTCACACGAATCAGAAGATCAAATAGAAGTTAATCTTTGTCTTTTCTTGAGTGAGACCTCAAGTAAAATGTTAAGGATGCAATAATCTGATACTAAAATTGGAAATGAAATTTCATATTTTTATCCTAACTTTTTCTGATCTGCCAGATTGTTGAATCTCATCCACTTAATTACAATATGTAATTTTGTACAACATGCAAAATTGGGGTTCTTATTCATTGAAGTCTTTATTTCTCAAAATAGCCTCCCTTTTTACAGATATATTTATGTCAGAGTAATGCACACTTGAAACAATGACAAAAAAAAAAAAGAAGGAGAAAGAGGAGGAGCAGGAAGAGAAGGAGGAGGAGAGGAGGAGGGGAATGATGTTTCCAGATCCACCGTGCAGCTAGCCTTGAGCCATCTTGAGGCAGTCACAGTGGGTGTCAGGGGTTCTGTACTCTGAATGGAGACTAGAAGATCCATCCTTCTCAGCACTTGCATCCATTGGGACCAACTAATTCTGCTCTGACAGCTCTTCTAAAAGAAGGTGGAAAGAATTGCTTAATGTAGAGGGGAAAGAACTTAATGTAGAGGGGAAAGAACTTTCTCCTTCCGTAAAAGAGCAAAAGGCAGAGGAGAGAATGGATTTTCCTGACCTTAAAGGGACAGATGTGCACTGTGCACATCTGCCTGATAAGGATGGAAAGCATTGGTAGCTAAGGTCAGCAGGACAAGGGCTGTATCCTGGAGGAAATGAAGATTCCTGCAGGGATGGGAGGCACAGCAGATCATGTGTGTGGTGCATTCAGAAGCAGCAAGTTCTGTGTTAAGGGGCATTGAAGTAAGGCAGGTTTTGAGAAGCAGGCCCAAGGGCTGCTGCAGTGATTCTTGCACTCCTGTAATAAGCCTTTTGGGGACTTGTTAAATAGTGATGCAGAAGACTCAGAAGGCAGTTAGGAAGTATATTGAACAAGAATGAGACCTTTTGGTGTCTTTTGGTGTGAGTAGGTCAGGGGTCTTTCATTTACATAGGCAAGTCAGATTTCAGTATATGTGGTTATAGAAAGAGTTGTTATTTTCAAGTTCCTTACAAAGCCTCCTGCATCTTCCTGGCAGACAGATAAACTAGGAGTGTGCTGTAGGGATGGAATAGAGCACCACACCACAAGCCTGCCAGTTGCCTATTTGTGGTTCATTTCCTCTGCATTATAGCACACAACCATGGTGAAAATTATTAGTTTTACACATATAATTTGCTCATATCTAAATTGCCAGTTAATCTCACTATTTTTCTTCATAAGAAAAGATTTTCTCAGAACATAAGAAAGGGAGGAATCTTTGCTTCATGACTGGTCTAGGGACATCTGGCAGAGGCCTCATGCTCAGAGCCTCAGACTTCACAATTCTCATTATGTTCAACACAATGGTGAACTGTGGCCCCCACCTCTTTAGTGCCTTCTTCAAATGGTGGCTACTCTTAGAAGGCCTGGACCTCTGTGGTTATTCACCGTTGTCCTTAAAGTTAGGGCAGAGACACAATGGAGCACACACCACAGAGGATCCCTTGCAGCTATGTGCAACATACCTACTCCAAAAAGACTGAGATTATTACAGGATAATACAGAAAACTGGACCAGACTCTTTACTAGAACATTGAGAGTTTGACCTTCTGTGGGAGGAGAATACAGAATTCAAGACTGCTCTGTTGCTGGACCATGCTCTGAACTCCTGAAGGATCTCATATAGAATAATGACATGAATGGTGAGTTATTTCACTTCTTTCCACAAGTCCAGATAGCTCAATTTCTAAACCTTCCTTATTTTATCTATTGCTATTGAATATTTGGAGACCCCAAAATAATTGAATAGTTGGAGACCCTGGCAACTGGTGGGCTTGTGGTATGGTGCTCTATTCCATCCATACAGGACACTCCCAGCTTATCTGTCTGCAAGAAGAAGTTATCATTGGTTCATGACTATTTGCCATGGATTCCCAGCAAGCTATAATCTGCTTTTGTAGCATGGGGCACTTTTAAAATATAAGAGCAAGAGAAAATAGTACATATTATTTTTCATGCAAATCCCCCAATAATTTTTGGGATGTACTGGTATTTATGATGGAGAGTAGATTTATTTTATTTTATTTTATTTGGTACTGGGAATTGAACTTGGAACCTTGTGCTTGCCAGGCAGGCACTTGTACCACTGAGCTCTATCCCTGGTCCAGAGTAGATCTTTACTCTTTCTTTCAGCACACTAGAATGACTAATGACTCTGATTCAAATCCTTAATTATTGAGAATAAAATATGTTCTGAATCAGAGAAAATGGAGTTTCTAATATTTTCTCCACTTTAATACACATTTCTATTTTGGCCCCTAAGACATGGTGACGTCAAGGAAGAATATAAATGTTCTTTGTATCATGCAATTTCCAAGAATTTTCCAGAAAATAGCCTCTATTTGACTTTATACAGAAATATTTGTGAAGATAACAGCTCTGTTTCATATACTTTCCTAGAAGGAGAAGTCTTCATGTCCTGGACCTAAGCATGGGATATCAAGCTGAGAAAGACAATTCATGCCTAATTGTGGCCTCTGTGATCTGAATTGGACTAGTACAAAAGCCTAATTTTTTTTTTCTTTTATAAGCTAATGACAATCTTTTGTATGTCTTGAATCAAAAGTTGGAACATAAATTAAACCTCATTTTTTAGTTCCAGTCTCTCAAATCAACCTGAATAAAAGCCTTATCAATAAGATTTTAAAAGCAAATGGCATGAGCTCAAAAATTTAAAAAGTTTCATGCTTAGGAGACCAACATTTCCTGTGCTTCCCATATTTAAGCATTATCTAATGTATCGAAAAAAATGTTTGTTTCCTTCACTATCCTCAACCTTTATATAAGGCATGACCACAAAATACAGTGAATGTTTAAATTTTAAACATCGATTACATTAGAAGATGCATTGCCATTAATGCCTCCCTCAAAATACTCCCCTGTGTTTGAACACATGTATCTATCTCATCATTCTTGCCACCTTCTGAAGCAGTCGTGGAAGTCCTCTTTTTCTTGAATGTTTTTAGTTGTGTTCTCAAGGCTGCCTTGGTGTCCTGGATCAGTTCAAAGTGCTTAGGCAATTTCTTCCAAATGAAAAGATTATGAGTCTTTATCCATGTTATTTACCAGCTGTAGCACCATGTGACTTCTGAGTCTTCCCTAAAGTCAAAATGACAGTGAAAGGTAAGTGTTTTGCATCACTAATGTGTCACTTACATTGCTAATATCCTCTTTGTGTGGGCACTTCCCTCAAACTTACCCTTCCATGGGGTGCTGACTCTATGATTATCATCAGAATTCTTACAAAACTATCAGTTTTTGTACCTGGGGATGGGGGTTGTATTTGGAAACTAGAATTATATTTTCCTTCCCTAGTGAAAATCCCTAAGAAGATATTTCACTTTGCTTTTTCTTCCAGTCTTAGCATGATTAAATGTTTATCAATACAACATTGTGTCTCACCCCTACCCTCTCCAAAACTTGTTGAGTTTAAACATAAAAGCCAGGATCTTTTCAAATCATGCCTTTTGACAGGCCCTCATCTAACCATGCATTTATTCTGTGTCTAATTCTATCAAATAACCCAGAATTGGTTTGCACATGTATACTTTGATTTTAAAAATTTTGACATGGGAGAATCAAGTGGAATGGAACTGTATCCTAGCTCTTTTAATCCATTTCTCTTTTAGTCACTCTTCTGCTCTAGCCAAGCATTCACACATCAAGGACAGCTCTGGGAACAGAAGCTCAGACTTGTATGAATGTGTGCTTCTTGATCTGAAGCTCGGAGCATCTGACACACAAAGCCACAAAAAGGAACACTAGTTGGCTGGTGTGGTTGTCTCTGAAAGAGCAGGATGAGGCAAAGTCTGCAAGAGCTGGGAATATAGTAATGTCGACCATCTATAACTACAGGAAGGAGCTGGTGCTGCCTGGGTAAAGTGGTGTTACTGAGTGATCCTCACAGGAACCACACGCAGATAAAAAGCAAATGGGAAAGTACAAGTTGCCCTCTAGCATTCCCTCTTTGCAGACTTGGCTGGCTGCCAAGCAGTAGGAAAGTTTGCATTTTCTTAGTCTTAGTATTACAAATCAGAGTACTAAAGGGTGGATTTGGTGTTGAGAGACAATGCCTCATTGTCTGTTAGTCCCTTGGAGCTTTCTTGCAGCCTTCATGACTTATAGTTTATGACACAGCCTTGGACAAGGAGTTTCATATTGTTTCTTAGGGGGCAAGGCCATGTCCTATAAACATTCAAGATTCTTCGTGTCATTTTCTTAAAAAGATACACCCCATAGGAAATAAACTACATGTTTTATTATTGTAGGTAGAGATGTGTATACATTTCTCAGGTTTTCCTGGCAGTGGTATAAGACCTACAACCAAGAAGAGAAAATTATGAACTCTTTCTCCAGAGAAGTATACTTATATATCACTTATCTCCAGACTTTATTAGATAAAAGATATTTTGTTGCATGTTGAGAGTCTCCTCTTGCCAAAAACATAACCATATCACTGTAAATTTCTTCTTCAGGAATGAGGTTTTTTTTTTTTTTTTTTTTTTTTACATATGGTATGTCTTTTGGAAGAAGATCATGAAGTTATATGAAATGCAAGGTTTCCTCTTCCTAACCTATAGGACTGGGGATTGGCTTTCACAGCTACAGTTCAGAAATAAATTCAGTGAAATAGAATAAGGAAAAATTCAAAATTTTGTGTCTTCTATTGTGCTTCCTATTTTTCCATGGTTTTCCCCCAAGTGTCCCAACCCCTGTCACCTATAGATGACTAGAAATAAAGAACGGGATCGCTGGCTTCAAGTAATGACCTTTTTCCATGTTGTTCCTGTGTATTTATACTTGTGCTTAGTGACAGTGGATTTCACTCATGAGACATCAGGAGAAAGGACTGCTTCTTACAGTTTCCTGTAAATCTTTCAGAACTGCCCTGGAAGTGTCAACATAGGTGAGTTCTTGGCAGAGTAATTAAAAGGTGAGTTCTTGGGAATGATTGCAAAGCAATGTAGCCTCAAGTTTTCTATTGCCTGACTCAAGCAAGCAAATTATTTTGTCTGCATGACCATCAAGCATTATGATTTTAGTTGTTGTTTACCGAATCCTCTTTCAAGTTTCATATTGCTGGTGTTTGCAGCCATGATAAATCAATCCACTAAGTTAAACAAAGGCATTTACAGTTCATCGAATTCTATCCCTTTCCTTTGGATGGTTTATTTAATATCTCTTTTTATTCTATGGAAAAAAAAAAACAAAATTTCACAGCAATTTGACAGGACAATAACAAGTTAATACATTGCATATTATTATCTTTAAATTAGTTATTCAGAGTACAAAATATGTTTATAAAAATTCTCCAATTGATATAAGTGCAAACCTTCCTTTTCTATGAACTAAGAGACATTAATAGCATAACTGATTGCACCTTTTCTAGTTTTCCTTCCTTAATTTACCCTTTCCTCCATCCTAGTTCCTTTTTAACAACCTCCCAATTCACAATATCTATTATACATTTAAACTTTATTTACTCTTTCAGTTTCTTCCACTACGGAGAGAATATATTGCTTACACATGTGAGTCTGATTTATTTCACTGAGTATGGTCTCAAGTTGCATCCACTTACTATAAAAGTCTTAAGCTTATCTTTCCTTATGGCTGAGTAGTACCCCATTGTATAAAAATACATCTTTTTAAATCCATTCCTCTGTTGATGGGTATTTGTATTGTTTCTGTGATTTGGCTTTTACAAATTGTGCTGCTGTAAACATAGGTGCATATATATTGCTGTAGTATGATGTTTTTTAATTCTTCTGGAGAGATATCCCAAAGAGGAAGGGCTAGATTGAATGGGACTTCTAATCCTACCTTTTTAAGGAATCTCCACTGATTTCCCCAGTGGCTGCACTAGTCTGCACTCCCACCAGCAGGGGAGAAGTGTTCCTTTTTCCCCATAGCCCCTCCAGCATTTTTTATTGGTTCATTTCTTGATGAGAGCCATTCTTTCTGGAGTGAGATGGAATCTCAGTGTTATTTTAATTTGCATTTCTCAAATGACCAATGAAGTTGCACATTTTTCCATATTGTTTTTGCCATTTGTATTTCTTTATCTAAGAAGTGTGCATTCATTTCAGATGCCAATTTTTGGATTGGGTCTTTGAATTTGGGGGCATCTGCTTTTTTCAATTCTTTATAAGTTCTAAATACAAGTTCTTTGTCTGAGGGAAAACTGGCTAAAATTTTTTCCCAATCTGTGGATTATCTTTGCACTCTGTTGTTGACTTTTTGATGTGTAAATGCTTTTTAATAAGATGAGGTCCCAGTTGTTGATTCTTTAAAGAACTTCCCTTTCACTTTGGGTTTTATTCATGAACTCTCTGCCTACAGCTATGTCTTTAAGATTTCAACCTACTTTTTCTTCCAGTAGATTGAGTATTTCTGTTTTAATATTTAGATCTTTAATCTATTTTGACTTTAGTTTGGTGCATGGTGATAGGCATGGGTCTCCTTTTAGTCTTTCACATGTGGAAAGCCAATTTTTCCAGCACCATTTATGAAAGAGACTATCTTTCTTCCAGTCAATATATTTGGACACTTTGTCAGAGTAGGTGGCTCAGTGTGTTTGGAGTTGTGTCTGCATGTTCTAATTGGTTCTACAGATCCTCAGGTCTCTTTTTTGACAGTATCATGCTGATTTAATCATAGTATCTTTGTAGTATAATTTCAATCAGGTATTGCAATGCTTCCTGCCTTGCCTTTGTTCCACAGAATTGCTTTTGCTATTCTAGATCTTTTCTGGTTCCAAATGAATTTTAGGAATGCTTTCTCTAGTTCTGAGAGGTATGTTAATGGTGTTTTGATTGGGATTATGTTAACTATGTATAATAATTTTGGAAGTATGACTATTTTCACTATGTTGGTCTTCCTATCCATGAGCAAGGAATATGTTTCCATTTTCTGATATCCTCTTTGATCTGCTTTTTCAGAATACTGTAGTTTTCTTTTTTTTTTGTAGTTTTCAATGTACAGATCTTCTACATCTTTTACTAGAATGATTCGTAAGTATTTTTCTTTTTAGACGCCATTGTGAATAATCAGTTATAGCTTGTTATGGTTTGTGTCTAGATGTCTTCCCAAAGCCTCATGGGGTCATAGGGCTTTTTTGGAGGCAGCTGGATCTAGAATGTGTGATTACTAATCAGCCTCGGGTGAATTTGGCACCACTCTAATCCCAGGAGTCCGGATAGATATAAGGGGCAGAAAGACACTGCATATAACCTTTCCTTGTGAGTATTGGGCATTTTGTCTCAGCAATGAGAAAGGTAACTAAAACAGTATTTGGTACCAGAGAAGAGGGGCCATTGCTGTGATATTACGTATCCATGTGGCTCAAGAGCCTTTGGAACTAGCTTGTGGGAATGGGAAGAGTTAGAAAGAGTTCAGAGATGATGGCTGAAAAAATAGAGCTGGAATAGCTGAGGCTGTTCTATATGGGATATTCTGGTCAGAGCTCAGAAAACAGCGAAATTGGTAAAGACCAGGCTCAGGAGGTTTTTGCTAGGAAGAAGTAATAAAATGGGTGCTGGACTCCAAATGATATATGTTATGGCTTGGAAGAAAGTTTGTCTACATTATACTTATGTCCAGAGACTTTTCCTGAGCCTGAGATTAAGAGGAGTGGACTAATTAATTGTGTAGAAGAAATTTAAGGGAGCCAAAAGATAAAGTGATGGCAGGGCTACTATTGGGGGCATTTATCCAGATCTATGTAGAGAATTAAGAACAAAGAGTCCAGTAGAATGATTTAAGACGCTGGACAGAAAGGAAGCACCAATTAAGCTGTGGACTGAAAAAATAGAGCTGAGGGCATCTTGATTGCTTTTTTTTTTTTTGTTTTTGTTTTTTGTTTTTTTTGGTTTTTCTCTGGTACCAGGAACCGAACTCACGACCTTGCGCTTGCCAGGCAGGCGCTTTTGCCGCTGAGCTAAATCCCCAGCCCCATCTTGATTGCTGATAAGGAACAGAATAGAAAAGATGACCTGAGAACATCACAAGAAGCAGCAGAACTACACCTTTTGCAGCCTCAAAATTGCAAAAGTGAAAAACTTTGGTTTGAGAAGAAAGCCCCAGAGCACCATGTTTCAGAATGGTAGGATCCTACAGAAAGTGCTCCTTGGAAGTGGATACAGACTTCCCAGCAATCCAGGGACTCTACAAGAAAAATAATCTTTTCTTTACACATATTACCTCTCTTGCATTCCTGTTTTGTCAGGAACTTCTTACTATATTGTGCATTGTACATTAAGCAGAAAAATAAGATCAATAAAACAAGATATCAAATATGTAATAAATGCATAGAATAGACATCAACATTTTCACATCAGCTGTTTATTTGCTTACCAAACCTAGAAGATAACATCAGAAATAAAAAATCCATGTGAACTACAATGTAAACAGAAACAAAACCTAAGAGGTAACATCAGAAATAAAAACCTATGTGAACTACAAGAAAAATACCAATAGAACTTTACAATAATAATAATAATCTTTGCTTCAATTGTCACACCCACAGTGGTCTTCCCATATGAAAATTTCATGTTCCATATACAAGTATCATTTACATTGACAGCACATAAGTTTTGTTTTCCTTTCCTTTCTTGTAGGACATAATTGACATCTTTTTGGTTTTCCTATATTTGTAGTAGGTCTTTGGAATGGTGCACCTGCCTGTTCACCTGTCAGCTCACAAGTGTGCTTCACAATATTTTGTGTATTTTTCTGGGCAGAAACATTTTATAATTCCTCTGCTACAAATGATCTTTTATGAGTTCCAGTCCCACTCATTTAAGAAAGTTTCTCTGTGATATTTTTCATTTGTTATTTTCTTTGTAAACTATTAAAATATTTATGATACACAATTAAGATCAAGTAAAACACAAAAATTGGCCAATGCCTTGTGTTTCAAGTGACATCATATTTGCTGCATAACCCATCAACAACATCCACTCCATCTTTGGTCTTGTTATAGAAAGTTTTCATCTCAGACTTCCATTTTGTTGAGGTTTCCTTATCAATATTTCCATCATGGTGCAATACTGACATCAGCAGTATCAATTAGTTTTTCTTTGCATTATAGAGGTCAATGTAAATCTTTTTGAAATCCAAAGATTTTACTATATAATTCTCTGTTTGAAATTGAAACATATCATTTGGAATTTCTACTTTGTTCCTGTGTACAGTTTCTGTGCTGGTCAACTTGTGCTCTATTAGCAAATGTAACATCAATTAGAAATCGGTAAACCAAATGCCAAATATCACACACTGATTAGTTCGGGATATGGGAGCAACAAGTCTATTCACAACATCATTTGGTTTATTACTATGCAAATAAGGCACTGATAGCTGAGTTTCTGGATAGATTTCTAAATTCAAAGCATAGTAAGTCTTCTCATGTACATGGGCATAGATTTTTTTATGCCATATTTTGGCCCATTGCTTTTCCATAAGTCTTTTACATTCTTGTGATTGCCATTTAAAATACCTGCTAAGCAGACTTGTGAATTCTTTCAGTTCAGCCAGTAAGATATCATAGTGAACACATTTTAATATGGTTATTGTTGCATAGAGAATATTTACTTGTATTTTAGCTTTTGTGTACTTCATTTTATCTGTTAAAATTTCCAATGTTGAATGGCAGTACTTGCATTCTGTCCAACACAGTTCACCCATGCCAAGCCTCTCATTATATTTTTCTTACCTGGTTCTACTACTGGTTCATCCCATTTTGTTTCATAACAATTTCACAACATTTTACTAGTCAAATATGTACTCACATTGCTGTTATGTGAATCCAGGAGGTCTGTATTCCCCGTGTCTGTATCAGTTGCTTCTTGCTCCTTTTCATTATCACAGGAACTTTGGCTCACATGGCTAATGTCAAAATCATCATTATCATCATCATCAGCAGCAGCATCTACACACACTACTTTTCTGTTATAAAAGCATGCATTTTACCATAATGTATCATCTTCATCATTCATCCATGAGTAATCTGAGGATTCGCTTTTGACCTCCTCCAATACTTGCAAATCTACTTTTCCATGTGTCATTGTACTGAATTGGGCTATTTCTACCAGAAAAATCAAAAGAAAACCTTTTTAAAAAACAAATCCTAGAGTGGTATGTGTATATTACATCCTCTCTGATGCTCAGTTTAGCATGCACCAAACCTATTAGATGGAGCATCACGTCAGTGAAAATCCTGATTTGACACTTTGGTACACATATACACACCTTGCCTTTCATCATACCAAGTGGATAAATGCAAAGATTGCTTCCTGTATCCCTCAGGCTAACATACAGTAACACACAACAGACTACTATTTCACTAAAGTAAAAATTTACAGTAGAGAAGGAAAGAATGTATTTGTGGAACCCAGTGTTATGCTTTAAATATGGAGAAAATTTGAAGGTTTTATATGTGCATATCTTGATTTAAAATGCAAAATTTTTCATGTAATCAGAAAAGATCTCTTTTTTCACTGTTATCTGAATGTTTCTCCAAATTAATGTGTTGAAATTGAATTACCAATGTGATAATATTAACAAATGATACTTTAGAAAATGATGAATTCATGAAGAGTGAGCCCTCATGAATAAAACTGGTGACATACGAAAGGACAATAAAAAACAGCAAGGCCTCTTATTATGCTTCTGCCTTCCACCGTGAAAGGACACTCAACAGCGCACCATCTTGGGAAGAGAGAGGGAGGCTTCACAGACACCAAACATGCTGGTACATTACCTTGATCTCAGACTTTGCAGTCTCATGAAATGTGAGAAATAAATTTTTATTATTTACAAATCAGCCAGTATGTGATATTTCTCTGTGACCCTACCATAGATTAGACAGTTAGTTCAGAGTAAATGAATGAAACAGTAGCAAGAAGAGAGGGGAAATGAAATGTATGTTCTCTCCCTTTGACTTTTCAGACCCTGGTGCAAAGATGTCACATGATATAGTGGTGTGGGAATATTACATCCTCTGTGTATTATGTCCTCTGTGCTCAGCTGAGCTTTTGATGGCAGAGATATTGTTCTAGCGTACTACCTGTTCCAGTAACAATTTTCATTGTTGATCAATGTTATGGTGTAATTTTTCTCCAAGAAAGTACTCTTCAAATGCCCTGAAAAAAACCTGCATATGTAAAAGCAGCTTAAAACATCCAAACTCTGTCTTTCTATGCCATCACAAATATCACTCTGGTGGTAAAAGAAAAATATATGAAGTATGGTAGAGTACAGAATATTAGGAATATGGCCCCTGCAATGAAGAAGAGCTAGACATTTCTAGTGAAATGACAGTGAAGTTAAGACTAATTATAAAGTCAAAGTAAACAGATATTTTAGAAGCAAGTTAAGGTTATGGACATGTTTACTGCAATGTCCAGGATATAATATAATAGAGAAATAATTTTTAAATGTTTTAAAAAAACCCTCTGTCTTATTTATTTATTTGTTTGTTTATTTATTTATTCTTTGAGTCAGAGTCTATGTAGTACAGACTGGCCTTGCACTTGCTATGCAGCCAAGGCTGACCTCAATTTGTGATCTGTTGCCTCAGCCTCCTCAGTGGTAAGATTGCAGGCATGCATTACCTGTAAACATTACCTGTAAAACATGCCCAGTTTTAAAAACAGGCATCTTTTAATTAGAATCTCCTGTTCATATATATATATAGTCATCTCTCAGACCTGACAATCAGTATTTATGATAAAAACAAAATCCTCATATGCTTAAATATATGTAGACCATCTCTGATTGAAGAACAGAAAGTCAGTAAGTTTAAATTTACTTAAATGACTTTACAAATCTTTTAATAGAAGATTGGATTCATTTGTGATCTGATGTTAATTCCAAAATAAAAAGTAAATCCTTCTTTTTAATAATTTTTTTTTCTATTCTGTACACACTGAGAGTCATAGTAACAGAATAAACCCCCTTGGCTACATATGGTGAAATGAAAACATTGGCTCATCAATCATTCTTTCCTAATGTCTGAATAAATAAATAAATAAATGTAGAAGTGACTGCAGTCCAGTTTTCCTGAAACATCCATAAAAATGCTCTGTGTGCAGCAGGGAAATCATGCTCATATAAATTAAGCAGATCTGGAAAGACAGATGCACTTGCTTAATCTAACTCCCCTCGGGACAACACACATAACCAGTCAATTCTGAGAAAACAGAACAAACAGGTAAAGTTGAAGTTTAAAAGCATGAGTGCCTAGGTTAACATGGAACCTGGCAAACAATTAGAATTCAGATAAAATGGACAGAAGGGAACAGTGAAACATGGTCTTGACCTTTATATGGGTAGATCTGAACCCAGGTAATCCCAGCCTAAGCCTTGATTTGGTTTTGCTCTCTACTTCACCTTATATTTTCTGGCCAGTTTTGTCCTTGATGCTCCCGTAGCTATGGTTCTCCTCTTAAACATAAATCCATCTATCCCAGTTCAGGGTGATCTATTGATCCTAGGAAATCTTGTCCACCCAAAAGCAGTTGCAAACAACTGTCTTGAAGAATGCTCAACTACTTTCTATAATGTGACAGCCTCAGGGGTGAGAAACTTATGTACATACCCCTCTTTCGCTGCTATTTTCAAGGAGAATTAAACAACTGGGTATTTGATGACTGTTTAGTGATAGAAATGAGAAGTTGGGGAAGACAGAGGTTGTCTTAGTCACTTTTCTGTTGCTGAGGCACACCGGACCCATCACCAACAAGTTGAAAGAGAGACTCACTCTGGCTTACAGTTACAGCCATGGATAGCAGGCTCAAATGCAGAAACAGCATGGCACAGAGGAAAGCGGTTCGTGTCATGGTGGTCAGAAAAGCAGCAAGTAAAGGAGGAGCTGGGAAGAAGATCTACCCTTCTGGTCACAACTTCAGTCCCCACCTTCCAACAGCACAGCCATCTGATGAACTTGTTAATGGACTAATCCACTGGTGCATACAGCACCTCCATGATCAATCACCTTCCAAACACATGAGGCTTTTGGAAGACACCCCAGGTTTAAATCATTACAAAGACAGATTTTCTACCTGATGCCCAAGGCAGTTTTCCTTTTCTAGGAATGAAAAAGCAGTGACCTATGAAATGCCCCTAATCTGAAAGGAATGGGTGGGCGATTACACGGCCATTTGATTGGCAGATATGAGGGTCATGGTAGGCATTATGAACAATGCCAGGATCCCCAGCCTAGGTCTTCTGAGTTCCAAGAAGAACTTCATGTTAGATGATATAGGGCTGTCAAAGCTGAATGGGTACAGTGTGGTGGAAAGAATTATCTGCTCCTCCCATGGAAAGAGACAGTATCCTCTCTTGGGAACAAGACATAGACCTCCTCACTGCTAAATAAATCCTGCTATCATAGTAGTTAACCCTTCATCTGAGACTGATCCCTAGCCAATGCTTTCCTGATGAAGCTGGTGCTGCCTGGTTTTTGGAGCCTTACTCTGTCTCAGCACCTGTCTCTACATGAGCTGGGGATACTCCAAGGGAACATTTCACACAGACTTTTAGAATAGGCCAAATTTTTCCTCTTTTCTCTTTCAAAACTTGACATTTCTGATCAACTATCTTTCTTTCTTTCTTTCTTTCTTTCTTTCTTTCTTTCTTTCTTTCTTTCTTTCTTTCTTTCTCTTCCTACCTTCCTTCCTTCTTTCTTTCCTTCCTTCCTTCCTTCCTTCCTTCCTTCCTTCCTTCCTTCCTTCCTTCCTTCCTATTCTTATTTCTTTTTTGGTTTATTGAGACATGGTCTCACTATGTACTTCAGACTGTCTTTGAATTCACTATGTAGTCTAGTCCAGGCTGGCCTCAAACTCACAGAGATCCTCTTAACTCAGCCTCTTGAATGCTGGATTACAGATGTATGCTACCAGTCCAGCATTCAAGTTTCTTTCAATGGTTTGATTGAAAGTGTGTTATATCAGGCATGGCACTTTTGGCTTTTGAGTCTCTGAAAGCCTGAGCTAAAAAATCCATTTAGTTTTCCAAAACTGTAAGTTAATAGGCTACTTTCTTCATAGTCAGAGAGAAAATACCCATGTGAGAGCCATAGCCACAATTTGCAGTGATGATATGTTGCTTACTCTTGCAAATAGGACTTTAGTTATATCTGATAGGAATGTATAAGTAAAGGCAATTCAGAAGAATGTGAAAATGAGATAAATAAGTTCATATATTGTTTTAAGGCCAAGCTAAGCTTTTCCTTGAAGATAACTTAATGTGATGCCTAAGTAAAGTTTTCCATATCTTAAGCATTCCTCTGAACCCTGAGAAGCTCTTCTTGCATTACCATCTAGACTGCGAGCAGGGGTCCCCAATAGGCATCAATTCTCAATCCCTCATGCATGCCTCTTCATTAACTGCATTTCTCATCACCACAGGGAGTGACCATTTGTCCCACTCTACCATGTTTAGAGTTTTTCTCTTGAAGAGAAGGAGATTTTCCAGGGAATCTTGGATTATGTTGCTTGGTTGCACTATTGATCAACAGTTGTCTTATGCACCAGGCTGGGGTAGAACTGAGTATCTGAGCACTCTCTACCTATGAACCTAAGAGGCCCATAGCAGTATGTCAGGACTGGGGAGTCTCTAGATAATGCAAAGGCATCAATTGCTTTCTTCTTCCTCCCCCAGATGTTACTTCTCCTGTTTCTACTGTCCCACAAGTCCAGCATATTCTTTAATTTTTCATCCCTTTCTTCTGACTTGAATGAATTTTGATTCAGCAAAGCAAAGAGGTGGAGGGCTACTCTTGTTCTAAAACATATTAAGACAGCAACTTCATCTTTACATAAGACCCTGACTCCTCACCCTCAGCTTGGACCCATATCTGTGTAGCCATGCTCTTCAGTGCTTTTTCTGTAATTATATATAATATAATTGTGGTTAGTGGAGTTCTACCTCAGCTATAGTTCTATAGATTTTAAGTAGCAAAGAATTGTTCAGGAGATCATACTTATACACGTTGACAAATTATGCTTTTACTTGTGGGTATAGATGTTCAGAAAATTGGCTTTTGAACTATGTCTCTTCAAAAATGGACCCATAATAGAGACAGGAAGAATAAATAGGAAAGTGAAGGAAAGAATATGGAGAAAGTGAATTAGAGGTAAGGAGGGAGACAGGGAGAGAGTGAATAAGAGGAAGAGAGAGACAGAGAGGCAGAGACAGAGAGGGATGAAGAAAGGGAGATATAGACAGAGAGACAGCCAGACAGAGAGGGATGGACAGAAAGGGAGAGAAAGCGGGAGAGGGAGAGGAAGAGGGACAGATAGAAACCTCTAAACTCTCACCTTTCCTATTAATTTCAGTTTTTCTTAAATTATTCACTTTATTTAATAAGCAATTTTTGTATTGCAGTTTACATAATGATTTCAATTCATTATTCTATTTCTAAGAAACCTGAACTAGAAGATCACTTGAACTTGCTAAATCGCATTTTTGTTCTCTCACTGTGCCACCCTGTTTCCCTGGTCTGACAGTTGGCCCAACTTTCCAAACAATATGTTAGTCCAGGCTATGAAATAGTAATTAAAAAGAACATTCAATCTTGGAAAATTGTTTTTGGAGATATTTTGTAAATCAGAGGTTTGACTCTATGTCAGTTAGTGTCAAGCCCACATATCACAGACCATTCTAATATTTCCAGAAAAAAGAGACTTAATGCAGCTAATACTTTACAAAGGGCTTAGAAATGCTGAACGAACAAAGGAGAAAAAGCTGCTGCTCAGAAGGGAGAAGCTGCTGCTGAACCTGGACCGCAGCCTGGCTGCTCTTGCCAGCTGTCAGCTGGAGGTGCAGCCGCTGATGCTGAAGCTGCGTCCTTGCAGCTGAGCAAGACACAGGGGCTTATGATCCTGCTGCTGCTTCTACAGTCGGCTCTGTACCACTGCAGCCACATTGCTACTGAAATTGCTGCCACTTTTTGATGTACCACAAAGGGCAGAAAAGAAAAGATCTTTCCTCTTCCTCCCATCACTCTATTTCCTTTTATGCTCCACTGACAGAAGAACACAGCAAATATGATATCCAAGTTGTTGTTTCTGCCAGTTACACAGAACAAAGTACAAAAGAGTGGAGATAGAGTTGCCAATTAGTAGAGAAATAATCCACAGAGTCCATTCCATGATTATAATGTTCATTTACCTTTCTTGTATATTTATTTTAACTTAATTCAACAACAACGATAATATGGTGTTTATATAACATTATGAGATATTTTACAATGTTGTCCCCTTGAATATTCTATAGCTTACATTTTAAATTCTAAATTAGGCCATATTCTCATTCACGTAGAAAGGAGGTTAGTAAAGGAAAAGAAGGTAAAAGAAATAATGGAGTAATACACACAAATGTTTCACAAAAGCAACATAGATATTATGTGTCACTTCCATAGTCATCATTTCTATAATTATGTAACAAGTCATGATACTTATAATTCATAATTATTTATATTTCCTTCTTCTACTCATTCCATGTTCCCCTTGACCTAAGGAGGATCTGTCTAACGCACTTTAGCTGATGGGTAAGTCAAATTTTAACTCTTGAAGAGTCTGGTCTCATACTAGTTCTCTTTGTTGAGTTGCTGAAGCTCTTTGAAATCAGTTTCATTACTGAATATAGAAGACCTGAGAGTCACCTCAGAGCATCGCTATGGTTCCAGACATAATCCAGCTGCCCTTTTGTGCAGTATCATCTCGCTTTCTCTTAGTTATGGAGATTGATTATCCTGCTTTCTTTATTGTTCCAGGGAGAGTTCCCCACGGGCCAAGTAATAGTACTATTTCCTAGATCAATGGCACCATCACATCATGTGGTAGCAAAATTCTCCCTTGAGAAACAAGACTTCAAAAGAAGGAGAGGTTAAGTTTATAGGGACTCAAAACTAAAATTTTCAAGTTGGCTTTGGGTGTACATTTGTGCTTTGATTTCTAGACCTGTGAATCCTAGTACTGACAGAAAGAGCATCATATTTTAGGACAACAACACATGAACCCTCAGAGAATATTCACAGCCAGAAAGTGGTATAAGTTCTATAAGTCTTTGGTAGTCCACTGTAGTGTTCTACAGACATAGAACCATTCTCTACATGTTCTGTAAGGACAAATATTTCAAGTGATGTAATACAAGGTAAAATCCTAAATATCATGGTGTGGGAAAATTAACATACTTTATTTTCTATGGAATAAATACATTAGTCAGTAGCTCTGGTATACTGTGTAATGGTGCCACAATCAGTGTACCTAGTAAGCCCAGGAATTTGTAAATATGGTCTATTATATGACAAAAGAGATTTTACAAGTATGAATAAAGACCTTGCAAGAGGAAGAATATAAGAGATTTCTGGGTTGTTTTCATGATGTAGTCACAAGTATTTTACTAACAGAAGGACAGAAGGAAATTCTACCCAAGTGAAGAGAAGATATATGCTAACAGAAGTAGAAGTTGGAATGATGAAAATGCAAAACAGGATCACAAGCCCTGTGATATAGGTGGAACGCTACACCGATAAAAAGGGCAAAGCAACAGGTTGTCCCCTCACAGCTCCCAGGAAGAACCAGCCCTGTAGATAGCTTGATTTTTGTGTTTTGAAACTAATTTTAGACTTTCAGTATACAATCTTAAAGTGGATAAATTTGAATTGCTTTAAATCTTTAAGTGTGTAGAGATTTAAAATGGCAGAATAAAGACTGGCAGCAAGTTCTAGGACCTGGAATAGAGACACATGGAGAACAATAACTTAGAGAATTAAAAAAAGAAGTTGAGCTTTGGGAATCAAGAAAGAGGTGACAAGAAAGCTCGAAACTACAAAGAAAGGAAGACAATGTAGAGGAAAGAATGAAGCAGTCTGGAGGGCTAGCTTCAGCTCCTGGGAAGGAAGTCCTCCGCCCATAAATGCAATTGGTGCTAAGGATTAAGTCCCCAGATGAATACTGAACATTAGAAACCCCTCAAATACTATGCTGAAAGGGTTGAAAGGAGTATAACACCAAAACAGAATGAAGCACATGGTCACATCACAGGGAGACAAAACCTAGCTAAAAAAGACCTTCACAGTAGTGACCAAGTTTCTCCACCTTAATTGATCTGCATCCACAGCACAGAAGCAAAAAAGATATGAAAAAGCAAGGCAACAAGATGCCCCCTAAATCTGTAACTACCCAAAAAAAACTGATTTTATAGATATTGAAGTAAAGGAAGCTATGAGAAAAGAATACAAAAGCAAAATGGTCAAAATGTCTGAAGAGCTAAAAGAAGAAAAATACAAGCAGGTGCATAAGATGCTAAATGAGCTCCAAGAGGATTTAATTGAATAGCTGGTTGATTTTACCAATAAAATGTTCAGTGAACTTTAAAAAAGAATATTGGAGTTAAGCATGATAATTCAAAACATGGTTTACTATTTCAAAAAAGAATGAGAAAGTATGAAGAAAAAGCAAGCAGAGATAGATCATATGAAAAATTCAACGGGAAGTATTGGTAGCAGACTTGACAAATGTGAGGAGAAAGTGTTAGAAATAGAAGACAAGGTAGATTTAGGAGATCATAAACTCAGTGATGCTCTAAAAATGGCAGAGCACCATGCAATCTGCTAGATTAACTTAAAAAACAGAAACAAAAACAAAGCCCTTAGAATTATAGGAACAAAGGAGAAGTTAAAAGTTGACAGAAAAGGTATAAAAAATTTATTCTCTGAAATCATAAGAGAAAATATTCCAATTCTGAGGAATAACTCAATATTCAAGTACAAGAGGCATATAGAATGTCAAATAGCCACAATCAGAAAAGAACTTCTATATGACATATTATAAAACAAATTCCAAAAAATCAGTGAAAGGAGAGAATACTACAAGTTGTTTTTAAAAAGTAAGTAATCTATAAAAGCAAGCTCATGCAAATATCTGGATTTTCAGCAGAAAATTTAAAGGCCAAGAGGCCTGGAGTTAATTTTTTAAAGCTCTAAATGAAAGCAATTGTCAACACAGACTTATATATCCTGTGAAATTAACCTTCACGGTTGATGGAGGAGTAAAGCTTTTCCATGACAAAAATATGCTGAAGAAATACATGACTGCTAAACAAGAACTCCAGAAAATATACAAGGGAATCCTAGACAGAGACAGGGTAGCCAGCAGCGTCAAACAAAAAGCAAAGCAGTTTGGGATGGTGGTGCACACCTATAATCCCAGCAATCAGGAAGCCAAGGCAAGAGGATTGCCATGAGTTCAAGGTCAAGCTAAACTACATAGCAAATTCTGTCTCAAAAGAAAAAAAAAGACCCCTCAAAAAAAAAAGGAAAGAAAGAGAAAGCATATTTCTAACTGGGAGAGTAGTTAAACAAAAGAGAAAAGGAACAGAACTGGAAAAATAATGCAATGACAAGATTCAATGAACACCTTGCAATAATAACTCTCAATATCAATTATCTCAATTCCCCTATGAAAAACACAGACTGGCAGATTGAATGAAAAATAAAATGTAACCATATACTGTCCACAGGAGACGCACCTCATCCAAAAGAAAGTACATACACTGAAATTGAAAGCATGGAAAATGATACTCCATTCAACTAAAGGCTAAAGGCAAGCAAAAGTAGCTATCATTTTCAGACACATCTGAATTCAAAACAAAACTGATTTGAATAGACAAAAATGACCACTGCATAGTTGTAAAATGATCAAGTCAACAGAAAGAAATAAGAACTGTAAATAACTGTACTGAATTTCAGTGCACTCCACTTCATGAAACAAAAACTACTTGACTAGAAAGGGCAGATACACACCATCAGAATTGCAATGGGGGACTTCAGTATCCCTTTCTTATAATTAGGCACACCAGACAAAAATCAAGAGAGAAAGAAGTTAAACCATATGCTTGAACAAATGAACTTAAAAGATAACTACAATGTGTTTCATCCAAGAACAACAGAACACATATTTTCCTCAACAGTGCAGAGGATATTTTGCACAAGAGACCATTTCTTAGGCCATAAAGCATGCTGAAATAAATACAAAATAATTTAAATATTTTATTGGATTATAGTGGAATAAAGCTAGAAATCAAAAGTATAGAAGCCACAGGGAAGCTATGCAAACACATGGAGATTAAATAATGCAGAATTGGTTAATAAAAGGATTACAGAAGAAATTAGAAAAGAAACTAAAAAGCTCCTAGAATCAACACACAATGGAAGGACAACATAAAAACCTATGGGACACAGTAAAAGTAGTTGTAAGAGGGAAGGTTATAGCTGGTACTGCACACATTTAAAAAATAGAGCACTCTCAAGTAAATAGCAATGCATCTCAAGGTCCTAAAAAGACAAAAACAATCTTGTCTAAATCTAAACCTGAAACTAATAGAAGAACAAAATTATAAATATCAGAGTGCAAATTTCTGAAATTGAGACTAAATGAACACAAAGGAAGGACCAACGAATCAAAGGTTGGCTCTTTGCAATGATAAGAAGGAAATTTGGGGTTCTAGAAGGTAAAGTCGAAAGGTTCAAGATGTGATAAATGTGTTACCAATTCCCCCGCTATGAATGTATTCATTATGAACAAAAATATGCTGATAAAATTATTAGAGTATAAAAAGTCTTTAAATGTATAGTAATTTTATAGCAACAGTAGGAAACTATTATAGTAGCAATGTTATATGGAATATTGAGATCTCAAATAAAGTATTCATAATAGTGTCTATGAAGGTGCTGCATATAAGAATGGGAAACCAATTTTCAGAATAATTATTTCTTCTAGTGATGATAAATAATTGTCGCTTCCATTATGGAACCTGACATTACATACTGCATGGCTGTCTGGTCCTGTAAGAATCACTATTATAAGGACTTTACATCAGTGTCTACCATGAGAGGATGGATGGTCCGTAGTGGTAGCAGCCACATCAGACCTGCTGAAGTCCATATTTTGGAGCCAGTGCACATGTTCATCCTTAGTGCCATGGCCATTTTAGATCTTATCTCACTTAGCAATTCCTGGAGTTCCTGGACAAAGGTATTGGCTGATTTCCAACTGAGAACATCCTGTGCACTGAATGCATTTGGATGAGAATTTACATGGAAAAAGATACGCTCATTTTCCATATCTATGCTGAGGAGTTTGGGAGTACACGTTTCCCCTCTATCTCCTTGTTACAAAAACTTAGTTGTACTTTTTTCCAAGTCCCTGATGACCTGGCCAGCCCATTATAGCCACTGACCATGAAGTAGTATATTAATAATTGGAACTAACTACTCAAAGCTGTAGAAAATGCTCACCATCCCGAATGGGTTGGACTCAGGTCCACTCACCTTTATCCAGCAGCCACTCAAGGTGGTTGAAGATCTTGCAGAAGTTGGGCTGGCTTCTCATGAGCTTCTTGTCATTCATCAGCTGCATTAGAATCAAAATGAAGGTGGAGTGGTAAGAAGCAGAGAAAGAACCTCTCTGAGAGTTGTTGTTTAGACACTGGAATGTAGTAATGTGAGGAAGACAAGAAGGACAGAAGTGGGTCCCATGGATCCAGGACAGATCTGAAGTGAGAATTGAAGCCCATAGGGACAGCAAAGAGAAAAACTTCAACAAAGAAAGAGGCAGCCAGAAGGATTTTCTTATTGAGTCAGCACTCACTGTATGAAAGGAGGAGACACACAGTGACTGCTGGCAACCCCAGAGGCCTCCATGGAGAAACACAGCAGTGGAAGGAGACAGTGGATGTGAAAGACTCTACTAGCTGGGGAAGAGTGCTGGGGGCTCAGTTGTCCTGTTGGAGAGAGTGATTGGCTAGGAGCCATCTTGTAGATAGGCCAACTAAATTCAGAACTCAGAATACTACTGGATCCATTTAGCAGCTTCCAGCTGAGTTCAAGTCTGCAGAAGGTATGCTGATGGCTGCAGGCTGAAGGGGCCAGGTCTCAGCCTCATAGAGAGAATCCAGCCTGAACTTCAGGGGAAATAAAGGTACAGGCTCACTGAGATTACCGACTACCCTGCTACTGCTGAATAAAGCTACTGCTGGCTTGCTTGGATAAATTAACACAGATCTGAACTCTGTCTCCACATGTTATCTAACGGTGACAAGAGAGACAAACCTGGAAGCAGACTCTGTTTTTCTTTTCTCTCTCTGTCTCTTTCCTTTTTTCTCCTCTCTTTCATCTTGTTTTTATGAGTGTGAATGTGATTTCTAGCTTCTTTGTGGTTATTCTTTCTGTCCTTCATTTTATTTCTTCCTTTTTTTCTTTCCCTCCAGTTTTCTGCACCAGTTTCCCAAAGTTTGTGTGATCGTCCTTTGTCTTCCAGTCTTGCTTCTAATCTTTCTCTACTTCTACTTCTCTATTTTTTCCCTAATACCTTTGTTGTGGTCAGGGTTTTCAAGGAAAACAATACAATACAGGACACATAACTTACAGGATTATTTTACAGTAGTCACCCAGAGTCATATACAAAGACAGTTCAGGAAATCTGTCCACATACTAAGGACCAAAAGAATCCAGGTAAGGGCCTGGGTCTCATAGCAATGTCCTGTATGAGTCCAGTTGAAGACCTAGAACCCATAATAATGCTCCCAATGAGTCCAAAAGGAAGCCTAGAGCCCATGACAACGTTTCATGCAGGTCTGTTTTATGGATCCGTATTGGGAAGGCACAAAGGTTAGCAATGGAAGCTAGAAAGTCTGTGCCAGGGAGATGAAGGATCTGTGCCAGCAGGCTGAGGAATCTGCACTGGAACCAGAAAGCATGCTCAAAGTAAGAGTCAGAGCTCCCCCAAAAGGTAATACATCATCCTCAGTGACAATGATCCCCTAATTAACCTTATCACAAATATATATCTAAAAATGAAATTAAAAGCATATTAAAAGAACTATTACAATCACAGTCCTTGCTTCCCATTAACTTTTAACAGGGTATAGCAAGACTAAAAACAGGATCTTCTGCAATTCAGATATATTCTTATCTTTTGGTGAAAGGCTTTGGTTCATTTTTTTCCATTGTCTGGTTGGTAACAGCCATGTTCTCCTCTATTTCATGCTGGCAATCCACAGCTCCACTAGAGCCTCCCCTCTGGCCGAACATTTCATATCACTCTGCTGGCTCCTCACTATTAATTTCAAACACAGATCTAACCAAAAGCTCTCCACAGTAACCATGCCACCACCCCAACAGTAGACTGCACTGAAATTTTTCTGCCCCCCAGGTAATATCTCTAAACAAAAGCAAAACACAGATTAACTTCCTACCAAAGCACAGTATGCTACCTGGGATACAGCAGCCAGTGTAATCCTTCTCAGTAGAAGCCTCCTGAGCTTCATTTTAACTGGCAGCATTTCCATTTGTACTCTGATTTTCCAGGCTCTGACCAGTGTCTCCAATATGGTTTACAGCACATAGGGGCTGCCTCTTTGTTAGGCTCTCAAAACTTTTCCAAATTAAATCTCAAGGGTCTTAAGTCTCATGGCTAGGAAACATCACAACAATGATCCCACTCCTGGTACCAAAATCTGAATCAGTCAGGATTTTACTAGATAAACAGATATAACACAAGATATACAAATGTATAAGAAATTATAAGTTTGGTTTAAAATGGTCAGCCACAGAGTTGGATGAGGAAGCATGCAGAGGGTATCTGCACATTGGAGACTGAGAGATTTAGTCCAAGGTCTAGAGTGCACTGCAGTGTTCCATACACATCCATATCAGGAGGCTGATGGGTCTGCGACAGAAGGCTAATGAGTCTATGCTGGAGGGCTGAAGGATCCAAGGCAGAAGATGAAAAGTCTGCACTAGAATCTAGCCAGGAGATGACGTCCAAGCTGAAGGCAAAGACTGGAGCTCCTCCAAAGAATAGAAAACCATATGTCACTCTCCATTTCCCTTTTATACCATCCAGGCAATGAGCCACTCTAGGGTGGGTCCTCTACCCCTTAGGGTGTAGAATTGCTAAGCCAATTTAGTTAAGCTTTTATACTTTTCAAGTTGACACAATCAATCAACCATTACACCCTGTTATATTTTCTCCCCTGAGGGTAAAATTAACATATTGTGGATTTATTTACTGCATAACATTTTCTGGTTTATTTTACATTTTGTTATATAACCACAAATCTAGTTCATACTATTAAAGATGGCAAATTAATGGTTACATCAGTTTGTGATTTTCTAGGCTGTGTTTGATGCTTTTGTTTCTGATTGTACCACTGTAGCCAAAATGACACAATTGTTCTAACCAAATATTCTTCCTGGTATTCCAAGAATGAGATTGCCTAATGGTCATAGAAAAATACTGTATCACAATGCCAAGCAAAGGGTTGTAGCAGACAGCAACTTCTCATCCCCAATAAACTGAAGGTGTAGAATCTTGAAACAGATTCAAAACCCAAGAACCAGCTCCATTTGGAAGACACCTCTAAGAAGTAGTCATTTCCTAAGGGTTCTAAATACTAGCAATAAAGCAACTTACCATAGGAAATTTATAAGCATCAACCCAAGAATTAAACTAAAAAAAGAGAGAAAAGATAAGAAAATGAGAAGACACTTAAACATGATGCAACTCCAGAATCCAGTTCACCAAAGGCAAACCCAGGGGGCAATGGGGTGGGACAATCCAAAAGTCACCCAACCAGCCTCTCTGAAGACAAATGAAAGAGGCCTGAGAAAAAATTAAATAAGAAATAATGCCTCTGATAATTACATAGATGATGACCACAATGAAAACCACACTTACTGACTTTAGAGCAGATACAAATTTAAAAAAAAATAAAGGAGCTTAAGAAAATGATGGAAATCCTGAATGCCCAACATAGGAAAGAAATGGAATCCATGAACTGATTCAAGCAAATATCCAAGAGAATAAAAATTCCACTGAAAGTATGCACAGCAGAATGAGCCAATGTGAGGACAGAATCTCATATTTGGAAGGTAGGTTTGTGGTTAGCAATCATGAAAAGAAAGATTTCTTAAAAATAGCAAGAGACCATGAGAAATCAATCCAGCAGCTGTTAGATGATGCAAAGAAGAATAACATAAAATTGATTGGAGTCAATGAAATAGCAGGAGATAGTACAAATGATATGAAAAAAACTGTTCACAGACATCATGGCAGAAAAATTACCTGGAAGGGAAAAAGAATTTGATACAAAGATAAGTGAGGCATATGGAGCTCTTATCCATGATCAAAAATATCTACAGCCAGGCATATCATAGTCAAGATTCCATAAGTTTAACAAAGAATAGAATATTAAAAGCTGTTAGAGAAAAGACACACATCACCTATAAAGGAAAGCCCATCAAGATCACAGCTGACTTCTCAACACAAACCCTCAAATTGAGGAGAGTTTGGAGAGAAGTACTTCAAGCTCTAAAGGCAAACAACCTCCAACCCAGATTGATGTACCCCACAAAATTATTTTTCAAAGTTGATGGAGACATAAGATACTTCCATGACAAAGAACACCTGAAGAAATTCACGACTACCAAACCAGCATTCCAAATATTCTGAAGAACATTCTAGAAAGAGATAAGAAGGATTACAATTCCATGAACCCAGACAGAAGGAATCCACAAGGAAAGGCAAATAATTAAATGAGGGTGAGAGGTAGCAACAGGAAAATAATATGACAAGGATAAGTCAATACATATCAGTTATAACCATCAACGTTAATGATCTCAATTCACCAATCAAAAGAAACATAGTGGCACAATGGATCAAGAAGCAAGATCCAACAATATGTTGCATACAAGAATACTTTTAATTAAAAAGAAATTCGTAGACTGAAAGTTAAAGGATGGAAACAGTAATCTGTATGACAAGAACCCAGAAAAAGAATAAGGGTAACTATTCTATTTATAGATAAAATGAATTTCAATCCAAGACTGATTAAGAGAGATACTACATCCTTGTAAAGGGAACAAACAAAAAGAAAGCATTAACAACCATAAATATATATGCAACAAATACCAGTGCACACAACTATATAAAATAAATATTAAGGGACATGAAAAATCCAATATATACTAATACAGTTGTTTTCAGGGATCTCAATACCCCACTGTCACAAATAGACAAATCAATCTGACAAAAAAGTAATGAACTATTAGAACTGGACCAAACTTATAAACAAATGGACTTAGTAGATGTCTGCAGTGTTATACCCCACTAAAAGAGAATACACATTCTTCTCAGCTGCACAAGGATGTTCTCAAAAATAGACCACATTCTAGCTTATAGAACATGTTTAAATAAATGCAAAGAAATTGAAATCATCCCATGCATATTATCAGACCATAGTACAATGAAATTGGAAATCAATGACAAAAGAAACCACAAGGATTTCATAAACCCATAGAAATTAAAGAACACCCTCCTGAGCAATGAAATGATCACAGATAAAATTAAAGAAGAAATTAGACAGTTTCTAAAATTAAATGATAAGGACAATACAATATACCAGAACTGATGAGACAAAATGAAAGCAGTGCTATAGGGAAAATTCATAGCAGTGAATATCCACATTAGGAAAAGAAAGCAAGCTCCAGTAAATGACTTAATGTTCAACCACAAACTTCTAGAAGAAGAAAAGCAGGACAAATTCAAAGCTTGTATGAGGGAAGAAATTATAAAGATCAAAGCAAAAATTAATGCAATGGAGACTAAGAAATCAATATAAAGGATCAATGAATCAAAGAAGTGGTTCTTTGAAAGATTAAATAAAATCAACAAACCCTTTGCCAACCATATCAAAGAAAGAGAAAAGGTTTAAATTCACAGAATTAGGAATGAAAAGAGTGAAGTCACAATGGACTCTGTAGAAATGCAGAAGATTATCTCTACCTACTTTGATAACTTGTATTCTAATGCAATGAAAAATTCAGAAGAAACAGATTCCTAGATACATATGAATTAAAAGCTGAATAAAAAAATAAAAGCTGAATCAAGAGGATATAAAAATCATAAATAAACAATATTAATCATGAAACTGAAGATGTAATAAGAATCTACCAACCAAGAAAAGTCCAGGCCCTGATGGGTTCACTGCTGAATTTACAAGTAATTTAGAAAACACCTACTGCTACTAATATTTCTCAAATTCTTTAATGAAATTGAAAGGGAAGCAATGCTCTCAAATTCATTCTTGGAAGTAAGCATTACCCTGATACCAAAACTAGAGAAGGACTAGGAAAAGAAAGCAGCTAAGAAAATTAAGGCTAAGAAAATTACAGGCCAATCTCCCTAATGAACATAGAGGCAAAATTCCTCAATGAGATAGTGATAAGATAGTTATACTACTGATTTCTTTTAATTGATTTAAAGAATGGTTTGTGCTTATATTGTCTGATCAAATATGCATGCCTATATCTCGTAATCTGAGCAACTAATTTGAATATTGCAATATGCAGCATATTAACCTTTGTTAATCTCCTATCATCTTCTTTTGAAATTATGTATTATTTTTTACTGTTTTGTTCTCTTTAAAGTAAAATTAAAAAATAAAGATACTGACAAACAGAGTGTAGCAAATCATGAAGAAGATTAAACACCATGACCAAGTGGGATTCATCCCAGGCATGAATGGATTATTCAACATATGTAAATCAATAAGTGTAATACACATATTAACAGAGCCAAAGACAAAATCATATGATCATCTCAATAGATGCAAATTAAAAAAAAAAAAACCCTTTGGACAAAGTCCAGCACTCTTTCATGATGAAAACTCTACAGAAGATGGGAATAGATGACCTTTGTCTCAATCTGATAAAAGCCATCTACTACAAAACAACATCATACTAAATGGACAAAACTGAAAGCTTTCACTCTAAAATCAGAAATAAAACAAAGGATGTCCACTATCCTCACTCTTATTCAACATAGTTCTGGAAACATTAGCCAAGGCCACTAGACAACACAAAGAAATAAAAGGAATAACAATAAGAAAGAAATAATTTAAATTATCATTATTTGCTTATGACATGATACACTACATAAAAGTCCCCCCAAACTATACAAAAAGACTTCTAGATTTAATAAGCAAATTCAATAGCATAGCTGGATACAAAATCAACACTCAAAACCAGTAACCTTTGTGTGTACAAATAGCAAACTCACTAAGAGAAATTAGGGAAACAACACTTTTCAAAATAGAATCCAAGAAAATGAAATATCTAGGAATCAATCCAATTAATGAAGTAAAAGACCTCTACATTAAAAAGTACAGTATTCTGAAAAAGGAGTTTGAAGAAGATATCAGAAAATGAAAA
The DNA here is from genome assembly GCF_000276665.1 of Chinchilla lanigera. Taxonomy (NCBI): domain Eukaryota; kingdom Metazoa; phylum Chordata; class Mammalia; order Rodentia; family Chinchillidae; genus Chinchilla; species Chinchilla lanigera. Next base: position 6,395,778 of record NW_004955415.1, on the reverse strand, counting down.
GATAACCCTAGCTCTCGGTTAGGAAGAACCAATATAGAGAAAATGGCTATACTTCCAGAACTATTGTTCAGATTTAATGCAATTCCTATCAAAATTCCAGTGTAAGATCTCACAGAATTAGAGAAAACAATCCTAAAATTCATTTGGAATCAGAAGAGATCTAAATTAGCAAAGGCAATTCTGCTCAACAAGGGCAAGGCAAGGGCATTACAATTCCTGACTTTAAGTTATAGTACAAAGCTACTGTGATAAAAACAGTGCAGTACAGGCAAAACAAACAAATGCACCTGATGATCAGTGAAACAGATTATAAGATGCAGACATACTTAGCCACGTTATCTTTGACAAAGGTGCCGAACACCTTCCCTGGAAGAAAAATAGCCTCTTTTATAAATGGTGCTGGAAAAACTTGCTTTGCACTTGCTGAAGATTAAAATTGGACCAATATCTTTCACCATGCACTAAACTAAAGTTGAAATGTATCAAATATCTGAATATTAAAACAGAAATATTAAACCTACTGGAAGATAGAATAGGTAAAACTCTCAAGGCATTGGTGGGAGCAAAGACTTTATGAATAAAACCCAGATTACACAGGAAATATTACAAAGAATCAACAACTGGGATCTCATCTTATTCAAAAGATTTTGCTCAGCAAGAGAAGCCACCAACAGAAAGGAATGTAGACCCATGATATGGGAAAAATTTTTTGCCAGTTGTTCCTCAGGCAAAGTATTACTACTGATAACATACGTAGAACTCAAAAAAAAAAACCAGACTTCCCAAATTTAAAAACTCAATCCAAAAATGGACATCTTGGATAAATGTACACTTCTCAGATGAAGAAATACATTCAAGAGATGCAAATTAAAAGAGACCTGAGATTCCATCTCACACCAGGAAGAATGGTTCTCATGAAGAAATCAATCAATAACAAATGCTGGTGGGGCTGTGGGGCAAAAGAAACCCTTCTCCACTGTTGGTGGGAGTGTACACTGGTGTGAATCACTGTGGAAATCAGTGTGGAGTTTCCTTAAAACACTGGGATTAGAGGTCCCATTTGACCCAGGTATTCCCCTTCTGGATATCTTCCCAAAACAATTAAAAGCATCATAACACAGTAATATATGCACACCCCTGTTTACAGTGGTACAGTTTGCAATAACAGAATCTTGCGAACAACCCAACAGCACATCAACTGTTGAGTGAATAAAGAAGAGGTGGTATTTTCATGCACTGGAGTACTACTCTGCCATAAAGAAGGATATACCTGAGACATTGCAATGAAAATGGATGCACCTTGAGTCTATACTCTGAAGTTAAATAAATTGGACACATATTTGTAAATACCATTTTTTTGGTGTGAGAAACTAAAAGTGTAAATAAGGATTGAAATGTATAACAGATATTGTGAAATAGGAAGGGAATGTTCAAATGGGGAGGGGAACAAAGGAGAGTGGAAGGGATAAAGGAAAGAATGGAAACATAAAAAAAAGAAAAGAAGGAAAACATGGAAACTAAGCTTTTGTGAATGGGGAGGGGAGGAGCAGTTGAAGGAAGGGTAGGGGAATGGGAAAAAACGTTATATTATATACAGCTACAAATTCTCTATGATGAATGTGATCATTACGTATATCTGAAATGTACCAATAATCTAAATAAGAAAGAATTATAGAAAAATGTAACTACTACTAGAAGATATTATAAGTTATAGGCTTTCTTTTTTTACTTTATAATGAAAATGTCTTTAATCCTTTGGAAGTCATGGCTGATCTGAGGGATATAAGCCAACTCTTTTCTTAAATATTGTTCCATATGTTGAGTGCATGGGTTCAAGGTCATGAGTAGCTATGTGAACATGAGTCCTGTTAAGCCTCAGAGGTAAACTGTCAATTTGGTTATAATATGTCTTGTAAGGATGTCTGATATTCAATAGTGCTTTGTCCATGAAAGATACCACAAACTACTAAATATCATAGTAATTTTTTTCATGGTCTTGTCCTCACCTTCTACTATCTATTTTTTACATACTTCCAGAGTAATACTTAGATATGCAAACATCATATCAGTCTTCTTCTAAAACCTTCAATGACATTCTATTTTATCTGGCATGAAATCCAAATTTGTTGCCACAGACCAGCAGGATCTTCATGATAGGGGCCTTCCATGCTCTTCCATCTCATCTCCTATTACAGAGTCACCTTCTCCATTGTTCACCATGCTCCAGACATAGTACCCATCTTTCTTCCACACACCTGGTCTTTTCTTTCTGCCTTAGGTTCTTTGCACTTTCATTTGTCCCTGCCTGGAATCACATCCCATGAATGTCTGCAGAGCTAGCTTCTTGTTAGTATTCAGATTTCACCTCCAATATGGCCTCCTCATGGATGACCTGACAATTTTATCTTCAGGAACTGCATCACCTTTGTTTTTAATTTCAGTTATATATTGCCAGACAACAGATTGTCAAAAGACTTGTGGTTAAAGCAATCACTTATTTGCTCTTAATTCAATAAAAAAGCTATTTGACCAAGTTCTGTTTTTCTTTGCTCTATCCTGTTAGTGATGTCCAATGTATGGATTTGTGGTCTGTTGAAAGGTCACTAGGGACTATTCTAACTGGATTCACCTAGATGCCTGGGAGTTGTCTCATTGTGTCAGCCAGAAGGCCTTGGTTTCTACTTTTAGGGCCTCTCCAACAGAAGAAATAAGACTTTCTCACAAAACACCTCCTTCACTTCAAAAGGATGAGATCCCAAACTAAACTAAGCCCTTTAGATTTGCACAATGTTACCTAGGTCACATTCTACTCAGTACTTCACAAGGCTGGTAAAATTGAGGTGAGAAGTAGTTCCTACTCTTGAACAGAGCTGCTGCAATTAATTTTTAATCTGCCCCTTTGATATGTCTTCTTGTCTCCTTTATTGGTTCATCATACTATTTCCTTTCTAGTTCTTAACATTATCTAAGGCTCCCTAGCTTGTAGGTTTTTTTTTTTTTTTTTGATGATGAGTCTTCCCGCATCTAATTGAGTGTTTGTTCCAAGAGGAGAGGCATCTTTTCTGACTTGCTGTAGCAGAAGTGAGCATGCAGGACCTTCAAACTCAAGGGATGAGAATTGACCCACTCCATTTATCCACATGAGAAAACAGTGCTGGAGGGAGAGGAGAGTTATCAAATGCATACATAAAGTTTAAAACAAGTTCTTCTACAAAGCACTTCAACCTCTTTTGCAGTTTATTATTATCATGCTTTTTTCTTCTCTTTTCTATGCTAATAGCAGAAGCAGACAGGTGAAATATTCCCCACAGAGAGATGGAAATGAGAGACAATATAGGACAGAGCCATACCTACTGTTTTTTCTTAAAATATACAATTTTATTTGTTTTTACTTTAATGTAACGTAAGGATATTTTAATAAAGAAAATATTTAAAAACTTCTCTCACTTCTATGAAAAAGATAAAACAAAATACCAAAATATTTAGACAATGATGAAGGTTACCATAATGTATACCATGATGGGAAAAGAATGGCCAAAATGTTATTCAAAGTACAAGTCATAGACAAAAATGAAAGATTCTGTCTTGCAAAGAAAAAAGAACAAAATTAAAAGACAAAATTCTCTTTTTAATGAAGAAAAGAAACTGTGATTCCTGACTCGTGTTTAGTTTAAGGATGTGGAAGAGCATCACATTGTTGCCTAATGACAATCTTCTAATGGCTAGCATCTTCCACTGCACACGTAACTATCTAGAAGTAGTTCACAGATTATTTTTTCTCTGGGAGACACCAGAGGAATAACTCCATGAACAGACTATCCCTGACAACTGGAAATAGAGATTTGAGAGTGATAAGTGGCAGGATACTCTACCTAAAACATGATACTGTAGCACTGAGGAAACTGCAGAAGACTGTTGTACCTTCCCCTCACCCTTCTGCCCTGAAGCAGGTGATCTAACCCCATTTGAAAAGGGTCATCCTTCTCTCTCAGGACACAGCAACACAGAGAAGAAGTCGAACAAGACTATTAAATTCCTTCCAGCCTATTACCACTAGATCATACTTCCTTTGTCCAATCTTACTTTTCTTCTCACCTCTTCATCAAACCTAAGCATAATAATACACATTTATCTATTTCCTTGGTTCATCATTTCTCTATGAAAATTTCCAGGTAACACAATACTTACATTTTAATGAATGCATATGCCATTCTCTTGTTTTTTTGTTTTTTTGTTTTTTTTTTCCAGTACTGGGAATCAAACTCACGACCTCGCGCTTGCTAGGCAGGCACTGTGCGGCTGAGCTAAATCCCCAGCCCCATTCTCTTGTTAATCTGTCTTTTGTAATTAGGAAGAACAGTTTAAAGCTTGAGGCTACATTTAATCCTATGGTATCTAAAAAATGCAGCAGAAAATAATTGGCCACCTTGTTGGACAAAATAGTTCATAATTTAATCTTGTTGTTTTTTTGGGTTGAGACCTTTACTCAGAGGTGTAAAAAGTGATTGACTTTAGAAGTTATTTGATTGAAAATATAAAAATATGGTTGTTGATTTAGAAGAATGCTTGGGTCTATTTCTTTTCCTATGTTTTTTTTCCAGCCAGGGTCTCACTATGTAGCCCAGGTTGGCCTCAAACTCATGGTGACTTTCCTGCCTCAGCCTCCCAAGTGCTTGAATTACAGTTATGCATCACTATATGCAGCTTCTTTCCTTCATTTTTCTTTTCATTCTTTTCCCTTTCTCTGGGTATCCCTCTATTCACCATTCCTATTCCTGTTCCTCTTCTTTCTGTTCTTTTCCCTTCTGTTTTAGAATTAATATCATACCTTCTTTGTCTGAGTGGAATATTGTATGTGCACAAATTTTTGCTTTTGTTTTTTCAACTTAATTTAAAATAAAACATCACAGAACAGTGTGTAAAAAACAGAACATGACAGGAAAGAAAGAACCTCAGATACTGTAGTAGAACATACATAGAAACAAACTCAAATGGATCATGGATCAAAAAATAAACGTACAATTAAAAAACTTTTAGGAGTAAGCATAATAAAACTACATTTGCAACTTTGATACAGGAAAATGTTTCTTAGTGAAACATAAAAGAAAAAAGCTTATAAGAGTAACTTTATGTATAATTAAAAATTTTGCTGTATGAAACACACCATTGGCAAAAATGTTACATACTGGGAGAAAAATCAAGAGCAGTTGTCCTCACTCTGCCCACCATCACCATTGTGGGATGGTTGCTCAGACCCAGGAAGACTTGGTGAGCTGTCTGGGAGCATGGAACCTCTGGCTTTGCCCCCAGCTGTCATCACGGGCAGGTGCCTTGGACATGGGAAGCCTCAGTGAGCTAACTGGGATCCTGGGACCTCTGGTGTCACCCCCTACAACCATTGTGGGTAGGTTCCTTGGATCTTGGAAGCCTCAGCCTGGGAAGCTGAGACCCCATGCTTCACACTTCACTGCCATCATGGGAAGGACCCTGGGTTCTAGAAAGTCCCAGTTTGTGTTCTGGGAGCCCCAAATCCCACACTCTGCCTCCTGCTACCATTTTAGGAATGACTCTGAATCCTGGGAAATCTAGGGAGATTTGAAAATGACAAAAGAAGGAGCAAAATGCAGCCTCAGCCCTCCACCCCACCCAGAACAAGTCCAGAAAACATCAACAAGGAAGGACATGGAAGGCACACACCTGAAATCTCTGAAATGATAGCAACCAAAGTAAAGAAACAATTATATCAGGCTATAGAGAAAATCAGATCAGAAATAAATGCCCAGATAGAAAAAGAAATGACAACCATAATGAAAGAATTGCTCAGAATATCCAAAGAAAGCATAGGTTAAAAAAATATAGGAACACAGAAAAATGATGGAAACCTTGAATGAACAATACAGGAAAGAATTAGAGTGCATGAAACAGATCCAAAGAAGTATCCAGGAAATTAAAAATTCCATTGAAAGCTGGCAAAAATGTTTGAAAGAAATGGAAGATGCACTTTCAGACCTTGAAGACAGCATTGCATCTCGTGATTGTGAAAGGAAAGGTCACTTGAAAATGACAAGGAACATGTAAATAATAATTCAACAGCTGCAAGATGAGGCAAATAAAAACAATATAAGACTGATAGATTTCAATGAAAGAGCAGGAGGAAACATGAATGACATAAAAAGATTATTTGCAGAAGTAATAGTAGAAAATTTCCCAAACATGAGAGAAGAACCTGACATTCTGTTAAGTGAGGAATATAGAACTCAAGTTATCCAAAACCAAAATAAATCTACACTTGGACACAGAATAATCAAGATCTCAGAAATTAGGTGAAAGAACAGACTATTTAAGACTGTTGGGAAAAAGAAACAGATCACCTATGAAGGAAAACCCATCAGAATCATGGCAGATTTCTCAACCCAAGCCATCAAGTCAAAAAGAGCTTGGAGTGAAGTATCTGAGGTTCTGAAAAAAAAACAACTTCCACCCAGATTGTTGCAACCTGCAAAACTATTTTTCAAATTTGATGGAGAAATACAATACTTTGATGACAAAGATCAACTGAAGAAATTCACAACCAACAAAACAACCCTACAAAGAGTACTGAAAAATATTCTACAAAGAATTAAAAATGACCACAATTTCAAGGTCAACAATAGGAAAGAACCACCAAGCAAGGAAACTAATTAAACAGAGGGAGGAAGTATAGAATTAACAGTGGGAAAATAATATAACAAAAATAAGTCAATACACATCAGTAATAACCATTAATGTAGGTGGTCTCAGTTCATCAATTAAAAGGAACAGACCAGCGGAGTGGAGCAAGATACAAAATCCAACAATATACTGTATACAAGAAATGCATTTAACTCAAAAGAAAGTTTATAGACTGAAAGTCAAATGATGGAAAACAATACTCCATGTGACAAGAATCCAGAAAAAAGCAGGAGTACCCATTCTGGTTGAAGGCAATGTGAACTTCAAACCAATAATGATCAAAAGAGATAAAGAAGGTAGTGACTACATTCTTGTTAGGGGAAAACAGCAAGAGGAGGAGATAGCAATCATAAATATATATGCACCAAATGTAAGAGCACCCAAATATAAGGCAAATTTTAACAGACATTAAAAAAATCAAATAAGTAATAATACAATTGTAAGAGGGGAGTTTAACATCCCATTTTCACAAAGAGATAGATCAACTAGACAAAAAATTAGCAAAGAAATAGCAGAACTAAACCAAACATGTGAACAAATGGACTTAGTTGACCTTTATGGATTATTTCACCCAACAGCATCAGAATACACATTCTTCTCAGCTGCACATGTGACATTCTCTAAAATAGGCCATATACTAGCACATAGAACATGTTAAAGTAAATGCAAAGGAATTAAAATTATCCCATGCATATTATTAGACTCTGGTGCAATGAAATTGGAAATTAATGACAAAAGAAATCACAAAAATTCATAAACACTTGGAAATTAAGAAACATTCTCCTGAACAACCAATGGGTCACAGAAGAAATTAAACAATATTTACAATCCAACAAATATGCAGGTACAAACTACCACTACCTGTGGGATGCAATGAAATCAGTCCACCCAGGAAAATATATAGCAGTGGATTCTAACATCAGGAAACCAGAATGAGCACAAATAAAAAGGCTAATGCTGCACCTCAAACTTCTAGAAAAAGAAGAGCAAGTCAAGCCCAAAGCCGAAAGAAG
>NW_004955415.1:6384109-6387919 GCF_000276665.1 Chinchilla lanigera | reverse complement strand
TACAGATGCTGTAGAAATTCAGAAGACGATCAATACCTACCTTGAAAATTTTTACCCTCATAGGATGAAAAACATAGAAGAAATGGACAGATTCCTAGATACATGTGAATTGCCAAAGCTGAGTCCAGAAGATATAAAAATCCTGAATAACCCAATATCACACAACAAAATTGAAAATGTAATAAAATCTTACCAACAAAGAGAAGTACAGGTCCTGATAGATTCACAGCTCAATTCTACAAGAAATTTAGAGAAGATTTAATGCCAGTTTTTCTCAAACTTTCAGTGAAATAGAAAGGGAAGCAATTCTCCCCCTCATTCCTGCAGGCAAATATTACGCTGATATCAACATCAGAGAAAGATCCAACCAAAGTTCCCTTATCTCTGCATCTCCAACTCATACATACCTCTGGCCAAAGCCCCCACTGGTTCTCAAAAAAGTTGAGTTTTTCTTAATTACATATTTTCTTATTCCTAAAAAAAACTGTGATGTGCGTTTATAATACTAAGTAACAGTTCTCTTCCCACTTTTATTTTATAGTTTATTTCAGACATGGGTCTCAGCAGATGCTGTATGAAGAATGTGGCTTTGTAGACATTTGGTTTGTCTGTACTGGGCCTAAATGTATTAGTTCAGAGCAATCATTGTTTTGAATATAAGTGATATTCCTTACTATCAGTAACTCTTAAATAGCATTTAGAAATTTCTAAAAGGAACACAATAGATTTTTTTCCCTCCTTTTCATTTTTGCTTGTACATAAAGAATTTCTGATGCCTAGTATATATGTACAGGACATTAGACAGAGTATTACTTAATGACAATAAAAAGCTCATTAATTATTGTAGCACAATACAACTATACTTGCAAAAGCTTAATCTGTGTTGCATATTTGTTATGTAAATTAAAATAAAAGCTATTTTGGCCTTTGATGATTATGAAAAAACAGATAAATAATAATTGACTGGAAAAGGAAAAATTAACCCTATAATTGTTAAAGATTTTTTCTATAAAGATGCTTCTATTCATTTTTTACTATTCAAAATTTCATTGCAACCTCATTAAATCAAAATATTTAATTGAATTATTTAAACATTTGATCTGATACATTTTCAGATGATGTTAATGAATAAAACTCAACTCAAAAAAATCTTGAGCACACCAGTACTCTACTATAAAATTAACATTTTTCTTTAGTCAGCATACTAATAATGTGCAATAATTGTGCAGTGCAGGATACAGAGATCATTTGGAAACTAAAACAGAGAAACAGATCAATATGTACATCCTTTTGTTCAAAAACATGATGTTATTTAAACCTTTAAGTACTACTTATATTTAATATTTTCCTGAACACTGCTATGAACCGATGTATGTTCTAGGTTCTAGGAGTACAGTGACAAGAATGTTCTTGCTTTTATACTATTGACAGGTGATAGATATTCTAAGGGAGAGTGGTTCTTTGAAAAAGCTTACACTTTAGTCTGTTCTGGAAGCTATGTTAGGCACTGAACATTCTTTATTCATGCACATTTCCTTACACTTCAGGTGACTACATTAGAACTAGACAAGCATCAACATATTATTGCGGGAGTTTGGAAGAAAACAGTTTATGAAAACAGAAAAAAAGTTCATGAAGAAACAACCACTAATTTATATAAAGAAATAATGACTGTTCCACAATATCAGACAGATGAGTCTTCCTGTCCAAATTACAAAGCTCTACACGTCATTCAAATCTATTCTAAAGCTTGAAGCACATTATATTACTTGACAGCATTTGCCTATGTGAAGTTCAGTAAACAGAATCAGTTTTCACAGATAAGAAAGAAGTGCAACAGGACAACTTACAGGGAAAATATGTAGACATGAATATGTGGCAATTTATCTTTTGAGGTTCTATGACCCCTAGGATGAATTAGAACTTTCTTCATGTATACCTTGCAGCTTTTCTGTCATAGCTCCAATATGAGTATTTTAGTGGGTTTGAAACATTTGCTACTTCAGGATGAATAGGTATAGTTCCAAGAATGGGTATGAGTACACGGAGGAAAACAGGTAGCTGCTAAATTCACATAGTTAGCTCATGGTAACACTGAAAAGGTTTAAAGTAACTAAACTGAAACCTCACCTTAACTCTGAGCCAAAGCACAACCCTAACCCTAAGCCCGAGCCTAAAACTAACCCAAATCCTAACTGCTATTGTTTCTGAGAAAGTTTAAGGCAACTAAGTGTAATATTTAGACTAACCCTAACCCTAACTAGTATTAATTCATATGAAGTTAAAAGTAACTAACACTAACGCCAAACCAAACTGGTTTTAATTCTGAAGTCTAAAGCAACTAACCTTAACCCTATCCCTAACACTAACTAACCCTAATCTTAACCAAAAATTAAACCAAAGTAACCAAACCTAATCCTAAACTTAATGCTAACAATAAGCCTAAATGAAGAAAGTATTAATTCTGACAAAGTTTAAAGCAATTTAAACCATAACCATAAACCAAACCCCAAACAAAACCCTATCCCTAAACTTAGCTGGAGGTAATTCTGAAAATATTTACAGCAATTAACAGTAATAATAACACTAAAACTGTCTAACTGGTGTTAATTCTGCAAATTTTAAAGCAACTAACACTAATCCAAAACTTTATTGTTGTTAATGCTGACAAATTATAAAAAAACTCACCCCAAAACTAACTATAAATGGTGCTAATTCTCAAAAGTTGAAAGCAATCAACTTTTTTTGTTTTTGTTTTTGTTTTTGTTTTTGTTTTTTGTTTTTCTCCGGTACCGGGAACCAAACTCACGACCTTGCACTTGCCAGGCAGGCGGAAAGCAATCAACTTTAAACCTAACCCTAACCCTAATAACTGTAACCAAATACAAGGGTACTTGCAACACAACACTATTTCTAACCCTAACACTAATTCTAATGTTAATAACTGCACCCAAATATTGGTACTAGCATTCCAACACTGTTTCTGACTTCCATATATGCATCACCTATTCAAGTACCATCCTCCCAACACTATCTTTAAACCTAACCTAAAGTTCATCCTATTCCTAATCCTAATATCAAGGAAATCACACTCCAAAACTAACCCTAATCAAAACCCAAAAACAAATTCAAACTGAAGCCCTAATCTTAAAGGTATCACGCCCAAATCAGATAATTAGCCCCACAACACTGCTCCTAACCCCAAATCTAAATATAAATATAAACTAAAACCTAATACCAGCAAACCAATACTCAGGTATTTACACCGCAACGCAATCCTTAACCCTAACCCTAACCCAAACCTTAATCCTAATCCTAACCCTAACCCTAACTCTAACCCTAACCCTAACCTAACCCTAACCCTAAATGTTACTTACTTCTAACACTCTAAGTGTAATCCCTTTACCCTAATCCTAACCCTAACCTGTTTAATCCTACCCCTATGCCTCACCCTTACTGAAGGCAATTGTTGAGGAAAGGAGTCATGACTGATTTGAGTGAGAATGTGTTTGAGGAAGGATTCCACGGTACAAGTTCTATGGAAAATTGTGTTTGTCCTCCATATTTAGCTCTATTAGATGCCAATGACTTTCTCACAAGGATGAAATGGATTTACTGATCCACTCTAATACTATTCTTGGTATACTCAGAAAATGAAGAAAAAGTAGAAACACATTTTAAAAAATAATTTTAGGACTTCCAGGGCTTTTGTTGTCACAGAATCAGAATCTTAGAAACTGGTAAGCACAAATAAGGATCAAAAAGTGGAAGATGCTTACTTGAGTTGTGGGATCATTAATAATGATTTCC
>NW_004955415.1:6297009-6383840 GCF_000276665.1 Chinchilla lanigera | reverse complement strand
GAGAGTTAAATTTAGATAAAACAAGGAGGACAATCCAGCCAGACTCAGGCAGAGGCCAGAGAGCACCCCCTGTTCAGAGATTCGGAGTGCTTGTTTTTCAAAGCAGGTTAGCAGTTCTGTTTCAGGAGCCAGAAATAATTTCAAGGCAGAGCACAGCAGTGAGAGTTCCAGTGTGACATAATGATTAGACCAAAGACTGCAGTTTGGCTCTTTGAGGGAACTGTAGTCTGTTTTCTTATGCTTAGTGAGAATCTCAAGTCCTCTTGTGTGGAATCAGTGGGGCAGACAGCACGTGAGTGGTACAGCCTGACACATAAGTAGAATTGCTCATGCAGGTTAGCTCTTATTTTCTTTATTATTCCTTATCAACTGTGCTGATCTACCTCTAAACATTTTTAAAGTGAATTTCTGTGAAGTGATTTTTCTGAAGATTTTAAACATCTCTAGGATGTGAAAGAAGTTCAAGAATGTAGTTGTAAGTTATGAAGAAAAGCGCATGCAATTATTTTCTGTAAATAACGGACTCTAATGAATCTGAAATTTAACATGAGCAGGTCAATAATGTAGTAATTTACTTTAAAGCTAGTAGTCCAGAGCCACATTCACTACAGATCTCATTCAATTTTAATCATCTTTCATTCTGCTGCTCATTCTCTGTCTGTTCAGGTGCTTCTGTCCACGTTTCACATTGTTTTGTTCATAATATGCATGACTTTTTCTATTTTCTCCTCACTTTCACAGTTGTGTGTTTTTCTGGTTTTTCATAGTTCTCTCTTCATGTCTACTCTTTCATTTCAATTTATAATGAAACTCTTCCTCTTGATACAATTAAACCTCAATTTTCTCTTACTCCTTCTCTATCTTCAACAAAGAATAAAATGAAACGAAGAAGCATCATTATTTATTTTTAGTACTTAATGACTGCACATGTAGTGAGTAGAATGAATTACCTATTACTGTCTCTCCATGTAAAATCAGATCACCAGAATATTGAGTTTACTGAGAATACAAAGAGAATAGTTCATGAACTGAGGAATAGGGAAAATGTCAGTTCTATACCGCATAGGGCACAATTTACAGAGCACAGAGGAGCACAAAAGTCCTTGACTTTTTCATGATTAGCTCTCATATAAACCTTTTAAAAGCAAATAACTGCTTAAACTGATTTAGCTATAGCTGATGGGCTTAATTTCTAGCGATCATGCTGATAAGAACAAGAAAAACTAAGGTTTATTATGTACAGGTGCAAATTCTCTGTGATGAATGTGATCATTATGCATATCTAAATTGTTCCAACAAACTTAATTATGAAAAAACAAGGAAAGTAATGTTTGTTTAGGACTAGAGTTTTTAAATTTACCTAGGCAGTTAGCTCTGGGGTATTTAAGTTACGGCTTCCATTTTAAGATGTCTAGGAGACCCATGACTACAGTAGTATGCCATTCAAGCCCAGAGGCTTTTGACAAGGTCTCTAACTAGGATTTTTATTTTATTTTTGTTGGCTTTTTAGTAGTTTTTAACTTATTTAAAAGTAAAAGATGTATGCTATTCCTATTTTGTAAACACTATTTCATTATCTCCATATTCCCTATTTTTAGGTGAAAGTTGACTATAGTGTAAACAATGAAAGAAAACAAAAAAATTTTTTGACAGTTTCAGGGATTGTAATAGCAAGAAATTTGGTTGTTTTTATTTAATTGCTTTTTATGCAAATAAAATTTATTTTTATATAGTTGGAATAAGCTAGGATTTTTAGGGGCTAAATTGCTGCAGAAAAATGGAAATAAATAGCCAATATTTTCATGCTCCTTTTCTCAGGAAGTTAAGTATAATTTTTTAAGAAAAGTGTTTACTTTCAAACAAGTTTACTTTTCCAATGGGACAGAAATTTTATATCTTAGTCCCTTCCAATAGCTTCCTATTTCAAACAGTCTGAAACAAATAAAAGAAACTGTACAGAGGGGCTGGGGATTTAGCTCAGCGGCAAAAGCGCCTGCCTGGCAAGTGCAAGGTCGTGAGTTCGGTTCCCGGTACCGGAGAAAAACCAAGAAACTGTACAGAAATTTACTGATCCTGTAACTATATCACATAGTTCTGTGTTACTGCATTTAATAAGGATTACAGTCTTTACCTTTGCTAACAGAGACAGTCTCAATAATGGGCACTGAACTTACCTTCCTCTTCCTTGCCAGGGCTATAAAATCTTTCTCAGTCTACAAGGTTGGTCCTCAGCAACTATTCTTGTTTTTATCTTATAAATATTCTTTATAATTTAGAGTTATTTTTAAACATTAGAAGTAGGGAAGTTTTAGTGAAATCTTGCACTTAGGGGAGGAATCTCTTCCATAAAATCATCAATTCAATAATGCAATGAATTGTCATCTGACGAAGTAATATTCTTATCACAGAGATGTTCATTTACCAAAAAACAACCAGTTGGTTTTCAATGAGCTAAAAGGGCTACAAGACAAATAACAATAGCAAAAAATATACTTTTGAGCACTTACCATGCAATAAGATTAGTCTATTACCCTCTGGAGGAATTATTACTAACTCAATACTAGTACCAAGGAATGAAATTTGAAAAATTCTGTGACTCCTGCTAGGAGACATGGATAGTTAGAGACATAGCCAGTTGCAAGCCCAGGTATTCTAAATTAGAGTCTCTTAGCAATTATATCGGACTTTTTCAGTGATTCAAAGATAATCTTTCTTTAACCTGAACCAACCAGCCCAAAATTTGTCTTCTGGAGCCAACCAGAAGTTGTTCAAGCCTCCTTCTTACTCAGTTATATAATGATTATCAATTGAGCACCTCCTAGATGTTAGATGTTAACTTCAAGCAGAAATGTCCTTTTATCACGGATGAAAGCAGAATTTTTCTGTTTTCATGGCTTCACACACTTTCTGGGGAGGCAAAGAAAGTTAAATGTAGATCATCTGGAGTCATGTCTTGCTTCTGCTTATAATTTCTCTTCTTTGGGAACTTGAAGAACGGTGCTATTAGACACGACAATTTGTAGGATTCAGTGATTTAAATTCTATTTACCATAGCAAAGCTCTTTACTGTCGGATGTACCCTTCAAGTGTCCTCTACTCACACCCAAGATGTCGGAAGCCATCTTGCTTCCACAACTCAGAGTAGCTTGGTGTTTGCTGAGAGCAGTGTTGACTGAGGCACTGGGCGGGCTACAGCACCCTCTAGTGGTTAGAGTTAAGTCTCAAACCTCTGTATGGTGACTAGCACAAGCAATTAATCTAAATGTTAGCGTGCCAGGCAAATGTGAAATAGCCCCTTTCTTTTCTGTTTTGAGACAGTATTTTTGTGTCAAAACAGGATGAGCTCAAACTGTAGATCCTCTTGCCTCAGCCTCCTGAATTCTGGGATTACAGATGTGCACCACCAAACCCAACTTTGCAATATCTTTTAATCAGTTATTTCTGGTTCACCGGGTAATCAATTACCCACTGTATGTCAGGAAATCACATACATCTCAGCCTCTGTTAGCCATCTAGCCACTTGTTCATTTTAGGATAGTTTTTCAGAAACTTAGAATTTCAAGTTACCACCACTACTTCCTTCCACTTCTTGTAGTTGTAGTTACTTTTTTTTTCTTTCTTTTTTATCTGGTACTGTTAACTATGAAGAGGTAGACTCTTTTAGTAGAAGGCTGTTATCTCTAGCTCCCAAACAAGATAAAGTTAAGGAGTAATTCAGCTGAGGTGACTGTGGTTTCAAAAATACAGCACTGTATACGAAGTCAGACTGAGCTAAAAGCCTAACTCGGCTACCTCTTTTGTTCTGACATTAATCAGTGATTTCATTTTCCAGGCTTCCTCACAAAAGCAGCATAATCTTACAGGGTTATTAGGACCCACATATAAATCCTCAAAAAAAGTCCTCACAGCCAGTTCCTCCAGCATATATGCCTTGTTTGTCTTTGTCAGATTGTCACTTGGGGACATTGTGATGGTAGAAGAGTCCACTCCTCAGGATCATTCTGAATCACTCCTCCCCACTTAGCAGACACACATCAGACCTACGAAGCAGCTGTCCAAGGGAAGTCTTGGGACGAAGACCTCCATCTTATGCAGCGCACTCAAACGAGTGCAGAGATGCAGTCAGATCAGATCTCAGACAGGCCCATACTGCACCTTCAGACCCTGTTCCCTGTACACATGTACCAGGACAAAGCTAACTTCTTAGTTAGAAAAAGTCCCATCACTTACTAGAACTGTTTTCTGCAAATCTGCTGAGCTGAAGCATTGCTTTGCCTTTCTGAGAAACTGTCCAGGAGCTGAAGATTTGTCCAGTACTGAAAAACACAACTTACTGTTGCCAGCATCCACCCAAGATCCTGACAAACACTGATGTAACCCCCTTCAGGTTTGAAGCTTAAATATGGCTTTCGTTTTGTAAATTATCAGAGCACAGATCCAAGACTGTGTGTCTCAGTTCCTGGGTTGTGTTTTCTTGTGAGTCCTAAATAAATAATATTCTTCAGTGTTCTCTCCTACAGACTGAATTTATTCAGGAAGTTAACACTGCAAACCTCAAATAACAGGGGAAAACGTAGAACTCTACTTTACTACTTGCTATTCACCTTAGTAACTAGTGGGAATTACCCCTACTGGGAAGGGTTCAGGCTATGTCCAGAAACTGATTCAAAGCATTCTTGACAAAGTACAGCTTTTCTGTTGGTTCATTCTTTTTTTTTTTTTTTTTCCTTAATAATTCAAATTCCCTTTGTGGTTTCTAATCGAAAATTTACACCCTGAGATTAATGAAACTCCAGAACGAAACTATTCTACCAGACAGGAAGCTTTAAGCCCATGTATATAGAACTGGGTCAGGCAAATCAGATGCTTAATTAAAAATCTCAAGAAAACTAAAAACACATATTTGAATCAGTGAAATGTGTAGAGTAACATTTCTAGACTGGGAATTTTTTGCCTATTGTTTAAAATAGTGTGAATTCCATGTGGGATTAAATGTGTTCATGACCAACTGTGTCCTGGTTTTTTAGTATCTAGTTTCACACATCCTATGGCAAAGGCTTCAGAATGTGAAGAAGATGAGGGAAGGAACAGGCATTGCAAGGGAAACTCTGTCTGAAATTATAAGGTTTATGTGTTGGTCAAACTTAATCTATTCTGATGCTTGTCCAAGTTCCCTGTCCTCAGTGTAATTGTACATGCGATTGAGGAAAAACACATTTGAGAAGGAACAAAGTATATACAGATGCTTTTATTCAACAGTCAGGCCAGCCAGATCTCATGGTAACCTTAAGGGATTTTGGAACCTGGGTTCTCAGCAAGGTCCAGATTTTCTAATAAGGACAGGAACCTGGCGCTTCCTGAAGAAAGAAGAAATTTAACAACAAAATCAATTTAAATTTTACTGACCAGGATGAACAAATGCTAATGGCACATAAATATATGAAAAAATGTTCAACAACATTATTCATTCAAAAAATGCAAATTAAAACAACACTGACATTCCATCTCACCCTAGAAAGGGTGGTTATCATTAAGAAAGCAACCAAAAAAAAAAAAAAAAAATGCCGGAGAGGCTGTGGGGTAAAAGAAACCCTACTCCACTGCTAGTGGGAGTGTAGATTGGTGAAACCACTATGGAAGGCAGTGTGGAGATTCCTTACAAAACTAGTATTAGAAGTCCCACTAAGCTAGTCCCCTTCTGGGTATTTTCCAAGAAGAATTAAAAACATCATAGCACAGTGATATATGTGCACCCATGTTTATAGCAGCACAGTTTGTAATAGCTAAATCTTAGAAACAACCCAAATGCCCATCAACTGAGGAATGGATAAAAATGATGTGGTATTTTTATACAACGGAGTATTACTCAGCTATAAGAAAGATACATTTGAAGCTTTTATAGGTAAATGGATGCAACTTGAGACCTTACTCATAAGTGAACTAAATCAGACCTACGTGTGCAAACATTATATTGTCTCCCTAGCGTAAGAACCTGAAAGAGTAAATAAAATCCAAAAGGCACAATAGATATTATGAAAGGGAAAGAAATTGTTCAAAGGAAGGAATAACTGGGATGAAGGAAAGAAGAAAAAGAAAGAAAGAAGGAAGGTTATAGATAGATACATAGATGGGATAACTGTACTGCTTATGTCTGGTGGTTTATTGAATGGAGCAGTTAATGCTTAATTTTTTTTTTATTTTGACCAGTTTTGTGTGCTTATATCTGGTAATCTGAGCAACAGATTTGAAGACAACAATACGTGATATAACAACCTTTGGTAAATTCCTACTATCTTGCCTAGCAAAACTCTGGATCATCTTTCATTTTTAAAATTCTCTTTAATGGTTTGATCAATCTTGCATTCTTACATCTGGTAATCTGAGCAACTTTGTTGAAGATAACAATATGTAATATAACAACCACTGTTAATTCCTATCATTTTGTTTTGAAAGCCTGTGTCATTTTTACTGGTTTTGTGTTGTTTTTGCCTATCTTGCTGTTATTTTGTTATTCTCTTTAATATAATAAATAAATAAAATTAGAGAGGTTTAAGATTCATTCTCACTTTTCTGTCTTCCGTTTATTTGTCCATTCACTTACTTATTCATCACATATCAGTTTATCACTATTACATTTACTAGGGATACAACAGAAAGGGGAAAATATCTTCTTACTGACTTTATAGATCTAATAGGATGTGTCACAGTGAACTCCTAGAATTAATCTGAAGTCCTTTGTTGCTTCATTTATTCCTGATGCTATACCTCTAGCTAACAGGTTTCTATCTTAGTGATTTTGGGGCTGTTGCTGAGCCTTCTAATTGATTGCCATTTCAACCTAGAAAACTGTGGATCTTGTTAGTCTTGCAAAAGGAAATCTTATGTCCACCCCATGTTACCACTCATTTTAAGAATCCTGTCCAGGAAACGAAATCCTCTCTGCTCTCCTCCTTCCACTTTTATCAAGTTTTCTAAGCTAAATATCCCTAAATACTGAAAATGTTCTTAATAAGACTGCAGATCTTTCATCTTTTCTAGCAATCCTTTCCTTGAAAATACTAGTTTACATAACTCTGTCTATTTCTTTGTTACTGGAGAATATCTGATGTTCATATATTTTATGAACCTCATTGATTCTTTTTTTTTTTTCTTGTGTCAGGAATCAAACTCAGGGCCTTGTGCTTGCCAGGCAGGCTCTTGTACTTACTGCTGAGCTATAACCCTGGCCCATTCACTGGTTCATTTTCAGTGAGCTTGATTTTTTTGCCCCATAATCATTAAATACTCATGCTATCAATTTCCAAATCAGTCATACAGTAAGCATAAACACCTAAGCTGACCATATGAGTTTGACTTATTTTTCATAGCAATGCAGTTTACTGTAGCCCAGTATGTTCAATACCCATATTGTGCTACTTATTAAATTAAAAGTTAAGTGAAATTATAAAAACAGTTTTCCAGTTAGTTCAGCCATGTTTAAGTGTTAATGGATAGTGGATTGCGGGTTGTGCCTAAGTATTGGATAGCAGAGCTATAAAGCCCCCCTATCATTACAGAAAGTTGTTAGACATTGCTCATGTGTAGAATAGAATTTGCCAATATAGACACCCTCAGAAGATGTATAAGAAACAGAAGTTCTCGTTGATAATAGCTGCCAGGAACATAATGACGAAGAGACTACTGTTTGCCAGCAAGTGTTTGATATTATCTGGTTCTCTCCAAACCTGACAACTAGGGTCAGAGCCTGGTTGTAGTTACTATGCCAAGGATTTTTTGGAACTTTTAACGAGTGATAGAAATGAAAGCGCTACAGTACATTAAGAAACACGTTGTGCATAAGACCATCATACTTGTTTCCAGACCTAAGTTTTCTTATCTGAGAAATTCAGGTACAGGTATTGCATTTGCTGGCAGCCAAATGTTCCTCTCAAATTTATATGTGTTTGAAAGAATAGAGAGACAAAGCTGGAACTGATAGGTTTCAAAGGCCAAAGGAACAGGTGTCCTAGCCCTCTGTTAGACTGTACTCACGTTGGGCCTTTTGAGGCAGGCACCTGGAAACTTTCCAAGTCTCAAAGCTTGTTTAATGCTTTTTCCTCCACTTGGATAGAAATATGATGTTTGATCTTAATGTCAACAACATAGGTCATGAGAAAATAAACAAGTGATTTTAAAAGCGTTTTAAAAATTCTTATTGTCAAAACAGATCCACCACAAAGCAGAATACATAATGTCTAGGGCTCAAACCTTCAAACTGTAAGTCTTTTACCCTAGAGACCAAATTCTACAATCATTGCAAAACCCTGAGTATTTTCTGAGGTGGTTTCAAACAGTCTGAGAATAAGATTTGTGTTTAAGGAAGGGAATTTCTGGTGTGCAATAATGGAACTTACAAAGCCATTTGAACATAAGTCAAAATTTTCAGATCAAGTCAGACCCAGGACAACTGTTTTCTAGGTCACTTGTGGAATATATTTGATTTGTTTTGATAGTTGCACACTCTTATTTAACCTGGAATGCTCTTTTTAGATGCTACCGAAATTTAGAGCCTTGTTTATAAGGTGTTCTTTACATGAAACTTTTCTTGACCTCTTGACTCCTTTCCATCTCTCTCTGCTCCTGAAATACTTACCCCTTGTTTGCCGGCATTTGCAACAAGTAGTTCTCTTATATGTGCTTGTAACCTATGTTCTCTTAGTCATAAGCAGAAAGGAAGCAGGGGCAGCTAACATAAAGCTCCACATATGGTAAGCAGATGTGTTGGGTAAAATAGAAAATCTGTAGCATGTTTGTTTCTCTGGGTGCCTGGAGATTAATTCCCTTCATTTGCTTAGGGCCACTTCAGAAAACAGAAATTCAACGTTGCAAAAGTACATTTCTGTCATGCAAATCTATAAAATTTATATTTGCATACTAGGGGGCTTTAGAAGACAAAATCACTAACCAGGCTTGGTGGCATACACTTGTAATCCCAACACCCTGGGAAGCTGAGGAAAGAGTATCACAACTTTGCACATAGCCCTTGGAATTTGATGACTTAGTGAGGATTTTTCACAAAACAAAACAAAATGAAACAAAACAAAAGCAAAGCAAAACAAAACAAAACAAACCAGCTGAGCTGCTGATGTAGCTCAGTGCAAATCCCAGGGTTCAATCCCCAATACTGAAAAGAATCACTGCTATCATGAAGAATTATGTTTTAAAATTAGTGACATTTTGTGAATATAGGCTTTTTAAAAATCCAAACTACTTTAAAATTTTGTGTTTTTTTTATCATGTAAGTGATTTTAAGTCATATTTTCATATAATGTATATGAAAAGGAGAAAAAAGGAAGTTGTTTTTTGAAAAAGTAGATGCTTCGTTTCTCTCATTGTAAGATTCACACTATTGGTGGACAGGCTGGGGCTTTGGAGAGATAAAATGTGAATGTGTGATGACGATACATCGAAACTGTGTTTACAGATTAAGTTTGCACTTACAGGTTTTCAGCACACAGTAGGCACTCGTTGCTGTAGCTGATGCCATCAGTCCCACAGACAGGGTCATAAATCTTGGGACATCCAACCGCTGTAGGATTGCAGTTCGCCTAAAAGTGGAATGAAATTAACAAATTTCCATCATTCCCTATTCTTTGAGTTTATAGCAAAATCTCTAAAATGGTTTTAATACGTCTGAAAAAGGACACTGAGAGAAAGACATAGAGTGATCTAAGAGAAAATATCTGAATTTCAGTAATGCTGCTATTTACAAATTGTTTGACACAGGTAAGCCACTTTGTCTGCAAAATGGGAATGGGGTTGTCATTCTTGTGTCCATGCTGTAGTGGTATTGTGAAAGATGCATAAGATAAACAGACTGGTGGGCCAGGCCTGGTGGCACATGCCTGCAATCCTGACACCTGGGAGGCTGAGGCAGGAGGATCGTTGTGAGTTTGAGACCAACCTGGGCTACAAAATGAGCTCAAGGCCAGGCTGAACTGCATAGTGAGACCCTGTGTCAAACACACACATACACACAATAAAGTGCCCTCCCAGAGAAAAAAGATAAATGGACTGCTGTTCATGTTCACATTGCTGCAGGTGCTGGTGTTCATGCTCAGGTTGGCTGCTACCTGGGGCACGCTCTTCCTTGCACACTGTGGTCCAGTCACACTGTTCTTCCCTCAAGCATGCAGAGGCATTTGGTGTTTTCCATTCTTGGAATCTTTCTGTTCTGTATCCTCTACTCCAGTAATAGCTAGTGGTCATCAATGACTGGTACGATCTTCCTGCCAGCTAGGCTTTGCTTCACTTACCCTTCATGGTTCAACCTAACTCTTGCTCACTTGGGAGCACCTTCCCTCACCTCTCAAGCGATATTAAGTTTCTAGTGGTACTAGATCTTCATAAAACTTTTAACAAGAGTAAAAAATTATTTTTTATGAATCTTTGGTTTGTGAACTCACTCTCCGTTGATAGAAAAGTAAGGAACAGAGAGACACTTTTTTTTTCTGATCCCCAAATTTACTAACATTAACTTTTGAAAAGTTAGATTTAGAATATTTTTCTAAAGAGTAAAGTTAGTTTACTCTTTTGTGCTGATAATTGTGAGAGACACATATCAGTGACTGGGGGATTTATGACAGTGTGATGAGATTGGGTACAAGGAGGACATGGACCTGAGAAAGCTTTCACCCACAATACTCCTCCTACCAGCCAGTGCTAGCATACATAAACTCGCTAACAGCCTCACACCTGACATCCTCACAACTAACTCTCTTTCATCCCAAGAACTAGGCAATTATGCATAACTCGCCCATGTACCAGTGGATTTGCCCTTTAACACAGGACTATGAGGGCCGGGGAAATTGCTATGACTATCTGCATTTAGCAGCTAAAGCCTCACTAGTTTTCAGACTACTCATCCTGACTTCAGAGTAAGCTGAAAGGTGAGTGTTGAACTACACTTTTGTCAGATCAAACAATTTCAACCTGAGAAATAAGAAATCATACAATTCTCTTTACCTTTCTTCCAAGGGAAGCTGTAGTATTGCCTAGAAAACATAAATCAGATGCATTAGGTTGGATCCTAAGTGGGAGAGGACAGAGCTACCCTTATTCAGAATCTCTCTGATTCCATAGAAGGGTATGAGTTCTTTGGTGGTTCCCCCACTGCTTAGCTCTTCTTATTTCTGTCCCATTTCCATGGCATCTGAGTGATTCCTGTTCCCTCTCTTCCTGCTAAAATCTTTTTAAAAATTAAGTAAAAGTTTGATGATAACCAAAGTACCTTCATTGGGTATATCAGAGAAATTGATTCATTTCGTTGAAAATTGAAATTATTACTTACTGCACGAAATCTATCGGGCACTGAGCAAGCGTCTTCTAAAAGCTTGCTAACCCTCTCACAGCCAGCCCCTAGATCTTTGATCTCATCCTTAGTGGAGTAAAATTATCTTGATCTCAATTTAAAGATGAAAGGATGGAGTGTTTATACAACTGTCTGTGAAACAGTGATCACTAGCAGCAACTAAGTTTTCTGATGCAATTGCATGTAAGTCCCCTTTTGTGAGTCATGTTTTTAGTGGAGGATTTTGCCAACTCACCATCTGTTTTCAAAGAGCTTTTTCCCACAGTTGTAAGACACTAAGTGACCATAGATTCAGCCACAGTTCTTAAATTTACAAATCATCAAAATAGACACAGCTGTCTATTTTGCTGCCATTGTAGGGGGATGGTGAATGCATGAGTTCACTGAAGGGAAAGGAAATTGATCTGATAGCACCCATAGGAGGAAACATTGGTGAGATTTAATTTTGATACCAGCAGTCTCTGAGGGCATGGAGATTGCCTGGAATAGTCAGAACCTGCTGTTGTTGTAGGGTCCCACGGGGTTTCAGAAACTAAATGACTCTAAAAATTGATGAGCAGGTTCTCACTACAAGCATCTGTTTGTGTTAATTAATATTCATGAGGAGGGGGAAAGGGACTTTTGTTTCCATAAATATTTAGCAAATACAACAAATGATATTCTTCTCAGCAAAGTGCTGATTTGGCTTTCAATAACTTCTGCAACTTTGAAGACCAGGTTAAAAGTGTTAATCATTTTCAGTGATTAAAAGAAAATTAGTCTAAATCCTGTAGGTTCAGAATTGTCTCCCAACATTTCTCAGATGCAGTTTAGGGACTTAGGCATACCGCCTATTCAAGTAGAAGGAAAATATCCCTTGAAACAGTTTGGAGATCAAAAATAAAAACATTTTAATCAGTCAAACTATTCCTCTTCTACTGCATATCACTAGTTGTTGCTTTGCCTTCATTGTTTCTGTTATGCAAACCTATGATAATTTAAAATTTGTAAATAGGCTGGAAGCATTTACATTAGAATGGTATTTAATTTTTGGCATAGGTGCTGTGGAAGCAAGCACTAGAATGGTTCTTAAGGTTGATCTACCCCTACTTTCTTTTTTCTACCATATCCTTGACAAAGGATCATCCTGATAGAAAACCTTTCTACCTGCAGAAACTTCTTACAAGTATTGTTTCCCTCGACTTATGTCAAGGCTTCTTCATTCCATAACTTTCGTCTATTGATTTTACTTCACCTCATTGGGAGCAAAGGACACATAAAAACTAGCTAGTCTCAGCTAATACTAGGCTATGCTAAATTTCTGGAAGATAGTGTGTTTCACAAACCAATAGGTCAAAAAATTTTGCTCAAATTTGAAAAATATGTAAAGACACTTACCAGATAAACTGAGCAAGGCCAAGACACTAAGAAGAAAGATGCTTGTTATCTTCATGGCTAAAGTTTTGTGGCCAGAAGTCAGTTGAAAGCTGTTCCGAATGTACCACTTCTCTTGTGAACCCCGGGACTGGAGGGTCATGTGGACAGAGGGCAGCAGAGGCTCCACATGCTGTGCTGTGTCACAGCTGCCCTTGGTTATTGATTGACTCTGTGTGTTGGCCTGGCCTCCAGGCTTGGAGAGTGCCGCCTGAGCAACAAAGGTGAAAGGGGAGGCTGGGCCTCAAATCCTATCAGGAAAAGCCTGGCGGTTAGCTAGTTAGCTGGATCTCTAACCTTGTCTTTGATTATAGGAAAGTCTTTCCCTTCTTGAGCCCATATTCTTATCTGCAAGATGAACTCAAAGATCCCAAGTACTCCGCAGCTGTGGATGTGCCTGATTACATCAGATGTCCAGGAACGTGGTTCCAGCAAGGGCAAGCCAGGGCCCAAAGGGCACTACTTCTCCATAAAGAAGGAGAAGCTTGAGCCACTCATAGGAAAATGAATGTGCTTTGAGATCATATTAAGTGAAATAAATCAGACACACAGTTTTAACTATTGCATGGTTTATCTTATATGGAAAACCCAAAATATAAAGAGCAAAATAAAAAATAGCTAATAGGAAAAAGAGAGATAGATCCATTACAAAAGGGAAGAAGATCAAGGTGTGGAAGGAGAAGAGAAGCAGAGGAGGAAATGCAGATGAAAAGGAGAATTAAAATGTGCTGTGTACATGCATAAACTTGCTACATGGAACGCAAACATTATGCACTGTAAATATGTACTAATATGAAATAAAAATTAAAAACATACTTTTGTAAAACAAAACCAAAAAAACAACAAAAAAGATTTAATACTTTATTCAGGGCTATGTATAGAGTCTCTGGTATGAGCTGATAGGAAATATTCTCCATTCTTTTTTTTTTTTTTTTTTTTGGTTTTTTTTTGGTACCAGGAATTGAATTCAGGACCTTGTGCTTGCCAGGCAGGTGCTTGTGCCACTGAGCTATATCCCCAGCCCCAAAAACATTCTCCATTCTGTCTTGCCCTTCCGCAAACCTGGTGAATAGAGGTATCCGAAACCTTTGTTTCCGATGACCTTTTCTCAGGTGTTCAGGTAACTAATGGAGTTGGAAAATAAAGTTTTGTCTGGTGTAAAGGGGAGGTTTTTCTTTAATGTTTAGCATAACAAAAATGACTTTTTCGGGACAAAACTCATGTGGGTTTATTGCCCTTTGAAAAAGACCTGGAAATTTTGTAAACTTTGACCTCTTCTCGTAACACAATGTATTTTCTGTGCAACTACCACTTAGCCTTCTTCATGCTGTTTTGTGAAAGCTGGAACTGGAGAAAACAGAATAAATGTTGACACTGGCAAGTGCTATGGAATGACTAAATTCCTTGTCTCCATCTGGGAGT
The DNA here is from genome assembly GCF_000276665.1 of Chinchilla lanigera. Classification (NCBI taxonomy): domain Eukaryota; kingdom Metazoa; phylum Chordata; class Mammalia; order Rodentia; family Chinchillidae; genus Chinchilla; species Chinchilla lanigera. The sequence continues at coordinate 6,369,655 of NW_004955415.1, read as the reverse complement.
GTGTGTCTTCAGCCAGCATCCATTAATATGTGGCAGGCTGACCTGGTTGCTCCTCTGTAGGGCTAAAAACTCAGATCTGAACCAGGCTTTGGCATCTGCCAAGGAATGTGCTCTTTCTAGTGAGTAAAAATGACAAAGCCCGTTGGTTCGTGGGTTTTATGCATTTTAGTTAAGGGAGACAACAAAAATGACAAATGATTTTTAAAATGTCAGCTTATGAAAAATATTATGGAACAAAGGAGAGAAAAGGGCAGACTTGGGAGGAGTTTATGATGGAGAAATCAGAGAAGTTATTGATTAAGTGACATTCAGACAGAAGGAAGTGAGGAGCGCAGTCATGGGGAATACCTTAATATGAGCCTTCCCAAGAGAATGGCAAATGCGAAGGTGCTGAGGCAGAAAGCCTGAGAGTCAAGAAACACACAGGATGCTATTTTGGCTGTAGCAAAGTATCAGAGAGAAAAATAGGAAATGAGACAAAAAGAATAAGGGCTTGGTTTATGAAGGGCTTTTCAGGGCCACATGAGGACTTTTTAACTACGGGAGAAACTTGGGGGTGGAGGTTAAGTGCTTTCTTGATACCTTCATTTAGACATTGTAGAGGCACCTCAGATCTAAAGCGTTCCATAGCACTATTTTGATCATTCACCACCACCAATACTTTTATCTGCATTTTCTGCAGTGACTCTTCTCTCTCTAGCTGATTGTTGAAGACAATTCTAAGGGCTCACCTGATGCTTCCCTTTCTCCCTACAAGGCGCCATCTTCTACACTTCATTTGTTATCATCAAGTTCTCTTTTGGATTTCTGACTAACGTGATGGCTGCATTAGCATTTCCACCATTTCCTTTGACTTTCCCCCATTTACTTAAATGTTTTCCCAACACCTTTTGTTTTTTCCTTAAATCTCTGTCCTTAGAACACTCAAGTGATCTTTATGAAATGCAAATATGACCATATCACTCTCCAGGTTTTCATGGCTCAAAATCCCTAGGAAGGATTTAATTTGGGTTCTGCATGACTTGACTCCTTTCTATATCATGTTTTATCTCCTACCAACTTCCTCCCTGCTCAATCTACCAAGATGCACTGGACATTTCTTTGTTCTGCCTTACTAGGTCTGAAAATAGAAGGCCTTTTTACCTTTAAGACTTAAGTGGTGTTTTCTCACACAACTGTTTGTTCTTTATTTGTGGAGTCTTCCTTTACTTCTTTCTTTGTTAAAATTCGCCCTATTATTGTATGATTTCATGACCCTGGCACTTCATGGCCCTTAACAGAATTTCAGCTCTACAGATATTTACACGACTCTTGTGTAATTGCTCTCCACCTTTAAGGAACAAATATGATTGTTTTGTTTACTGCAGAACTTACCAAAGTACCTGAAAAATACTGGATACTAGATAAATATTTGCAATAACATAAATTAAGTAATAAAATATATACTAATTTTCTTAAAGAGCAAAGCTTATGCCTTATTCATCTCCATGCTCTTGGTACCTCCCACAGAGTAATCATTTATTGGTTCATTCAGCTTTTCATTCACTCAGTTATTGTTATAACCCAAATATTTGTTGAGTACCTACTATCACAGATCACTCTCCCCAGTGTTGGGGAAATTATGGAGTTTAGTCTAAGTAATGACAAATATTGGTTAAATCAGTCAAGTTTTTTTTTTTCATCTCAAACCATTATTTACACAGGAATTTTCTTGCCAGTAAAAAAAGTTACCATTGCCACCATTAAGGAGAGTTTGTATTTTAGAAAAAGATTATTTTCTTTGGTCTCATAAACAGCATGAGAGAGAAAGTTGACTGGAATCTTGCTGCAGAAAATTGATGGATAATAGTAGCAGCAGGAACAACACTTAGATTCAGGCCAGTTTGATGCCAAACCCTCAGCTCATTTTACCAAACAGTGGTTTTAAACATTTGACTATAAACTTAAAGTAAAAAACAAACTTTCTGTTATGGCCTCATAGTACAGGTGTATATGTGACCAGACAAAAACAATTGTTAGGAAATATAATGCATTCTTAATATGAGTGATGCCTCAGTACATTTCATTACAATAACTATAGGTGCCAAACAACCTTGTTTTTAAAATCACTACAATGGCAAGCTGTAGTGTTATGTATAAATTAACCCTAATGTTGTGAGGAGAAATGGTACTTTCAGGTAGCAATTTCCTTAACTACAAAAATGCACATAATTTTGTATTTATTTGGTGTGAGAATAAATGCATGAATTATAAACAAATATTATGCAAACATATTATTCCCCACTTCACTTAGAATTTTACTTACTAGCTAGTAATAATATAACCCACTTTCCATGCATTTTAACAATGGGTAATACATTTAGGATTCATCTGATCAGTGTTTGATAGAATAAATATTGTTTGGCTGGTGATGGAGACCACTATCACTATGAAACAGCTCTGAGCAGGACTTAATATTAACCAATTGACTTTTGGTGTTTGCATGTGAGTTTTCCCAAGGCTTAGACCTTGTCTGGAGATGGGCAGCAGACTTCTAGTAAGTGAACCTCTATGAGTCACTGATCCCCGTTGAGGCCTGTATTGGCCTGTGAAGTTGGAACACTGCAAAGGACAGGATAAGGCCACAGCTGAGGAATTATTTGGCCCCAAACTCAGTAAACTAAAATGAGACTGTAGTTGCAGACATCTCACTCCTGAGGTGAAAGCTTTCCTGAAGAAAACATAGTTCTCCTAAATTAACATAATGTATTACCTGGAGAAGTTGTTAGAGGGATTCCCAAGTCCTGACCAGATTCCTGCATTTTCTTCAGTATCCCTCTCTTTTGTTTGAAAAACCAAATAAATACAGGCTGCCCAGAGAAGTTCTTGGTCTAAACCTAGAGAATCTTGGATTCTGTGAGAGGGTTGAACCTTCCTGGAGCCCTAAAATCATTTCAATTGTCTCATTTAAGCCTCCACTGTCTACTCATATGGAAGATTGTGGGTCTGATCAGCCTGCAGTAACTATGGGTTATTAGCCCAATAGCCTGGAGGACAGGATAGGTTCTCACTAAAGTAGTCTTGCTACTGCACTAAACTATTAAACATATTAGTGAGTTTATACTGCCTAGCATTGTGTAAATCTCTTCTCCTTTCTCTTTATGTACATATCTATGTATATATTATGTCTATTTTAAGGACTCAGATAAATATATTGTGACCTACTCTTTCCTTATTCAAGGACTAATTATTCACTTGAGTAAAGAATGATGACAAAACTTCATAGACCTGTCTACATGGGTACTGATAAAACTTACTGGAATAGGGAAGTTGGGTGGGCATCTGTTGATTTTCACATCCTGTAGCCACAGTTTGCCTAATGACAAGAAAAATAACAGAAACTAGATGTACAGAACCTGCAGTATTTGGCTTGATATTTGAAGACTTCTGACATAGCTACATCTTAACTCTTTGGTGTTTTATTATTCAGGGAATGCCTTGGTTTTTCTGAAATCACCCCTTATTTCCCTCCATAGCTTACTTGTCAACAAGGCCCAGTGGTTCGATTGTGCCCATCCTTTGAAGCTTGACTAAGATATATCTGATACTGGTTCCTTTAATGATGATTTTTCCCCTTTCTTGTCTGTCATGGCAGTTAGTAAGGCTATCCCCTTATAACTACTATATTACTATATCATCATAATTACTATAATCATAATCAACACTGTTGAGTTTTTTAGAGAGATATATGTATCAGTTACTGTGGTATTTTATTTCCATTATTTTAATCCCTATACCATTAATTTTCTTATTTCCTAAGTATGAAAAAGGAGACAAAGAGTTTTCTTATTCCTAGTGATAAAGATTCAATTAAACTTATACAAAACTGAATTGGATGACATAATTGGAACACTGGCTCAGACTTCAGAAGGCAGGAATCTTAACACTGTCATTGACAACCTGCCTGATGTTTCTAAAGTTCTCTTTATTTTGTGAATTTTAATCCCTTTAGATATAGATATTATGAGTAACTTCTATTGCCACTTGTATCAGTACACTAGTATACTTGTATGGTTTCTTCTATATTTTTATGCTTATATAGTATCTTCTCATCCTTTTCATAATAACTTCTGAAGAACAAAAGTTGTTAATATTAATTGGGTCTAGTTTAACAATTTTTCTTTCATTGTTAGTGCTTTACGTATCCTGTTCATGAAAACTTTGCCTGTTTCCAAGATCATGAAGACAGTGTATAAAATTCTAGAATAGCTACAATCCATTTTGATTAATTTTGTGGATAATATAAATAGGTATTATGATTATGTTTTTGGCATGGACTTAGGGATAGTAACTCACTTTAGGTGACTGAAAATATTTTTCTCCCATTGCAGTGAAATGTGTTGGAGACTACCTGGCCATACTATTTTTGGGTTCATTTCTGGACCTATTTTCTTTTCTTTCCTTGCTAAGATGGCATAATGGACTTTTTATTTCATGTGATTTCTTACTCTCTACAACACCTAATTACCCCTTCTGTTGCCCACTGTCCCCCCATAAATGTCCTACCTGTGTTTATCATTATGCATAACAGATGGCAGCTGTCACTTCATGATAACTTTTCTTGACTAGTGACTAATATTTCTTGACTTTGCAGAGGCCTGACTTTCCCACCAGACTACATTGGGGCAGAGTCTTTAACTGATACCACTAAGAATCCGACTGGAGTTGAAATGCTTTTGCCTTTCATTTGTTTTCTTTTTGATAGCAAAAAATGCTGAAGGCAGTGAAGAGTAGTACACTACTCTGAAAGAATCAGTGAGGGAACTCAACTTACGTGTTCCTCATTATTCCTGACTGGTCACATTAGCATCACATCATCCTGGAAATGTCTAAATCCTCTGTGAGAAAATCTATGTATCAACTACTTTTCCTTTTACATTGTTTCAATCTTTTCTTACTCAAAATGTTTTCATTTTGTCTTTGTGTTTTGTAAAAGGGGCAACTTAGGAAAATATCCCAAGGCAGTTTTACCACAGCAGCCACCTGGAGGACCTACACTCCCTGCTTCATTCAAAGCCTCATCTTTGCAAACTGCACTGATACGTATCTCTATTATAGAGCACTAAATCTCATTAATTATCTCCCAGCTCAAAGCCCTACTTTTATTTATCACCTGGATTATACTTATGTCTTTTTCTCTTGTGAGATGTCACTAAATTTCAGTTCTCAGTTCTGGCCTTATGCTGGCATACAGCATATGAATTTACTTGGGATGAACTAAAGAATTGCCTCAGTTTAATCACTTCTGTAGTTCTTAGAAATTGTAAAGAAGTGGGGCTGGGGATTTAGCTCAGCGGCACAGCGCCTGCCTGGCAAGCACAAAGTCGTGAGTTTGATTCCCGGTACCAGAAAAAAGCCAAAAAAAAGAAAAGAAAAAGAAATTGTAAAGAAGTGTCTCAATTTAATCACTTCTGGAGCTCTTAGAAACTGTATAACCTATCTACCTTTCATTTAAGAAATGCTTATTGTACCTAGACTCAATAGATGTTAGCAGAAAGAATATATAAATTTCATTGAAAGTGAACTAGAATGTTAAAAACTGTGAGGGAATGAAGACAGTGAGGACATCAATTTCAAGGAGTTAGACTCTAAGAGAAGCAGAAAATAGGGTGTTTTGCTCAAAGTGGACAGTGTTAAAAAGGGAGGGGTTAAGATGGGAAAAGAACCAGGTGTGGTGACATTTGCCTGTAATCCTTGCTATTTAGGAGGCTAAGGTAGGAGGACAGCAACTACAAGTTCAGCCTGGAATATTTATAAGACCCTGCATCAAATGAAAAATAAAAAGGGCTGGGACTGTGGCCCAAGTTCCCTAGATTCAATCCTTAGTGTGTACCACAATAAACAAATAGGAAACAAAATACTTCAAGTACTTCACAAAATACTTCATAGATTTTTGAAGACAGCCATCAGGCTTATTCTAAATATTCTTTTCTACATGGCTTTAATCAGTAACTGGGTAGAAAGACAGAGTGACATTACTATCTCACCAGAGTGATGTTGTTATGTGATAAACTCTCCATAGAGCCTTTGTTTAGTCAACATATAAAAGTTAGGTGATAGCCACTGGTGTAAGAAAGGAAAGGTTTGAGATCATCATATTTCTGAACAAAGGACTGCTGAGAAAGGGCAAAAAACTGTGGAATTTAATAGGTCAATTTCTCATCACTGGGAAGCCTACTAGTTTATTTCTAATTAACTGCTATTAAAGAAACCCCTTTCAGGCAGGTACTGTGGCACATGCCTGTAATCCCAGGGTTTGGGAGGCTCAGACAGGAGGATTACAAGTTTGGGTATGGCCTAGGTAATTTACAACTCAAAAATATATCTATATAAAAGAGGGTGAGATTTGGCTCAGGGTGAAGGTCCTGGGTTCAATCTCCAGTACAAAAAGCAAGAGAAGGAGAGGGAAAAGGAGGAGCAGGGGGAGGAGAAGAATGAGGAGAAAGAGGCAGAAAAGGGAGAGAGGGAGTAGAAGTAGATAAGAAGGCAGAGAAGGAGAAGAAGGAGCATTGGAAGGAGAAGGAGAGCAGGAGGAGGAGGAATATTTCAGCATGAGATTAACATGGCCCTCCCTGCTTTGCCTGCACCATGGATACACAACGGGAAAAATGGTACCCAGGCAGACAAAAAGAGCTCCTCCATCATCTTGGAAAACTGCACTTATATGTATCTCTATTATAGAACATTAATTTCACAACTTTAATTTTTCTTATTTGTCTCCTCTAGAAGACTAAACTCCTGGACATTATGATGTTTTATTTTATCTCTACAGTGAAGTATACTGTTCAACCCAAAGTACCTGATAAAATGAGGGAAATCTGTTCATTCCAATCACTTGTGGGTGTACTATATTTAATACTTTTGTAAAGGAATGGGGGAGGGGATTGCATCACATACCAAACAGCAAAATGCTTTAAAACACTTACAGTCCTTATAACTACACTTACCTGTGAATCTTCCTGTTTATCTGCTCTCAAGCAGTAGCTAAATTCATGGCTATTTGGTTACTGTTTCTTTCCTTTTTCTATCCTCTTCACTGAGGAACCAAACAATCATTTTTTTCTTCTTTAGGGCAGATCCAGTTGACAAGTCAGCCTTGTAGATATTTTCTTAAGATGAATTCTGGTGCCAGCTATCAAAGTAATATCATTTCCAGCATATTACAAAATGGTTAAAAGACCAGTCTTTGGAGAGAGATAGATATGTGACTTTGAGGTAAAGTTCACATTAATGACTCAGATTCCAGTCCTTCTGCCAAAACTCTTGGGACAAGATGAGATGGAAACCCAGGCCTTTTTTTAATGTTAGAAAAGTTGAGTTCTCTTTCTAGCTGTTTGCTACCTTCTGCCTACCCTGATTTGCTATGGACTGCTTTTTCTCTGTGATACTCCTCTGCCATACCACCATGACTTAAGGCCACTCAATTATGAACTGAAACCTCCATGAACACTCAAAGTGGTTTTTGAAAACCTGTTAAAATACCTTCCTTGTGGGACTTCAGGGAAGATGGCAGAATGTTGAAAACAGCAAATCAGCTTTTGAGATTAGCAGTCTAGATACTGGAATATGGCAACATAGATAAGAGAAGAATGAGGGAGGTGGCAAAGCTATGAAGTGAGAATTGGAGCCCACAAGAGCGAATGAAAAGAGAGAGCTTAATGCATAAGAGGGAGGTGGCAAACAGTGCTTTCTTCCTGGATCCCAGCTTGTGGCAACAGATAAGCAGCTTTTACCTACAGAAGCATGGTGACTGCTGGTGACTCAATAGGCCTCCTTGGAGAAACAGACCAGTAGAACAGAGCAGTGGATTCTGTGGGCTACAGTGGCAGGTAATTGATTGCAATCCAATGCAAACATTCCCAGGGAAGGGAGATTGGCTGGTTGCCACTTTGGAAGAGAGCCAACTGAACTAGACATTCAGAGCAGCAGTGGGTTGGCTGTATCTCAGACTCTGAGTGTCAGGATGACGGGTAAACATGGGAAACACACAGGATCAGCTAGAACTTAAGGTATTTGGGTATAATTTCATGAGAAATAATGCTGCCTGGAGGCACTCACTGGAGTGTCTGCCTATCTGCCTTATAGATTTGTAGAGTGTACCTCTGTGAAGCTTCTATTAAGAATGACAGTTTGGCCTAGAGAGTGCCATGCACCTCTTGGGCAATATAGAAATCTAGAAGACGTGTTTGTGGTTTGGAATTATGAAGAGAAATATTTCTTAAAAATAGAAAGAGACCACAAAAAATCAATCCAATAACTTCTAGATGATGTAAAGAAGAAGACTGTAAGATCAGTCAGAGTCAATAAAAAGGGAGGAGATATAGCAATTTAAATAAAAAATATTCACAAAAGTAATAGAAGAAAACTTCCCAACCATGGAAAAAGAATTTGACATACAGTTAAGTGAATAGAACTCTAATTAGCCATGATCAAAACAAGAAATCCATAGGAAGGCCTATAACAGTCAAACTTCCAATATGTGAAAAGTTCCTCTGGTTCATTAATTTTCCAGATACCCTATGTTCTTAAAGGAGTATTACTCTACGTGAAACATGAGTCACTTAAAATATGGAAAAGTGTGCTATTTAAAATTAGCTGTATGTGCTAAGCAATTTGAGTGCTACTATTTTTGTAAAGCTGTTCATAAGAATAATAGCTACTCTTGATGAGAAAAAAGATTCTAAAAATTCAAAATGAGAACAAATATTAAAAGCTGTTAAAGAAAAGAAACAAATCACCTATAAAAGAAAGTTCAAAAAATCACAACTTCTCAATGCAATCCTAAGTCAGGGAGAGCTTGGAGTGAAATATTTCAAGCCCTAGAAGAAAACAAGCTCCAAATCAGATTGATGTACTCTGCTAAACTATCTTTCAAAATTAACAGAAAAATAGGATACTCCCATGGCAAAGAATTCATGACCACCAAAATCAGCACTCTAAAACATTCTTAAGGATATTCTAGAAAGAGATAACAAAGACTGTAATTCCAAGAACCCCAATAGAATGAATCGACCTGGCAAAATAAGCAATTAAATAAAGAAAGGGAAGAAAGGGAAGCAAAACCAGAAAAATAACATGACAAAGATAAATCAATACATGCCAATTATAGCCACCAATGTAAATCATCTTAATTCACCAATCAAAAGAAATAGACAGAATGGATCAAGAAACAAGATCCAAAAATAAGCCACATACAGGAACAGATTGAGATAAAAAAGAAATTTGCAGACTGAAAGTAGAAGGATAGAGAACAATACTTCATGTGACAGGAACCTGGAAAAAAGTATGGGAAGATATTCAATTTGCAGACAAAGTGGATTTCAAACCAAGACTGATCAAGAGAGACAAGCGAGGTCAATACATATTGCTAAGGAAACAGTCACGGGGAAGAGATAACAAAAATATATGTACCAAATACCAGCACATCCAACTATATAAAACAAATAATAATGGATATGAAACACCAAAGAAGCACTAGTACAATTGTAAGGAGGACCTTAATCCTCAACTGTCACAAACAGATAAATCAACTAGACAAAAAAATCAACAAAGAAATACCAGAATTGAACCAAACTTTTAAACAAAGGGACTTGGTAGATATCTACAGAGTGTTCCACTCCACTTCAGGGTTCACATTCTCAGCTGCACACAGAACATTATACAGAATAGACCACATACTAGGTCACAGAATATGCTTAAATAAATTCAAAGGAATTGAAATTATCCCATGCACATTATCAGAATATAGTGCAATGAAATTGAAAATTGATGGCAAAGGAAACCACAATCCTGCATAAACAAACGTAAAATAAATAACACGCTCTTGAACTACCAAAGGGTCACAGATGACATTAAAGAACAAGTTAGACAGTTTCTACAATTAAATGCTAATTCCAATACAACATACTGGAACTTATGAGATGCAATGAAATGAGTCCTATGAGAGAAATTCATAGCAGGAAGTTCCCATATCAGAAAAACAGAATGTGCTCAAATAATCAACCTAATGTTGAATCCCAATCTTCTAGAAAAATAAGAGCAAATCATGCTCAAAGATCATGCAAGAGAGAACGTTATAAAGATCAGAGCAGAAATTAATGAAAGGAGACTAAGAACACAATACAAGTAATCAATGAATTGAAGGGTTGGTTCTTTGAAAGATTAAATAAAATTGACAAACTGTTAGCCAACCTTATCAGAAATGAAAGAAAGAAAGAAAGAAAGAAAGAAAGAAAGAAAGAAAGAAAGAAAGAAAGAAAGAGAAAAGAAAAGAAAAGAAAAGAAAGGAAAAGAAAAGAAGGAAGACTCAAATCCATACAATTAGGAACAAGAAAGGTGAAATCACAATAGATCTTACAGAAATCCAGAAGATCATCAACACCTACTTCAGGAACCTGTATTCTGATAAGATGGAAATCACAGAAGAAACAGACAGATTCCTAGATACATATAAATTACCAAGAGGATATAAAAATTCTAAATAACCCAATCTTGGTCAATGAAATTGAAGATGTAATTTAAAACCTATCAATAGAAAAACTCAGGTTTTGACAGATTCTATAAGAAATTTAGAGAAGAATTAGTGCTGGTAGTCCTCAAACTCTTTAATGAAATTGAAGGTAAGCAATATTGCCAAACTCATTCCTGAAATCAAGTATTACCCTGACACCAAAACCAGAATAAGATCCACCCAAAAAAGACATCTACAGACCAATCTTCATAATGAACATAGGTGCAAAAATCCTCAATTAGATACTGGCAAATAGAATACAGCAAATTATCAAGAAGATTATGCGCCATGACCAAGTAGGATTAATCCCAGGGATGCAGAATTGGTTCTACATATGCAAACCAATAAATGCAATATATCCTATTACCAGAACCAAGGACAAAACCACATGAGCATCTCATTAGATGCAGAAAAAATATTTGAAAACCTCCAACACTCGTTCATTTTCAAAACCCTACAGAAAATTGAAATAGATTGTCTCTATCTCAGTCTGACAAAAGCTATCTATGACAAACCAATGGGCAATATGATACTAAATGGTCAAAAACTGAAGGATTTCACTCTAAAATCAGGAAAAAGATAAGGATATTGTTTTACTCAGGATTTCCAAGGGAAGAGATTTAATACAGGATACATAATTTATAGGATTATTTTATAATAGCCACCTAGAAAGTCAAATGCAGAAGAGCTCAAGAGATTTATCCATACACTAGAGACCCAAAGAATGCAGCTGAGGGCCTGGGTTCCAAAGCAATGTCCTGCACAAGTCCAGCTGAAGACTTAGAGCCCATGAAAATGTCTTCTATGAATCCAATGGGAGGCTTAGAGCTCATGACAATGTCTCATTCAAGTCTGTATCAAGGATTTGCACTGGGAAAGCCCAAAGGTCAGCAGTGGAAGCTAGAAACCCTACAAAAGTGGAATGAAGGATCTGTGCCCCAGGTTGAGATATCTGGACTGGAGACAGAAAGTAAGGAACAGAGCTCCCCAGAAGAACACTGCAATATCCTCAGCAACAGCAAGGACCCAAACTCCTCTGATGATGAGAATAGTTGAATTCATATCAGGAAAAGCAGCATGATAAGCTTCTCCAGGAGAGTCAACAGCACACCATCTTCCCCTCCAGTTCTCCTTTGGGGTTGTTGGCAACAATCCTGAGGTGGGCCTTCCGCACCCAGGAACAAGCTGATTCAGTTCATCTGAGTGGTGCAAGTTTACCATTAGTTAATGCACCACAGATGTCCACTATCACCACTCCTCTTCAATACAGTTTTGGAGACATTAGCCAGAGGACTTAGACAAGATAAAGAAATAAAAGGAATAAGGAGAGTAAATGCAAAAGTTAAATTATCATTATTTGTGGGTGACATTATACCCTGCTCAGAAGACCCCCCCCAAACTCCACCAAAACACTTCTAGATTTAATAACCAAGTTCAGTAGTATAGCTGGATACAAAATCAATACTCAAAAATCAATAGCCTTCCTGTACAAGAATAAATAGTTCACTGAGAGAGAAATTAGGAAACAACACTTTTGAAAATAGTATCAAAAAATAGAATACTTAGGAATCAATCTAAAGAAGGAAATAATAAACATCTATGTTGCAAACTACAGTACTTTGAAAGAGGAGATCAAAGAAGATACAAAATGGAAAGCTCTCCTTTGTTCTTGGGTAGTAAGGACAAACATAGTGAAAATGGCCATATTTCTAAAACTTTTCTACAGATTTAATGCCTTCCCAATCAAAATACCAATAGCATACCTCATAGAATTAGAAGAAAACAATCCTAAAATACATTTGGAGCCAGAAGTGAAGTCAAACACCTTCACTAGAAGAAAGATGGTCTGTTTAGTAAATGGTGTGAGAAAAATGGGTTAAAACTAGATTCATATTTCTCATCATCCACTAAACTAAAACGTAAATGTATCAAACATCTAAATATTAAAACAGAAACACTAAATCTGCTGGAAGGCAGAAGTGGAACTCTTGAAGATATTAGTGTAGGCAAAGATTTATGAACAAAATCTCAATCGCACAGGAAATACTAGAATAACAACATCTTATTAAAAAGATTTTACACAGCAAAAGAAACCACCAGCAGAATGAAGAGAACCCACAAAACAGGAAGAAAATTTTGCCAGCTGTTTCTTAGACAATGGGATAATATCTAGAATATATGAAGAATTAAAAAAATCAGATCCCTCAAATTTGAAGACCTGCTCTAAAAATGGGTATCTGAGATGAATAGACACTTCCCAGATGAAGAACTACAAACAACAAATAAGTATATGAGAAAATGTTCAACATCCCTGGTCTTTTGATAGATGCAAATTAAATCAATGCTGAGATTCCATCTCCCTCCAGGAAAACGGCTATTATCAAGAAATCAACTAATAGCTAATGCTGGAGGGGCTGGAGTGAATAAGGAACCCTCTTCCATTGGTGGTGGGGGTGCAGACTGGTCAACCACTGTTGAGATCAGTATGGAGATTTCTCAAAACAACTAGAGGTTCCATTTGACCCAGATATTCCTCTTCTTGATATCTTTCCAAAAGAATTAAAAGCATCATACCACAGTGATATATGCACACCTGTGTTTATATCAGCACAATTTGTAATAGCTAAACCTTGGAAACAACTCAAATGCCCATCAACAGATGAATGGATAATGAAAGCATGGTTTTTTGGTATAGTGAATTACTGTTATGATATAAAGAAAGGCAAACTTGAGACATTTCTTGACAAATGAATTTGAGACCAGACTTTTACATGAAATAAATCGGACACACATATTTAAATATCACATAATCTCTCTGAAGAAATCTAAGGGTAAATAACGACCAAACGTATAGTAGATATTGGGAAATAGGAAGAAAATATTCACATGTGGAGAACAAAGGAAGGGAGAGGGTGAAAAGATGGAAGGAAAAAGAAAAAAAAGGATAGAAAACAAAAATAGAAACAAAGCTTTTGTAAATAAGGAGGGGAAGAGAGGAGAAGGGAATGAGGGAAAAAGAAGAATCAAAATATGTACAGGTACGAATTCTCTATGATGAATCTGATCATTATGTTATATCTTAAATATACCAATAAAATTAATTAAGAAAATTGTAGAGAAGGTGTTCAATGCAGTAAAGAAAGCTGGGGGAACTAGTCCAACATACCAGTAATTCTTCTCATCAGACACACCAGTAATCTATTTAGTAAGATGTATATTATATAAGTGCTTCTGGAGTTAGAATAGGGTTACATCGTGATCAACTCATAGCAAATTGAAAGTATCACAAGTGAGAATGCACTTAATACACATAACTTATAAGATGTTTTAACTTGTAATCATGTTCAAAGCATTTACACAAACCTAAAGTTGGGCAAAATTACCTAACACAAAGCCATTGTATAATTAAGTAATGAGTATCTCTTGTAATTTATTGCATTTTGCACTAAAAGAGAAAAACACAATGTTTACACACACTTACATGTGCCTTGGCACCATCTTAAAGTTCAGAAATTGAGTAAAACTATTGCTAAATTGGGTACCATTGTAAGAAAATAAGTAGGCTTAAATCGCCTCCGGATGGCCTTAGCTGTCAAATGAGTAAAGAAACAAGATATATTGTTCATTTATACCAACTCTCCACAAGAAATGTGATCATTATGTACTACAAACATGTACTAAAAAATAAAAATTGAAAAATAGAAAACAAGAAAAACTTCTGGCTTGCAGACCTCTGTAAAGTTTGGAGTTATAGACTCAGGACTGTACCCGCTTCATGAGCTGTCGCAAGGAATAACAAGGATAACAATTGTAGAGCTCACAGTTCAGACCATGACACTAAATGTTGCTGCCATTTATTAGCTTGTGTTAAAGTTGGGATTTTTTTTCTCTTATTTCTATGATCTTTCTTGTCTCTGTGTTTAATGTGCAAGAAGTGGGGCTGGGGATTAACTCAGTGGCACAGTGCCTGCCTGGCAAGCACAGTGTTGTGAGTTTGATTCCTGGTACCGGAAAAAAAAAAAAAAAAAAAAAAGTGTCTAAAACTGCCCTTCTGTTACTGTTTCTTACAGGAGAGACCCAGATGGAGCACACAGGAGTTGGATATTCCCCGTCCAGCTTTCCTCACCAAGGTATTAAGTTGAATTTTCAGCATCTTTTCTCTCCTTCTGGCCTGGCCTGCTCTGTCCAGCAATGGTCAACTAAATGCCCAAAGAGCAAGAGAAGGAAGAATTTCATTTGTGAAACATAAATGTTTACAGGAAGAAGATAGTTTCATTTGTGATATATGGAAAAAAAGAAGAATTCTATACCTAAAGGTCACAGCAAATATGGGAGTCAAAGATCAATTAGTGAGTACCTACACTGCAAATAAAGAAAAATAGGATGGGTAGGGAACAACCACAGCAAAAGAGAGAGTGGAGAATAAAGTTCAACAATTGGAGAAGGGTCTGGCTTTTTGTCTTACCATTTTTAAATAAGTCACATTTTATTAATGAATTCATTCTTACCAGTAAATATGATCTTACTTCAGTCTTGCCCACATTTCTACATACATGATATATCTCTCCAGACCTTACCTGGATCACTCTGCTGCAGGGCATTTTTGCTAGATACCCTGATATCATTTCCAGCACAGTTATTAAAAAATCTATTTCCAATTTTCCTGTCCATTGTTGTTTTCCATAATTTTATCGGTTCTCTTCAAAGCATCATCATTTTTTCAATATTGGGTTTAGAGTCATCTTTGGTCTCTCATTTTCCTTTGTCCTTGATCTAATCAGTCATCAAATTTCCCAATTTACCTTTTATCCATATCTTTATTTCTATTCTTATTCCATTACATTGCTGTTTTGTCCTAAGTTCTTCCAGGTGGCCTCTCCTCTATTGTCCATCAAAGAGTCTATTGCCTGTGAACCGGGAAGATGGTGTAGATTTATGACTTGGTTCTGCAACATGACCAATACTGTGGTCTCTGCTCCCTCTCTGACCCTTACCAGCCTTCTCTGACACCTATTATGCTCATTAAATCACATTGATGTACTTTCAAAATCTTGGGTCTTTTCTCTATCTTTTTATCAACACTTCCTTATTTAAGACCATCATTCACTTATTGAACGATTTTTTTATTTTAAAAGTAGAAGTTTTAGGATAGTTTTAGCTTTACAGGAAAATTTTAAACATAGTGTAGAGTTCATGCATATCTCTAGCTGAGTTTTCCCTTGTTAACATGTCATATTACATAGAAACATTTGTGAAAATTTAAAAATAAAAACTTGTATATTAACATTCATTAAATGCCAGGATTTATTCAGATTTCAGGAACTTTTCCATTAATGTCCTTTTTCCATGAAAAATTCCAGGAGCTTGTCTAGGATGCCCTTTATACCTGTTTTTCATGTTTCCATAGCCTTTTCTGGTTTATGATGGTGTTTAGTTATTCTTTATTTTTTATGACCCGGACAAGCTTTGAGGCATAATGTGGTAGTTTTAGAATTTTCATCAATTTATTTTATTTTTTACTTTTCTTGTCATAGTTACACCCAAGTTATGAAATTGGAGGAAGAATGTCACAGAGAAGAGACTCTCTTCTGAGAGCACACGGTGAGCATATGGTATTAACATGGTTTGACAATGACGATGTCAGGTTCATCATCTGGTCCCGGGGTGTTTCTCAGTGATAGAGTTACTTTTCATCCATTTTCCATAATCTATTGTTTGGAAGAAGTTCAGTAAGTGCAGCCAATATAGGGGAGAGAAGTTAAACTTCATGTCTTTGGTCATGGGTTATCTACAGAAATTATTGAGAATCCTTCCATAAGGAAGGTATATCTTCTTTTCTGTAGTTTTTCATTTTATAGCTGATAATTGATTCATACCAGTCTAAATACTAAGACAAGCACAAAGTGTCATGGAGGTTTTTTGGGTTATTCAATACTATGTCCTTTAACGTGTTTGTCAAATTGTTTCTGCTTTGTTCATTCCATTGGAAAGAATTTCACGACTCCTGTAGCTCTTTGCTATGATTCATTCGTTCTTTATTCTCTGGCAGTGTAAAATGCTATATACTTTTCTATATTTTTAAGAAAAAATTTATTAATAAAATTAAGGCATAATCATGCACTAATATATAATATATATTGTTACTGCTGTCAATTAATAATACATGTATCCTCTCAATAGATTATGAAAAAAGGACACCTAAAATTTACCCTTACCAAATTTCCCGTTTGTTGTACAATATTATCTACACCCCTGACTCTGTACATTAGATCTGTAGATTATTCATCTTTTTATAACAATCTTAAATATTTTGCTCTCCCTATCCCTAGAATGATGATGTGTCTTAAAATTTGCTGATGTAATTAAAATTTTACATTTACTTTCTCTTGTAATTATGATAAAATGCACATTCTTTAACATGGTGTAATAGGTCCTATGTGAATTTTCCCTGGGTTGTTAACAAATTCGTCTGCATTTAAGTATAGACTTCACCTCTGAGAAATCTTTGAACACAATACACTGCCCTTCAAATATGGGTTGAAAAAACTTTCTATATGTTTTCATCGTGCTCTGACCACACAGTGGTAATTTGTGCTGAATAAATTATAGGGAGCCTGATCCAGACCTCGCCACATCCCAGAGGAGTTTACCTTTGTAATTCCAAGGAAAAGTTATTGGAATCCAGTGAGTAAATTTTGATTTATTACTTTTAGTGTAACCCAAAATGAGAATAAGGAGACAAAGATATACGTGCTGTTGTGGGGAGCCGAGTGGGTCCTAAGTTTAGTTGCCACAATGGCTAACCAGAACAAAAGGGGCTGGGGATTTAGCTCAGCGGCAAAAAGCGCCTGCCTGGCAAGCGCAAGGTCGTGAGTTCGGCTCCCGGTACCGGAGAAAAACCAAAAAAAACCAAAACAAACAGATCAAAAGCCATGACTGAATCCAAGTTTTATGAATTTGTGAAGAAAGGAGTGGAGCAGGGTTGAGTGACTGAGAAAGGTGGGAAGTGCATGAGTGCTGTGAGCTGGGCCAGGTAGGAGGCACCAGAGCCCCTCTGTAATATTTAGGTAGAGCTCTGTAGAAAGAGTATGGGATTCTGGTAACAGATAACCTCTAAGTTTTGAGGAATCTACATAACACAGTTTGAGGAAGTGTCTTGTCTTTTGGGTCAGCTGCTTTAGCTTTAATGTCTGGCCTTTTTGCCCCTGTGAAGCCACGGCCTCTTTTTTTTTTTTTTTTTTTTTTTTTTTTAGACAGGGTCTCCCTGTAGTTCAGGCTGGCCCTGAACTAACCACATAGCCCAAGCTCCTCTCAAATATATGGCAAGCTTCCTACCTTAGTCTCCCCAGTGCTGGGATTACAGGGGTGTGCCACTCTACCTAGCTGGGCCTCTTTTTTGAGGTTCAGTCCCAGCTGACAGCACAGCATCTCTAGGTCTGGCTCATGCTTTGTAGTAGAAAGCTGTAGGTGAGGCATCACCTGCTGCATTGCTTTAAAGGCTACACATCAGTGCCTCACTAGACCCATTTATATTGCTTAAAGCCAATTCAGGGGGTAGAGTATTTTCCTAGCCAGCTCTATACATATCAACACACAGAAGCAGGTCCAGGGTGAGCCAAAATGGAGACAAATTATCTTCTTCTAGGGGAGCCATCTCAGGGGTCCTTCATATAAATACTATCATAACCTTCACAGTAGCAACAAAACATCTTGACTTCATTTCCAAAGTGGACAGCTAACTTGTTTAGAGACAATAAAATAAACTTATGAAAATGCTATGTGAACTTTAATCAATTCACAGCTATAAAATATGCTAGAAAGGGGAGAAAGTATATTATTTAAATGAAACCTCCCCTACCCTCCGCAGTGCACCGCCTCAGGTGAGGGGGTTACTTGGCAAGAAGCAGGAATAAAGGCACTGGAATCATGAGCCCACAGAGGAGAAAAGGGTGTGTCTTCATGCCTTGGTTACCTCTGGGCAACTGGAGCTTCTGTACACAGGGAAACTTGCTAATCAGCTTCTTTGGCTGCTGGAAAATGTGGAGCAAAGTTAGAAAGGTGGACTGCAGAGGTCCTCACACTTACACAAAAGTCTCTCATAATATAACATCACTGTGTATCGGCTGAATGGAGGAGAATGTGGAAATAAATGAGTGACAAGGCCTTTCCCTCAAACTTTGTCATCTAGGTGAAACATACAATAAGAGAGGAAGGAAGACAGGAACATACTGAAAATCAGATTGGAAAGGGTCTTCCTAGAAGTCTGGACTACTTTAAATAGAAATGAGTCATAGCGAAGTTATGTAAGCAGAAGTGTTACCTGATGAAAATTATGCTTAAAAATACTGTTTTGGAGAACTAGAATAGA
Source organism: Chinchilla lanigera (assembly GCF_000276665.1). Taxonomy (NCBI): domain Eukaryota; kingdom Metazoa; phylum Chordata; class Mammalia; order Rodentia; family Chinchillidae; genus Chinchilla; species Chinchilla lanigera. The sequence goes on along the minus strand of NW_004955415.1, from coordinate 6,350,738 downwards.
TGACAGCACTGAAACGGGAAAGATGCCCTAATCACACATGAATGCACAAATGTGTACACACAGACAGAGATCCTCTGTGCCCTGGAAGCACCACAGATGATGCACGTATCTAGATACTCAGGGGAGATGAGAAGGCCAAAGGCTCCATGCTAGCTGAACCACAGCATAGGCGTAGGGAAGCAAATCAAAGACACCCTCTCTCATGACCTTAGACTGGACTCCTCAGAAGCAGATCCTGAAAACAGGATTCATGTGAAAGTAATTTACTAGGAAGTGTGTTTCTGAAAAAAAGGAAGAAAAAAAAAAAAAAAAAAAAAGAGGGCAGGGGATATAGCTCAGCAGCACAAGCGCCTGCCTGGCAAATGCAAATTCGTTAGTTCAATTCCTGGTACCCAAAAAATAAAGAAAGAAATAAAGAAAGAAAGAAATGAACAAACAAACAAAGAAAGAAAGAAAGAAAAGAAAAATTAGTAGATCAATGGGGAAAAAAGAATTCTGTTTTGCTGATTGTTTGAATGGATTAGTATTAAAAGGACCATAGAAAAGTAAGAATGTAACAGTAACTCCTGGTAGTCTGGGCAGGAGCAATGCTACAGAAATAGAAAACAAGGGAAGAATATCAGACGCATTTCCAGCTGGGCTTGTTGGTTGATGCCTGTAGTCTTGTTTGGGAGACTGAAGCAAGAGGATTGCAAATTAGAGGCCAACATGGGCCACAACAGAGAGTAGGAGGCAGCCTGAGACACTGTCTCCAAACAACAAACAAAACCAGAAGGGAATAAAGAGAAGATTCCCTGTCTGAATCAGGACACTAGGAATAGGTTAGAATCTCGCAGATTCATGCTTTGATGATTGGCCTTTCAGAGAATGAGGCATTTGGAGGAACTGACTTGAGAGGCAGGTAGACTCCATCCAGTGTTTAGGTGTGCATTGATTAGAGCATAACTGGAATGGTCTGCATGCCAAACCTGAAGAAAAACAGATAGTCACAACACGTCCAGAAGAGTGGATTTATGAGGGAAAGGGATAAAATTGTGCTGTACAAAAACAATTGAAATAAATTTGCCTTAGAGGGAAGACGACTGAGGCCAGCATAAGACTCTGGATTTCACAGACTGTGTTGCCTTTTCCTTTGTTGTTCCTCCCTAAAACCAAGCCCGGTTTATGCTAGACAGTGTAGCAAATAAGTGCTTTCTCCTGAATGTACTGAATAAATGAATTATTAAAAGTAAGTACACAGGACACGAAGGGATATAAGCTGTATTTGAAGGGCAGTCATATAAAAATGAGGGGCATTTTCTTTTGTGTCTTCAGGGAGTAGAAATAGGACCATTGTTTGTCTTCAGAAGACAGATATTTAATAAATATTAAAAAGCACTTGTCAGCACAGCTGTCCAAATGTGAAGCTGCCTAGAGGTATTTGAGAGGGCTTGGGTAGTCACATGGTAAAAATACATTCAAAAGATATGGATGGGATTTTGAACTGGTGCCAAAGGGGCTTTCCAACAGGATTCTCCTTAAGTTTACAGAAGTGTAGAGAAGGGACATATCTGGAAAAATAAAATGTGAAAGGGTTTGAAGCTTTCTCTTTATTAGATGTGTTCCTCCTCTATTCATTCTCCTTTGGCTTTTCCCCTACAGCTGGGAATTTTTTCAGAGTTAAGGGGAGGATATATTTAGGCTCTGTTGGTCTCTGAAGTTAGTGAAATGCTTCGTTCAGATTTTATATGAAATAAATCATCAAATTCACCGAGTTTAAGAAAATATCTTCCCCTTGTAAGTAGGGTTGCTTGGTATAGCGGTAGAAAAGCAGTTTGCATTACGAGCAGTTCCATAGTGTAGGAAGCAAAAGTAACTCTCCTTCATTCAATGATAGTGATAAATCTCAAACCAAGTAATAATTTAATAATGAAAGCCCCAATAGCAACAAAAATTGTGATATATAATAAAAATGAATGTTATTATAAGTACTTTCATGTCAAGAATTATGCAAAATATCATTAAACTCTTCAAATATTACAAAATTAGATTAAAAATAATTACAACAGAGGAAAAGTAAAGATTACATAGGATAAGAATCCTGTTTGCCACATTTGAAGCTATACTATGAGAACTGGTGTCCAAAAGGGTGTCTGAGTGAGTTCACACCTATGACCTTAATTATTCCAAAGACTGACCTCTATTTTACCCCTCTATGCTCAGTTCATAAAATTAATGTTGAAATATCTATCTATATCTCTGAAAAGTAGTTTGTACCTTAAATACGTCAGCAGTTTATTTTTTTACAAATGAGAACAGAATTATGGGGGAAGTCTCCAAAGAACAGTATATTAAATTCTGGGCTGAAGCTCTGGCACTGAAAGACATCTCTTGGCCAAATATTACTTTCTCTCCTCAATTCAGGACAGAGACCAGAGCCAACGAGAGTGTTAAAAATCCCTAATTCATCTGTTAAAAATTACATAGAAGCTCTTGACAAACACCAGTGGGTAATACAACATTTACTAAAGGGAAACACCTTCTCCTAAAGATGTTTTTAGGAAAGAACCAATGCTTTAACTACTTTTAACAACAAGATTTAAGTTTTAATCGTAACCCAGGCTCATGATAGAAATCCTGGTTAGAGAAAATAAGTATAGAAAGGAAGTATTTTTCTGAAAGAAAATTCCACTTCATGTTCCAGGTATAACTGTTATTATTTTCTTCTAGCATTTTATGCATGTGATTTTTTTTCTCTTTTTGGCATCATGGTTCATACATGATTATTAAACAACTTTAAACATGATCAACTTCTCAAGACATATGTATATATCTATACCACTGTATATGTAATGTATATGTGACTTACACTGGGTATCTGATAAGTTGGGTTAACCACCTGCTCATTTTGTAACTATTTGTCTACCCAACAAATTTCTATTAAATGCACACAGTTGCTGTGTCGTTTTATCTAGTTAAGTTTGTGTTTCTTTTTATCTAATTAAAAATTCCTGATGTTCTTCATTGGTCTTTTTTTTTTAACAATAAACCCACTCTAAACGGTAGTATGAAGTGCAGACAACTGTCCTGACTGATTAGTTTAATTTGGCACAGGAACTCTTCTGAAATCATGTATTTCAATCTTTATCCTTTTAGATTTGGTATACATATACTCAAAGCTTGGGACTATTGTTTAAATATTATTCTTCATATGACAGTGTTCTCTTTGAAATGGCAAATACAATTATCCTACCTCTTGCCTATCTATTAAGGACCTGGGACCTCATTTTTATTATTTGATCTATTTTATCTCTTCATGGTTTATCCTTGATATGAATTTAACAAAAAGCAAAAACGACAACCAGCACCACTACTATCACTCAAACATGAGATGTATTACTTAAATTCAGTGCAATTTTGCTATATCCTACATATCATAAACATCAAAGTAGAAATGGCTCCTTTTTTTTAGGCCTTGGCAGACTAGGTTATCCTTAAACTATCCCTAACCTTGTACCATCCCTCCGTACAAGTCACATAGCATATCAGAACTCTGATGATTAAAAAATTCCTAGTACATCTTTGTACTGGTGGCTCCTAGGCTTTTTTTTTCTGATCAGCTCTTGAGATCAAATAAAAAGTAGTAGATTGTCCTGTGCATTTATTTATGGTCTAGGACAAGAGCAGGGGCTGATTCCTCTCCCACTTGTTGTGAATTGTGCGATGACTCCACTCTTTGTATTTTAGGCAGCAGATGCTATCACAAGATCCATTAACGTTACCAGCGAGCCTGGGAAGGGGGAAGTTGAAGCCATCAAAGAGCCTTGAATTTAGAGAGAAAATACGTCCTCGCTACTCTTCCTGTGTTGAGCACCTCCATAGAGTCTGGGTTTGGTACTAGGAACAAGGCTTACTCCTCTGGGAGCAAAAGAAGGTGGCTTTACCATTTTACATTTGTAGAGACTGATAAAAATGTGGTAGCCCATGTGCCAGCCCATGTACTGAGGTTTTGAATCCATGTTTCAAACTAGAGGTTCTTTGTGATACTGGTTATGACTGAGATCGCTCGCTAATTTTTGTCCCTAGTTCTTTCCTTTATTAACATTTACTAAGCACCTGGTGTATAGCAGAATGTTAGACCCATCTTCTCAGCTTTCTTGGCTCACGTTAGCACCAAATTGTCGAAATGGCCTTGAAGAGCTCCAGCTACCTCCTGAAATTCTACTATCAAACTAGCTTATCTCCACCTGATACTTATTTTAACTGCTACTTATGTCCAAACTTGGCTTTGGGCAGACAAAATTTAAGCAACTGCTTGTCAAATCTCTAGACTCTATCATTAAAGCACCGCCACAGGCTTTGATCTTAGTTTATGACCAGTTCTGCCTCAAGATCCCTATCGTTTTCCCATGTGAGTTTTAGTGAGCTGTTTTGTGTTTTCCTTGTTTTAGAATGAGACCTCATTAATTTTTTGCTTCTGTTTCTAAAAATGGTTCAGAATCTCAAGCCAACTTACAAGTTGTGATTTATTCTCTTACATGCTGTTGGATTTTGGATTCCTATAGACTTTCTAGGAAGATGGCATGAGTTGGGGGTCAAATTGGGTCATAATCACTCTGTTCAGGAACTGGGATTCTGGTACATCTGGCTCCTTAGTGAGAGTTTGTTCTAAGGCAACTGGCAGAAAGAGAAATAAGAGTTCCCGAAAATCATATCTGTTGAAGACATAGACAACGATTTGAAGCAGCTGGTGATAAATGTCAGGGTTCTACTTAGTAAGGCCACCTGGCTCAAGTCCTGTCTGTCCTCACAGAAGATGCAAAGCCTAGCCAGACGGACACTACAGCCAGCGGTGGGAGCAAGCAATCATAATGGCCACAAGAACACAGACAATTTAGCTGGACCTGGTCAATGATGACAATGATAGGGAGAATCAAGCTAAAGAAAAAAACACTGGTAATTAGTGTTTGGTTTTGCAGAATGATTATTTTTTCTTTTTCTTTGCCACACTTTGAGTTTGAGTTTCATTGCACAGATCATGTTGCTTGAAATAAAAGGTGGCCCCTTCCCCTAAAATTATTTCTTTAAAGAACAAGGGAGCTGGGAAGGAGACTGCAAAATTGAGGCTCCTGAGACTCACACACCTCCCTTAGCTGGTGTATAGTCATTAATGGAGGGGATTGGTTAAAGATTATAACGTGGTGGCCCATGGAGATGAGGGTCAGAAAGAAGACACTGACCAGAAATTAAGAATGACATGACACTACTGAGCTCATAGAGCACCTGGCCAGAGAGTCAAACGAGAGCAAATCACCATGAAAGCTGGAGAGACAGTGAGAAGATGATGATGAAATCACCTATGGCCAGGTTAAGGTACCACACCATCAGAGGCATGTGGGAATTATCTGAAAACAAGGCCATTGCCAACCAAGCCTAGGAAGGAGTCAATGAATAGATTATTCTGGGAAAGATGTCCTGAGATTTTGATTTCTCCTAGAAGTCATTCTAATAGTCCAGTAAGGGTATGGGGTTCATCATGGTCAGTAGTGACAACACACATGTTCTTCATGCAGCTGTAAAAATAGCCAAGATAGATGTAAACTTCTACATGGACACAGATTCAGTTTAAATCCTTACCCCTTTCCTTCAGCTGGAAACTGAGATAGCTTTCATTTCCCTGCTTTAGTATGGACCTGCCCTCACTGGTGCTCTCCTTCTATTCCTCCTCATTCTCTTTTCCTTCCTCTTTTCTGTATTCATATTGTTAGCTGTGTGCGTGATCACATATCTTATACCATCCACAGTGCTACATCTTTACCATGTATTCCACATCATGAATCAATAACATCAGAAGAAGTCCAGTACTTTGTGTATACACTGAGTTTAATTTTTTCCTCACCACAAATCTATAATGTAGAGCATAACTATTGCAGATAACGAAACTAAGGTTTAAAGTGGTTGATAAAGTGCTGAAATGTAAATGTCCAGTAGTCAAAAAACAGAAAAGCAGAGTTTAAAGGTTTGTTCTACTTATTTTATTAAATTCTTGGACTGACTTTTGGTTCTCTCTGTACATTCCTCCCTCAATAATATGAAGGGGATTGATATATATTCTCAATTTGGTTTACAAAAGGGCTTTCCTGTACTTCATACTGTTTGCTAATTCCCCAAGTTCCATGTTAGCTAGGCAAAGCATGTTTTAGTGCTGAGCTTATTCCAAAGGTATGAAAGCAAGACCTCAAAGAGGCTGTTTTCATGAGACTCACTGCACTGGAACTGAAAGAGCTTGGTACTGCACCAAAACCTCCTGCTGGGCAGCTGGTTCCTAACAGGTCAGCCGCCCCAGTACTGATCTGTAGCCCAGGGGTTAAGGATCCTTGTTTTGCTGTTCCCCAAATGGCCATGGTTATACACATTCAAGGGATCTTGTATTCTCTCCTGGAACTCTAACTCTAAAAGCTTAAACAACATGACAATTTGGTAAATACTTAGATACCTATTGACTGCTCTTCCATCAGCTGCAAGATCAAAAAAGGAGGAAATGTCAGGACAAAATTTTATGAGAAAGTAGTGTCTACAGATGGTGTTCAAGTTTTGTAGCCAAACAGATACTGAAATGAAAATAAACTTGGGAGCAAATAAATAGTGCCAGCTTTTTAAACCAGTACTACGTTTGATTTACATTTGCATGGTAATAAAAGGTTTTTTTTTTTTTACTTTTTAGCTACTTTTTTTTTTTCAGTCTAACAAGGTAATGATGCTTATAAAGTGTGAAATCCTGATTCTGCGGCCATGAAGTGAACTAAAAGCCCGATGCAGCTAGGTGTGGTGGCACACCTCTGTAATCCCAGCGCTTTGGGAGGCTGAGGAAGGAGGATCACAAATTCTAGCTCAGCTTGGGCAATTTAATGACTTAAAAAGAAATGACTTTAAAACTTTAGGCAAGATGCCTGAGAATGTAGCTCAATGTGAAGGCCCTGGGGTCTATCCCCAGTACTACTGAGCCAAAAGAGTGGGAGAAAAAGAGCATGTGGATGCCCTTCATGCTCTGCGCTGGGCAAGGCCATTTGAAGTGTTACCTTGCGTCTTGTATCACGGCATCCCCGTAGAGGGACTTGCACACCTCTGCTTGTGGGGAGGTGACAACCATTGCTCTTCTGTATCCTAATTGTTCTTGCCTTCTATGATTAGTCCTCATTTCCAGGTTGTGGCCCCAACTTATATTTAACTCTGTCCTTCCTAAATGCTTTTTATAGTTATTGATAGTATCTTAAAGTACTGGAGTTGGCACCTGCAGACTTGAAAATTCAGGAAGGATTGAATATTGATGCAGCTTATGTTCACCATGATGTTTGCTTATTTATCACGATCCTGGCATGGCAGAATGATTCTGATGGTGGCCTTACACTGCTGATGACTTAGGGGTTGCTAGAAAAATCACTGAGCATTTGTGCCTTCCAGGTCCTCCATATATATCACTAGCTTTATCACTCTGTCCTCACTCTGAATCTCCTCCCACTTTACATAGCTCCACATCTTGTATAAATGTTTCTAAACCTTCTGCTATAGTTAAGATACTGTTTCTTTTTTGCTGGTTTATCGTCTCAGAGAAGAAAAAATGAAAACCCACAATAAAGCAAACGAAATTTCAAAAAATGGTAAAATATTTTTTCCTTTTCCTTGCACCCTTTTTTTAAAAATAATTCCCAATTCTTTATTTTCCTCTAGCACAATACCTGGTACAAAGAAAGTAATCACTTTAACCTGTTGTCTGCTGTGTTGCTTTATTGTGTTTTGCAAACTGTAGTGCAATCTCATATATGGGCACAAGAGGGCACTAGTGTACCACTTTGAAATGTATTTTTATTTGACATTTTTCAAACCTATGGTTTCTCATAATTTGGACTTCTTCATTCTGAAAAAAATAAAATAAGGCTGGAGACATATCAGGCATAATCTAATCCAGGTTATTGAGATGAATATCTTAGATGGCAGGATCTGTGATAACATCACTTTAAAATATTATAGAACATTGGAAGTTATTGTATTAAAAATACTGGATATATACACATATTGGAGACAGGATTTCATTATATATTCTATGCTGAACTCACTTTAAAGCCAAGGCTGGTCTGGAATGCATGATTCTTCTGCCTCAGCTTCCTAAATGCTAGGATTACAAGCATGCACTACCATACCTAGCTATCATTTTTTATTCTGAGACAAAGTTTTGCAGCGTTGTCCAAGCTGGCATTGAACTTCAGATGCTTGTACTTAGACTCTTTTTTTTTTTTTGTACTTAGACTCTTGAGTAGACAGGTTTACAGATGTGCTGTAAATAATTTAATTCATACTGAAGATCAAGTAATTTTGCATTTCATTTAAATCATACTGCCATTTATTTGACAATCAAAACCTTAAAATATCAAAACCCATGGGGGAAAAATTGTGTATCAACATTTACTGAGTGAGAAACTTCTGTTTTTGCTAAAAGTCCCAGAAATTGTGTTCAAGAAGCTTTATCATTTTTAAAGTAGTTTGCTGTTTGTTGTAGTCTTGGGCACTTTCTTGAACTAAGTCTCTGGTTAAAGAAGCTGCTGAGGTGAAGTTTTGACAGGATTGCACAAGGTAATGAAGATGACCTAACACACTCTTTGGTCTATTATAAGACACTTTTCCTCAGTAAATCTGACATGATCACATTTCCAAAACTTCAAATTGTATTCTGAATCCGAGTCTAGCCTTGCTTTACTGTGATAGCTCCCCTAATATTTGAAAAATAACTTATGTGATCCTTATTTCACTTTATCTCCAGGCCAATGTTAGAAAGTTCATTAACTGCATCTCATATGACCCTGTGAAATCCTGTACACCCTTAATATGGTTTACTTTGGACTACATATGACCACACATCCTTTGCAATTCCTCCCACTAAGGAGTAGAGTCCATTTCCTCTCCTCGCAAATCTGGAATGCTCCTATTATTTGGGCTCTCCCTTTTTTGGTACCACGAATGAACTCATGACCTCACGCTTGCCAGGCAGGCGCTGTGCCACTGAGCTGTATCCCCGGTCCTGGAATGCTCCTCTTGCTTGAATAATAGAATGTTGCAGAAGAGATGCTATGAATTTTTGAGGCTAAGCTTTATGACTTTTACAGTTTCAATTTTAATTTGGGAATGCAATTTCTTAGCACTCAGAGACTACCAATTTTCCTTACATACAGCCCCAGTAAGTGCCTATCAAAGCCAACCACAAACGCCAAGATTTTCTCTTTGCAGTCATCCCAGTGCACAATGTTCATCCATGAGAGGATGAAGGATGTGGTCATTTTAAAGGATCACAAGAAACAATATGCTGGCTTTGTTTCAAGTTATTAAGAGAGAGAATATTTTGTAAATCAGCATAGATAAATGAGGTTACAAATGATCTCAAAGCTTTGAGTCTAAATAAGATGTGTTGGTTCTAATATCCTATAAAATAAGATTCTTTGTCTCTGATTTTGAAGTCATATCCATATAACTCCAGTAGGTTTTTACAACTATGTTTTTAGAGGTAGTGGCATTTGAAGTGATTTCTGATACTGGAACTGTTGTTTACATTACTTTAAAAAAGAAAAAATATTGACATTGGGTCTATGATTTTTGCTCAGTTCCCTGTTCTGGCAATCAAGGTGCAAAACCTGAATTTTTCCACACTTGATGGAGTGACTACCATACTTTTTAAAGTGTATTTTCTTACTGTAAACCAGAGGCTTGCACATATATCATCTCAGTTACTCAGCATTCACCTGTGTATGGGAGGCATTAAGCATACTTTATGACACACCAACGTACTTGCGAATAAGAGCACATTCGTCAGCAATTAACTCTTCAATGGCCCTGAAAAAACTTCTTTGTACTGTACCCTGGTCTTTTCTGTGAGTCTGAAATTGTTTCAAATTAAAAGCCCTGTACAAAAAAACTTCACAATTTGTTCAATAGATATAGCGATTATCTATACTACTCTTCTATTTTGTATGCAAACCAAGGGAACGTGGAAATCTTTAAAGAGAAATGATAAAAGAGATAAAACTCTCACAAAAATGCAGAATAAATAACTAAGAAGTAGTGTTCATGAACTTAGTGGTGGTGTCTGCTGTGGCTGAGATTATGGTAAAGAAACTGGAAAAGTAAAAGCAGATGCAGAGAGGGTGAGGAAATAATAAAATCTAACATGCGGTGAGTGTTCATTCTGAGATACTAACATTTTTGTTTATGTTAAACCATTTCCTCATAACACCACCATAAGGAAGTAGGTTTTGTTAGCCTAACTATAAAATAGTTGATAAAGTTGGTCCCAGGAGGTAAAAGAACTTCTCCAGTGGAAGAACTAGGGCATGAATCCAGACAGGCTGGCTCCAGGACTTGTGCTCTGAATTATTCAACTAACAACGGGGCTCTCAAGAACAAAGAACAGCCTCAACATGAGTGAGCTACACACAGTGCTAAGCAAACATCAGGGTGGCCAGGAGTTCCTCTGCCTAGTGAAAAGGCTTCTTCACTCTTTACCCTGCCAAACGAACCATAGTACATGTAAATATTTAGAAAGGAAGAAATGATTTACAGTCAGGCATTAATCAAGGGCCTATAACTGGGCAAAGTCAACAGGAGCTCACAATGCCTATGAGCTGCACCCTCATAATGAATGTGCAGCTCGGCAGATATTGGAAGGGTGTGGGGCTCACACGTACAAGACAAGGCAAGCCAACACCAAAGCCAGACTGATTTGTCTGCAAAGATACAGGAAGCCACCTTTTGATTTATTTACTTAGGGAGCAAAAGCATAAACCAATGTGCTAGCTCCCGGTCTGCCTTGTCACATACCTCAGCAAGAACCACACCAAGACAAAGAAGCTGAATTATTGCTATGCAAGTTGATGAGGAGCTAATTGCAGACTGAAGCAGAGGGTTTGGGTTGGCAATGTGTGGGTCCACAGTCCTGGATGTTGACAGATCTTTCTGCCTTCTCTTATGTGGGTCAACTTTATAAACATCTAGGGCCAGATTCTCCTGCTCAAACATCCCTTTTTCTCCTTGTTGATCAAGTCTTGCCAGATCAAGTGGTGACCTCATTCAGTCAGTCAGAGTTTAGGGTTGGAGCCTCACCTTCCCATCCCACCCAGCCAAAAGACACATCACGTGTTTGACAGCAAACTGAGTGTGTTTGACATCTGCCTTGGGCAGACTCTGTGACAGCACCAGGCATGAAAACCTGAGACGCTGTCCCATATGCCTTTCTTTGCAGCCCACTAAACTGGTTTCCTTTTCTAAAATCTTCGCAAATTCTAGGTTTTTCTTATCAAAATCCTTAAATTCAAGAACTACTTCGATTTTCAAGAATTCCATGAACCTGCACTAAGAGTTTCTCTCCTTTTCTAAATTTTCTTTTGGTGTTCTCTTGAGTTACTTGCAGTTTCCTGTGCGCCTTTCCTCCTCCCAGGCCTGCATCAAATTTGGATTTTCCTGCAATGCCTTAGGAGTGGCTGAGGTTTAGCTTCCAATGGCACAACATTAATTTTCACTCAAAAAGATTCAATCAATAAGCAAGGGAGTTCAAAATGGATTGTTTTTGTTTTTCTCCAGGCTTTATGAGGTGGCTATGGCTTTCAGTTCAATTGTATATGTATCTGATCTTAAAAGTAAATTTTATGACTGTCTCCTTTTACCTAAGTTTATGTTTGGGCCACTTTGGACCATGCCCATTACCAACCAGTAGAAGGGAGAAGATTACTTCCGCATGAAGAGACTGTGTCCTCTTAGCCAGAAGGAAGGGTGTCAGATGAGCTGCCAGGCCAATTTTGTTTTCCATCCTGACCACTGTTTTGTATGTATATTCAGTTGGTGGTTTTATAACTGTCACTTTCCTTATGAGGAAAAGAATCACACGTGGACTTGATTCTGACAATTTTCTTTAACATAATTGAAATGAAGTGACAATCAGGCCCATTTGTGTTCTTGCTGTATTCCCAGAATCTACAGCAGAGCAGGGCACACTAAGCAGGCTCCGTAAGTACTTGTTAAATAGCTAATTGAATTTCCACTCTGATTACAAATTCAATCTACACAAAAATTGCATTTGCAAGCAGATCCACGTTAATTTAAAAGCACTGACATTCATTTCCCTTTGGTTGCATTTCTCTTCAGTGAATTAATATATTTAAAATAGTTACTAGAAGTGAATCTTAACTAAGTATATAAATGTACCAAAACTCAAATCAGAAAAGGAAAGACTCAAATTCTGACCCTGACAATTAACTCAATGCTTCCAGCTTCAGAGTTCTCATTTATGAAATGGGAAGAATGCTCTCATTATCAGATGTTCTGTGAGACTGAAATGATAATGAAGGGGTAATTCTAATGCTATTATCCACTGTCTTACATTCTGTGTAAGGATTCAAATGTGAACAAACAATTCCCTTCGAGACGATTAGAAAACAGACCTTGGAAAGAAGGCATTACTACAAATAATCACCCAACAAAGAAAAGCACAAGCAGTACTAGAACAAAAGCACAAGAAAAGGTTTGATGGCCATTTTATAATACAAACTTTGTAGTTATTCTTTGTCTTTTTTTTTTTTTTTTTTGGTTTTTCTCTGGTACCGGGAACCGAACTCACGACCTTGCACATGCCAGGCAGGCGCTTTTGCCGCTGAGCTAAATCCCCAGCCCCTGTAGTTATTCTTGCTAACAGATCAGCAGGTGACTGTTACTGCAATGATGCTTTAATATATGCACAGATCTGTGTGGGGTGAGGGCCTAAGGGAAGACTGGGGTCTGTCAGGAGCCAGAGAAAGTGGGGAAAACACTGGCCATGGTCCTTATTGTGATTTCCAAAGGAGGTGGCAGGCAAGACAGAAAAAGCCTGTGGCAGGAGGCTGGGGCACAGCAATGAGGCTGGAGCATTTGGGCACAACCTACCCATTGAGGAGACTCATTAATCACCAGTGCAGAACAGCTGCACATGAGCTGGACATGGGACCAAGCATCCTGCACCTGGTACCAATCTTCTGTGTGAGAACACGCTGAGCCTGACACCACTATCAGTGTTCCAGCACATGATCAAGTGGGACCGTCTGGGTCAACCGTCAAAGAAGACAAAAAAGCTCTGCAGCAATCAACTTTGGAGCCACTGTGCTCTTGTTCCTGCAGTGGTCTGTTCTGCCTGCCAGACCTGTCTTCTCTTTCTCCTTCTACTCATCCTTTTCTCCTGAGCACTTCTCCTTTTTCTTATTTCTGCCCTAAAATAAATCTTTCACATCCACTAATTACCCTGACTTATTCACGACTGAGACAATAAGAACCTGGAAAATACTTCTGATCTGTGCTTCATCTGATGACAAGCAGGTCAGACACGTACAGATTTTTAAAAATTTGGCAATGGACAAAAGCAGAAATTACAAATTAGTCCTCTTAGAAAACAGTTATTAAAATCTTACATGTTTTAAGACAAAAGAAATAGACTGCTTTGAATAATTTCAGTGATCTCTGGGTTTGGAGGCTATTTCTAGTTGTCTGGTACTTGATTTTGGGGTGATTGGGGAAGGGCAATAGAGTCCAGAATATAAGAGCCTGTAAAAGATGTTTGGGGACCTGCACTCTTGATTGGTTCATTGCACACAAAAGGTACACTCCAGTGTGAATTGTTCTCTACCTTTGGGAATTCACCAGCCTTGGGAAGGACATTCTCCTCTGGATCAGCATTGTCCCAAGATCTCTAAGTAGCAAGATTATGAAATAAAAAGGCATAGTTAAAATAATGATTTAGAACATAGAAAGCATGGAAGTGGCCAAATGCAAGTCTCTTTCAAAGAATGAGAGCATCACCAGTCCACTTGTCTCCTGCCACAGCAGCCTGTTGGCTTCTCCACAGCGCTTGCCACAGGTTGTTTTCTTTGTGTATTCACCTATTTGTTGCCTGTTTATCCTATTAACTTGGTAGATCCATTATAAGAAATTTGCTTGGTTTCCTGCTCTAGTCCTCATTTCTTTAACAGTCCCTGTCTCACAATAGATACTCAGCAAATATTTGTTGAATAAAATCAGTAACAACAAGGTTGCTTAATAGCTATACATGTATATGTGACTTGTGTATACACGTATATTATTTTTCATACTTGTGTAAATATGTACATATTGATGGGTGTTTTTGAGCATATGGCTTGGCACAGCTACATGATCATCTCCATAACAGTGCCATACCCTCAGAGGTGATTTCAGCCTCTGGCTTTTACATTAAGGTACTTCGGTGTGACTTCTAAGATTTTCTAGGTTCTTCTTTTGTGTTGGGAATGACCTGAGCCAGCAGGGTCATTTGGTCAAGGTTTCCTGAGTTGGTTTCTGGGGCCACTTGAGGTCTGCCCCACATTTCTCCCCTGCATGGTTCTTTCTTATCTTTTTCCTTGTGTTCAAGACCCAAGAGATGGCCCAAAGAACACTAGCACATGTGCTTACAAATGAAGTCCTCATGAGGTCCTGAGTTTGATTCTTAGTATCCCCCAAAATGGAGTCCTCCTGGAGCTCCCTGGCTGAGCCTTGGCTCCAGGAGGGCAAATGTAGGAACTGCTTGCTCCTCTGACCAGCATATATATTATTACTGTGGAGGATTAAACTGCTAGGATAGTTCCAAAATGTACATCTTGGGTGACTCAAATTGTGAAGTTGAGGTCTTGCAAACATTTTTTTTTTTTTTTCAGGGATGTACAGTGTGGGGTCAGTCCTGTCATTTCTATCCTGTTTTTGCTGAGAAGACCAATACCACAGATTAAAAGTGACTAATCCAGTATAACACAAACAGTGAAAATTGAGTCCCAGTTTCCTGTAAAGACATTTTGATTTCAGATCTTGCACATGTTGTTCTGCATGAAAACATAGAGAATACATACTCTAAAGATTCCCAGATAACACAATGGACTTTGGGGAACTTGGATCACTATATGCATACGTGGATGAGCAGGTGAGTTACTGTTAAGCCGTCTTTGCTGAAGTGGCCTCCAGATTATTTCACAATTGAGTAGCTCGTCAGGTAATGCGATTCGCCACACTTTCAATGAATAGAAATCTGAAGGAAAACACTCCTTTTAATGCAATATAATGGTTTTTTTTTTTTTTTTTTTTTTTTTTTAATGTGCTTCCTGGAGAAGGGTTCTTAGGGCTCTTTGCTTTCCACTACTGTTTCTGTCTCAGGGCTTGTGAAAGAGGTGCTCAAGAATGCTTTTACTTGAGGCTTTGTTTCTCATGGGAACAGGAGGGAGTGGAGAAAATGTTCCAAACCCTCCAATTCATTTAGTGAGGAAACATGACCTTCAGCCTCTTCTTTGGTGCAGTGAATAAAAGATGGTCCTGCAGTCTGGGCCTCTGACGGCTGTATAAATACATGTATGTATGAGGAAGCAGCAGTTGCACTGGGCACAGCAAGCAAAACCAGTGGCCTCGTGGATGCTCTGGGTTTTCTGAAATTCCAGGAAATTATCACACACACCTGCCATGAAGCTGGCAACTGTCTTCTTATTGGTGGCCATCAGCGTTTGTAGTTACTCTGGTAAGTAGTCTGAAACATAGGCTATTTCTCTACTTTTCTGTTAATGAAACACAACTGTTAAGCCTGCCTCACTGATAGTGGAAAATGGCAGAAGGAGTTTTAGACTCACCAAAATGGAATTGTTGGAAGGTATAATGGACTCCCCCGTCACCCAAGCTTGAACCTAATATAAGTACTGTCCCTAATGCATCCTGCATAGCAAGTTAACAATTTCCACAGAAGTTCACTGAAATATATTCCCTGTTGGACACTGGTGGCTATTAGTCTTCTTTAATTTATGTAAAATATGATTTTATAACTTCTTTCTTTTATGCTTTTAAAAATATATGGAGTCATTTGCTATAATCTCACTGGGTCTCCTGAAATAGCTACATTTATCCATTTGCCTACACAAAAAATTTATTAAAGAGGCTACAACTTCTGGGGCTCTAGGTAAGCACTGTAAAAATCATGCATAATTCAAACATTGTTCTCAAGGTCTGACAGTCCTCTAGGAGAGATAAGCCTTCTACCAAAGTTACTGCAACACTGCACTACTGTAAATGCACAATGAGATACATGAATAGAGCTCCATGGGTGTACCAAGGGGCGAAGAGTTTAATTTCCAAGTAAGGATATAGAAACTGGCTTCTTGGAGGAGAATGGGAACTGAGACTTTCCTTTTGGAAGAAATCGTTGTAAGCAGCAGGAAGGAACTTCTGGGTGCAACAGAAGAATGCTTCATAACAGCCGGTACCCACTAGGGAAGAGCAGGTTTGAAGGTCTCCTCCAGGAGCATGTAAACATAGACAGAGAGAGCATACACCAAAATGTCTACTATAAGAAGGGCAAGGATTCATCATGGCACACCAGGTGCTGCCTACACTAACATAGGTCATGTGGGTTTGTGATTTTTATTGAAACGTTTCAGGAATTTGTAATTTCATTAGTTTTGGATATCTTGTTGTTCTTTAGTGTCCAAGGATAAATATTTACAGGCAAAGTGGCAGAAGAAAGGAAGGTGGGGGGAAATAAGCGTTTCCCCATTAGGGAAGAATTTTGGAGAGAAAATACATGAGAGGATAAAGGTGGGAGGTAAGAACAGCCTCCATTTTTATAATTTCAATAAGGAAATCAAAAAGTTGCCAAAGGAAAATGAACTATGATAGGTGTTAGGCAGCACACACATGAAAAATGAACTATGACAGGTGTTAGGCAGCAGAAGGACACATGTATGGTCACATGCATGTATGCATTTATATATCTGCTAATTTTTTGTACATATATACATCATACATATTTTTCCCAGTTTCCCCCTTTCTTTGCATTCTTCTTCTATGCAAAGGTTATCTTTCCAAAATCAGTTGTAAGGATACGGTTGTACATTTCAAAGCCTTGGTAGATCCCCTTGTCACTAGGGGAAAAAATTTCCATAGTCATTGGTATGGCATCCAAGGCTTTTCAAAATCTCATCTCACTTGGTTTAATGTCACTGACTTTACCTTCCAGCTCTTGGTTATAGCCCACTGGAGTTCTGCTTTCCAGCCTTTCTAGGTAGAAGACACACTACTGTGTGTGTGCTGCGGTCTTAACATCTTTTGCTGATCTTGTTTCTAAAATGCTGCTGCTCCTCTTTACCTTGTGATCCTGACCTCTACCTCCAGACACCTCTCTAGCATTCTAGGACTATTCCTGTAACACCCTCCCACATTAGTTAGTCATCCTTTCCTTTGTGTTTCCACAGAACTTTGTCTGTAGTATTATCATGCTGTGTGCTGCAGGGCGGCATACAGATTCATGTGGTCGACCAGACAAGGTAGGGTTTCTGAATAAAGCATCTTGTCTCATTTGTCTATGTAGCTGTAGCAAATGGTATAGAGTTGGTGCTCAATTAAGTTATAGCATTATATTTAGTTGGTAGGGAGCAATTTCTTGGATTGTGACTTGGTTCATTCTATGAGTAGAGACTTATTAGAGATTTTCATTTTTGCCTGACAACTGTGAGCTCTGGACAGAGCCACGTATAAGATATTTACTTATTCATTCAACCACTAGCATCTACTGCTTGCTTATTGCATGCTGGGATCGGTAAGCAATGCAATACAGTAGGGAACAAAATATAAATTCCTTGTTCTTGTAGAATTCTAATGAGAAGATGAAGGTGATGAAAACAAGACAAAGTCATAGTTATTGAGGAAAGAGAGTTGCAGTGAGGCAAAGAGCAAATACAAAGGCCCAGAGGGAAAAGTTCTCATGGGAATCAAGACAAGGAGGTCAGATGGGGTACTGGAGGGTGGAGTGGAAAGTGGCGAGTGCATAGTCAGGGCCAGATTGTGCCTGTCTCACTTGGTTTCTCTTTTGCCCTGTAGCTACTGCCTTCCTCATCAACAGGCTGCCCCTTCCTGTTAACAAAGTGTTGCCTCTGGATGTTCTCTCCTTATTGGACCCATTAAAGCGTCTTCTGCAAACCCTGGGCATTTCTGTTGAGCACCTTGTGGAAGGGCTAAGGAAGTGTGTGAATGAGCTGGGGCCTGAGGCTTCTGAAGCTGTGAAAAAACTGCTGGTAACTATGCCTTCCAGGGCTGATTTTCCCAGGGGGAGGGCTCAGTCACCCTGCAGACCACCCCATCATCCTCTCACTTGAAAATGCGTATGTCTCCTCTCCTGACTATATTTGTGAGATATTCAGGTTCTCCTGGAGTCTCATGGGAAATGCAATTTCTACAAATATGAAAGCACTGCTGAGTAACAGGGACCCTTGTTCTATGACTAAGAGCTTTGTGATTCTCGAGGAGACGTAACCACTTGAATCTGTTTCCATGTTAGCAAAATGGCGGCTACATAATATAATGAATGTGAATCGATTTCTAAGCTGCTTTTATTTTTGTTTTTGCCTTTCTGCTTTTCAGGAAGCCCTGTCACACTTGGTGTGACATCAGGATAAAGACAGAATGCAGGAGAAAGTGGAAGGAGCACGATGTCCCCACCTCCCGCAGCTGCCACTCGTCCACTCGGACAGAGAGTCAATGTCCTAATGTGTTGTGTTCCTGAAGAGAATGAGTAAAACAATGAATAAATTTTCAGTTCGTCCTGTCTTCATTTCTGGGGGCCTCACTAGACGCACTTTGACCTGGATCATAGACTAGAGGGCCTGTTGTTATGAAAATAACTTAGCATTTCACATAAGACACTGACATCACTTCTCTTTTCTTTATCTTTAAGTTACATTTCCCACTTTTTTTTCAACTGTTCTTTATTGATGGTGGTTCTAGAAACCTCACTTTTCCAGTTTTAAAGAAATGGTTGAGTTTAAGAAATAAAAAAAGGAAATTCAAAGTATTGTCTGACAAGACTAGTCTCACTTCGTTGGTTTGGGGTCTACATCATCAGAAAGGTAGTCTGTGAGGTTTGTAGGTACCGTAAGGCCACTCCTTACCTTTCATAGAGAATCCTTGGACAAAGGCATTTTGAATTCTCTACGTTCTCTCAGTCTATCTCTCCATCCTGTCACCTACAAAAATGCCAGAATTATTTTCCCATTGCATAATTTTTTTATTTATTTACTTTTTTTAGTATTTTTTGTTTGTTTGTTTTTCTTCTGGTACCAGGAATCGAACTCACGACCTTGTGCTTGCGAAGCAGGCACTGTGCTACTGAGCTAAATCCCCAGCCTGCACAATTCTTTTTAAAACAGAAAACATTTCCAACTCCTGAACATGGCCTTTGTGTTCTGGCCTTTGCCTACATGTCTAATCCCATCAATACTCTTTTCTTCATGTGTGTGCCAGTCCAGTCACACTAGACAGATAACTCTACCGTTTTCCTGCCAACAGTCTTTGTACACTGTCCACAGCACGTCACCACCAGTAATCCATGCTAGAACCACTTTACATATCTGGTCATTCACTGTTTTGCTTATTCATTTTATTTTAGGTACTCAAATGTGAACATTTATTTATTTTTCAAGAGAAAAACACAAAATGATTAACCAATCAGCAAAATTATAATGCAGTTAAATGCAACTAGTCATATACTCTTCACCCAAAATAAAAGGGGCCTAGATATTTTAGTTTTTGATTCATATCATCCAAACATCAGTAAGGTACAATAGCATTAATAATACATACTGTATTTAACCTATGCCCATTATTTGCCCATAATTTACCCCACTGGTTCTCAACTAGGGGCGATGTTGCCCTCCAGATAACATCTGCCCACATCTAGACACATATTTTATTATTACAACTAGGGGAGGGGTTTAAACAGACATCTATCAAGTAGAAGCTGGAGACGTCACTAAACAACTGCACATGAACGTAAACAAAAAATTTCCAGCACCAAATATCAGTAAATGCTAAGGCTGAAAACCACTGATTTACCTTCCTCAAAATAACTGTTGGAAAGATGAGTGTATTTATACATTCACTTACAACATCATCCTTATCTTGGACAAAGTGCGTTATAATTTTAAGTGGTGAGGCTGGGGGTGTTGGTCAGTGGAAGAGCATGTGGTTAGTACTTAGACTCTGAGTTGAATCCCAGCACAAAAGAGGAAGTTAAAAAAGGAAGGTGCTTGAATGGTCTGAATGGCTCTCTATAGGCTCATTATTTCCAGAAATATGCAAGTAGATCATATTTTCTTACTTTCAGAAAGCAACTCGAGTCACCTAAATAATGTGGACCAACTGCATTAATTTCTCAGTACTTACCTCTGTCTGCTCTGTACATACGTATCAGATTTAATCAATTAGTATTGGAAATGACTGCTTCACACCATACTATTAATGATAAATATATTCTGTACTTTCAAAGAAAAGAATATTCATTAAATATTTGAAGTTTATTGGACTAATGGACATAAATTTCTTTAATGACATTATTAAAGTACTCATTTGCTATGAGATATAGATCTAGTCAAATTTTATCCATAAAGTATCAATTTTGGCCAATAAAGAATTGCTACATTTCCAAGGCTTTCTCAAAATGCCTGTTAGCATTTCAATATATGCATTTTTTAAAATATGCCTTTTGATCTAGCAAGTCAGTTCTGAAAATATTTTATAAAATAATGAAAACATCAGTGCCTGAGTTCATGGGTATAAGGATATTTATTGCAGCATCCTTTGAAGAGCAGATAAATAAGTATGAATGTCCATTCATAGGGAATTGATTAAATTCTGAGCTACTGGGCAGCTTTTCAAAATTTTTGGTTATGTAAACTAAATACCATGAGATGTTATTAAATAAGAAGGAAAAGCTAAAAAGTTACAGTGCAGACTCAAATTTCTCTCTACATGTGTATGGTTAGATATGTTCAAACAAACAAAGGGAATACAGTTAATACTGGTGGCTCATAGGCCTAGTTTGGGGATGATGGTATTCAACTGGAAGACTGCCAACTTTCAAGTATATATGCATATATGTGTATAATATAATTGTTAACTTTTAAACACACGTATGATATATTGCCCCTTTTCTTTCTTTTTTTTTTTCTTTCTGGTCCCGGGAATCAAACTGACGACATTGCGCTTGCCAGGCAGGTGCTATGCAGCTGAGCTAAATCCCCTGCCCCATGCCCCTTTTCACACAGCATATACAGGTATATATAATATGTCTAAAATATATTTATATTTTATATACATTTAATAATATATAAATTTTAATGTAAATTTTAATATTATATATATATAAATATTTTAAGGCAGAAGAGACTTCCATTAAGTAAAAGAACATTGTAGATTATAAAGCTTTGGAAGATCATGCTTTAATTCACGTTTCCCATACTCTTCTGCATGAGGGGCCTACATATGATACATATAAATATATATATATTATATATATATTTATGAATGACACATCAATAAGTTCTAATCATATAAGTATGCTAACTTTTAAATAAATTTTCCTTTAATTTTCCTTCTTCAGTGATAAGTGTATGCTACTTTAATAATTTAAGAGGAATTTTGAAGAAAATATTTATTTAGCTTTATTAGAAAATATTTCTCTCCCCCTCAAAACAAAAATGACAAAAAGAAATCTTACAGCATATTTAAGCACTTAATTAAAAATCAGGGTCTGTAGAATCACAGGTATGTGTTCAAATTCAGGTTCCTCCACCAGTAGTCAGGGTGGCCTGGGACAGGGTCCTTATAAACTTTCAAGTTCTCATTTACAGCATTTCCAAAGGGAACAGTAATATCTAATTCCTGTGCTTGATGTGAGCATAAGTGAAGGACCATCCACGGGATGCACCTCACGGACACTGGTTCCTTTACAGTGGTGGCAGGTTGGAAGGATCATAGTCCATAATCCATCAGTAAATAGAAAGCACTGCCACAGTCTGGGATCTGCTTTAAGATTTCTGCCAAGGTTTAATTGCCCTTCCTTTTTCTTATCCATGTCTCCAAATACGTTACTAACTGTTAACACATGGGCAAAAGATCATTACCTCTGAGGAGTCTTAGCAATCCCACAGGGCAACAGTGGGTTTGTCCCGGTTCCCATGTTACCATGTCCATGCCTCTGTTTTACCATATGATGCTGAATATGCCTCATTATGTGCTCATATCCTGTGTGGGAAGACAAGCTACCTGAAGTCAAGAATCATGGGATTTTCAACATTGTCCCCTCTGACCTTGCCCTAAGGTGGAAGGTTTATGATTTTCATTTATTCCTTTAGTGCAGAATACAAGGATATTTATTAAACTTTTTTTTAATAGACACTGTTTTTACTGCTCACTTAAGCCAGGAACATTGAGCAAAAGAGTCACAATTCTTGCCTCATCAAGATCCATTTTAGTAGAGATAGATAAGAAGGAACAGAATGCATCAAGTTTTACCACTGTGTTGAAAGATGAATACTATGAGGAAAACAAAAGCAATGTAATTTTAAACAGAATAAACAGAGACTCAAGCAAGAAGGTAGCATTTGTAAAAAGACTTCAAGAAAATGGAATGAGCCATATGGCTATCTCTGAAGGTGTATTTTAGGCACAGGTAAAAGAAAATTCAAAACCCTGTGGAAAGAGGATGCCTGGAACAGTTAAAGGCAATCCAGCATTCTAGTTGCATGGGGTGGAGGGAGCACAGAAATAAGCAGGAGGATAAGGATGAGAAGTGGGTAGCTCAAGCAAGATCTTAGCCACTATCATATGATAATTAAAAATACAGCTTCTACTCAGAATGAGATGGGAATGGCAGAAGGAATTTATATGGTTTCTTTTTGGTTTAAAGGGAAGTAGCCTCTCTGCCCAATAATTGTAAGAGCAAAATGTAAATTTCATCAAGTGTTTGAGGCATGGTAGGAACTTTTGGAATGAGGACAGAGAATAGGAACGATGTGAAGTATGTCCTCGGAGGTGTCAGGTGAATGCTTTGTTGAGAATCAGGCAAAGCCACTTGGCATTTTCACTTAGCCTCTACTAGCTTTGGTATCTTAAGTATGATATAAAGGTTCCTCCCTGAGCTTGTTTTTTCAGCCATGTGCAGAAAACAATGACTTATTAACTTGCTTCAATCACATGATTATTAGGAGGTTACAAAGAGATTATAACATCATAAAATAACACTACTACACAGAGAAAATAGACTCTTGATCTTTCGAAACACGCGTACCTGGTGGCTGCAGACATAGGTCATGTTGGAGGGTGAGAAAAGAAGTCAACAAAGGAAGAGGAAATGTGCACTAGGAAAATCTAAAATCTCTGGCTCACTGGAGATCTTGGACACCTACTTGACAGTGCACCAAAATCCAGTATTCATTTAATACCCGATATCCACCCCATCCACCCACCCACAGCAGGAAAAAGTGATTTCAATATGTACCACAGGTGAAGATAAAGGCAGGGAAGCTCTTGTAAAGCATGTTTCCCATGCATGTGTGGTGCATTGATTAATGTGGGTGTAGTAAATATATAATATAGGTCCAGATTAGCAACTCATAATCTGAAAAACGTCTTGGAACCACATTTGGTGGAGAGAAATAATCTATGCTGAATACATATGCTCAATAAAACAGATATTTAAGGTAACTTTGTTAAAACAGATGCAATATTTGAAATTCTCCAATCCCTAAAAAATGCAGAAGGTATGTGGGCTGAACTTATTGTAGAATGCAATATGTATTTTTCAGTATTTATTAGGTATTCACTCTTGACTTAACCACTCTATATTATTAAAAGTTCTATGTGTTGTGTACAAATCTATAATGGCTAAGTTAGAATAGGAAGACAGTCTAACAAACAAAAAAAAACTATTGGAAATGCAATGGAGGTGCTTTTAAAGTCAAAGTACTTGGGAAGGACAAGATCTAAGGCAGCTCTTGAGAACTCAGTAGCAGAAACACATAGACTTGTTTTACACTAGAGTGCTGCCTTCATGGTCTTTCATTTTAGTCTTGTCTCACTCTATACATGAAATAATTTTGTGGCAATTTTTCTAACAAGTGAGCAGGAGCCACAACAGTGGATCCAAAGACCCACCTCTGTGTTGTTGGTAGTGTGAAGGAGGGCACTGAGCTTTGCAAAGATTCATTCCTCCATTGCCCATACTGTGCTATTCTCTGAGAATAATAATGACCCCATGGAACAGCAATGACCTTGTTAATGAAAAAGGGTCAGGTTTTCCTTTACTGTAGCAGGAATACGGGCTCAAATATTTTTTGAACATCTTCCTAAAAAAGATAGTAAAGCTTTGAAATGTCATATATTTGTAGGAGTTCAGAGCGTACTCTTTTTTTGGTCTGCCTATCTGCAATAAGGATTTTCAGAGTGCATGTACTCCAGGCCTCCATAGTGAACAGAAGTCTAATGTAGTGTGTTATGTCGGTCTTTGGAAAAGAAAAACTGTAAGCCACCTATAAGGGCATTCCCATCAAAAAGCGTAGCTGTGAAGTCTATAGGATAATGCAGATATGTTCTGCTATTTTGACTAAAGTTTTACAGGGATATATGTCTTGTGACATGTCTTCTCATTGAAGTCAATGGCAGGGTTTGAAATAAAATGTTCTTTGTTACTCTTTAGACTGAGATTTGCAATGTTTTTTCTGTTACCTACCAGCTCTGCAACCTTGAACTTGTTACTTTATCTGTGTTTTAGTTTTCTTTTTCTTTTTTGGTTTTTCTCCAGTACCGGGAACCAAACTCACGACCTTGCGCTTGCCAGGCAGGCGCTTTTGCCGCTGAGCTAAATCCCCAGCCCTGTGTTTTAGTTTTCTTATTTTAAAACATTCTATGATTAACCTGGTGAAAAAGAAAAAAAATATATATATAATGCATTCTAGTATTATAGACATTATGTATAATACATGTAATAACTTTTGTATCCTTAACAAATTTAAGCATTCCCAGAAAAATTTACTGATAACAACAAAAGTCTCTGAGCTCCAAGAGGGCTTATTTATTTTGTCCTTTTAGACACAAAGTCTAAGTGAAAATGATTACGTTCAGGTGAGTTCAGGGCCCAAGTCCTGGCAACTTGCTGGGAACTACCTCAAGGGCTCGGTCCTGGACAACTTAAGAAGCAGAACTGGAAAAGCAGGAATTAGCTGCCCATGCATTGTCCAGGAGCCAGAAAGGTGTGTCCTCAGAAACAGAAGCCAGACACAGGGAAACAACTGCCATCCACAGAGAGGTTAAGACTTAAAAGGTAATGAAGGCCTTCTACCATTTAACATATTTGTCCTTTTGTATTTTAAAATGTGAGAGAATTTATAATGAATTGAACTATGGTACATATTTGAGGAAATAAGTAAATAATAACAAAAACAAAAGTCAAGGGACAGAAGGGAAGAGTCAGAAACAAGGATGGAGAGAGAATGCACATAGATTTAACACAAGGATACACTACGGCATCGGTTTCACTGTGAAATCCTGAATCGATGGGAGGTAGAAAAAGGCACAGGTCGAATCACATAAATCTTATGATCAGAAAAGAGGAAGCAAACCTTATGGGAGGTGCATTTTTTTCTAGTTCTAAATTCTGAACTAAAATTTTTGCATAAGATTATATAGAGGAGATAATAAGTCATGTATGTATAAGTTCAACTTCGTGCAGTTTGGATCATTATCTGCATCAAAATTTTCAGTTCATTTGCCTCGTAGATAGCATCTGGTGAAATTCTGACTCAGTAAGTCTAGTGTGTCCATAGAGCATCATAATCCAATAAGTTGTATAGAAATTAAGACCTCATAAAGTGCTTCTTACCTGTTATTTTTAAAAATCTTAATAACCTAAGGAGGATTATCACAGGTTTTATGCAGGAAAGGCAATTTATACTTAAATTTGGCAAGTGATTAAATATGCAGAGAGGTGCAACTTCAAACCTGTGGTTTGAGCAATGCTAGGCAATAGCAGTTGAAATTTTGTTACTAGAGATTCTCAGTCTATTGGATATTATGCCCATGTGGTTCAGCAGAAGTTGAAAGGATCTCACATTAATCAGACATCTAATGATTAGATCTCTGTTACTTTTCTAGATACTGCATGTCTACTCATTATTTGAGATGGTGTGCAGAATCACATACAGTTCATTTTCTTTGTAAAGCTTTCTTTCTCTCTCTCTCTTTCTTTCTTTCTTTCTTTCTTTTTTTCTTCTTCTTTTTGAGACAGTGTCTCGCTATGCAGTTCAGGCTGGCCATGAGCTCACTTTGTAGCCCAGGCTGGTCTTGAACTTGCAAAGATCCTCCTGCCTAGGCCTTCGGAGTGCTGGAGGCGTGCACCACCATTGTTGTAAAGCTTTCATAACGCTCACCCCTGCCTCCAAGTGTCCAGTCTCATTGATTTTTCCCCAGGTATTACCAAAACTCTTTCAAACATAGTTTTATAGTTGTTCTCCACAGTTATGGACTATAGTATTCCAAACTAAGTTGGGGGTAGGAGGAGGAAAAGGGGATGAAAAAAGGCTTGAGATGTCTGATGTACATGTATCGAGTCTGCATAAGGAATGTAAATATTATGTAATGCAAACATGTACATTGCATTATGTAATGCAAAAATTAAAGTGTTCTAGGTATAAAAATAACAACAACAAAAAGAAACAAAGTCACATTTTCTACCCTGGCGAAACAGGTATTGCTGTCAATCATTTAATTCTCAAGTGATCACTTTATTTTGACCAGAAAAGGCATAATACAAATCCAACTTTTATAGCTATTTATTAAATGCCCAGCCCTAGCATTTAAAAAGATACCTTTGATCATATTACACACACACACACACACACACACACACACACACACACACTTTTCTTCTATCTAGTTGAATTTATTTTTTATTCCATCATGTTTTTACATTCTACATTGAGGAATTCTTCCCTAGGGTATCTAAGATTTGGAATATCTTAGTTATTTTTCTCTTGTTGCTGAGACAAAAATACCTGACACCACAAGTTAAGGAAGGAAAGGTTTATTTAGTTCACAGTTTGTGGAGGTTTCAGTCTGTAATCAGCTGGCTCCAAGGCAAGGTGGTGTGGCTGAGGGGCAATAGTTCAGGGCACCAAAAGCCAGCAAAAGCAGCAAGGGCACAAGGTGGGGAGAGCAAGCCTCTTTTCCTCCCTTATACTGTAAGCAGGCTACCACTCTTCTATGGTGCATGTAGTACTCACAGTCTCCGTACGCTCCTCTTGCACAGGGTGAGATGTCCACAAAGTGAGGACCCTGTCCCCTGCTGAGTGGCTTAGTTAAACTTCTAAGCTTCTCAAGTTGACATGATGTATCAACCAGTACATTTGGTTAAGAAATGTAAAGATTTATGTGTAGCTAAATATATCTGGCATTAAGATCTGGAGCAATTAAGTTTCCCATATTTTTCAAATTTATAAGGAGGGAAGTCTGACTTCCCCAGAGTTTTGAAGGGATTTCTCTATGGTACCCAGCCTCTCAGTTGGCAAGTCAGAGACTGAAATTACATACTCTCTATGTCTTCTCCTCTTTTGATTCCTCCATGTTGTCTTGCTTGTTGAACTGCCTCAGAGAGCAAGCCTCTAGGGTGGTACCTCAGCGATTTGAGGTGTGTGTGTCCATGGTTACAGATATGTACAAGTCCCCTGAATAAAGGCAGTGTTAACTGCAATAATAGGAAGTCTCTTAAATATAGTATAGTATATACTATACTAGTACCTGGCCTAGAGTGACAGTTCAGAAGGGGTGCATAGGACATATCTTGATTCCAACAGCCAAGCTTTATTTCCATCCTTAGACACAGGAAAGTGTAGGTTAAGTTCTGAGGTAATGTGATAGTAGTTTCTGAGCTTACACTACTCATACTGAATTTATGAAATGGAGCCAGTAGGGCAGGGGACATTCCTAGACTAGGTACCAAATAAAAGTTGGGAAAGGCCATGTTTCCTGAAGTTTCATATAAGGCAATGCATGCAATCAAAGGGGTAGTGTGCTGTTTCAATGTACATCTTGGGGAAAGTTTGAGATCATATAGTTTAATCATTGTTCACTTCTCCTTCTCACTGGACTATTCTGCTCTGTTCTCCAGTAGCACTATGGTTTACAGATACAACACAAAGTCTGGAACCATGCTACTCGAGTCCAAATCCTGGTCTCTTTGTTTATTACTATAGCCATATTCACACATCTTACTGAGCCTTTGTTTCCGTATTTATGAAACATAATAATAACAATGCCTTGTGTAGCACTCAGGGAGGCTATGGAGGAGAATCCCAAGTATGAGCCCAACTTGGGCAATTTAGTGACTTAGGCAGACACTGTCTTAAAAAAATTTTTTTTAAAAGAGGGTTAGTGATGTAGCTCAGTGAAGACATACTGGGTTCAGTCTTTAGTAAAAAACACAATAAAAAATATTTATTTTTATGGGGACTATGAATTCAGTTACATACTACCTCACACTTACTGTCTAGAACAAAGTAAGGACTCTCTTTGTGACAGTTACTGACATCACTTTTCTAGCTCTACCATTTCTGCTTGTAGATTTCAATATCCATTCTCAGGAGAAAACTTAGTAAAGGAAAATCAGGTATTTCTGAATACTGAAACTATATGAAAGAGAAATTGACAGTCTTCTCTCCTTTTATGAAGTTCAGAAGATTTTATTCTTTTACTGAGCAACTACATCATAGCGTGGGTCTTTAGATTTTCAGTGTGTACTCTCCACCCATTCCATAGGCTGAACTTGTACAAAGCAAGTGTTGTAGTTTGAATCTAGGAAGTCCCCACGGCCCACATGTCGGAGTCTTGGTTCCCACATTGGGAGGTGGTGGAAACTCTAAGAGGCGGAATCTAGTGAGAGGTTTCAGATCATTAAAGTCATGCAGGAGCTCCAGTGGTGCAATCAGGTAGAGTGTGGTACTTAAATATTAAAGGCATGCTTCAAAGTGAATTGTGAGAGCTGGATCTGTTCCTATTTCCTGCTTTCACTTCCTGGTCATGAGATGTACATTAGTCAGGTTTTCCTCACTAGGACGAAATACCTGGCACCCACAGCTTAAAGGAGGAGATGGTTTATTTTGAATCCTACTCTCAGAGGTTTCAACAATGGTTGGGTGTCTTCATGGCAGAAACACCAAAGCAGAAGTGCACACTAGAAGAAAGCTGCTGAGACCAGGGTACCTGAGAAGGAGAGAGTAGGGGAAGATCCCAAGAGCAAGGGGTCCAGGGACCAGATAAACTCCTAATGCCTTGCCCACGTGACCCACCCAGACACACCCTGAAGATGCTTTACTAATCTCCCATGGCTATGTCAAGCCAATCAAGTTGACAGTGAAGATTAATCACCCCAGGGTGAATGGCTCTGCTCTGCCCTGCACTCTTGTCTTTATGTACATACCTTCTCAAGCAGTGGGGCCAACCACCCATGGACTGGAACCTTGAAAACTGTCAGTCAAGATAACTATTTTATTTATTTATTTATTCATTTATTTATTTTTGAGGCAGGATCTCACTCTGTAATTCAGGCTGGCCTTTATCTTACTATGTAATCCAGGCTGGTCTCCAACTCCTAGCAGTCCTCATGCTTCAGCCTCTCCAGTGCTGGGATTACAGGCCTGGCCACCACACCTGGCTCAAATATTTTCTTTTTATGTTGATTATCTCAGTGCTTGTGATAGTGTCAGAAAGCTCACCAGTAACAAAATCCCAGCAAAATAGCAACAGGAACCAGATCATTTCACCCGTATTTACTGATGTCACCACACAAATTTTCTTCTTCATATCTATATGTAATACTTACATGTATATATGAATATATATGTGCAATACTACAATAAGAAAAGTACAGTAAGAACCAAAAAGTACACCTTCTCTGCTTGTAGGTGCACAGGTGTCTGAAATCATTAAAAAGAATCAGACAGACCCTTTTTTGATCCAATACAGTATTGTCTTGGTTACTTTTTTCTTGTTGCTGGGACAAAATACCTGACGCCCAAAATTAAGGAAGGAAAGGTTTATTTTGCTTACAGTTCATGGAGGTTTCAGTCCATACTTGGCAGATTACAAAGCAGACTGGCACATGGCAAAGAGCTACAGCTCAGGGTGCAGAACACAGCAAAAGCAACAACCACACACCAGGGCGGAATGGGGGAGGCATAGCCTCAAGCAGCTTCTTCCTCTACCTTACATATGCAAACTATCCACCCCAGGGTGGGTATAGCTCTCTCACCCACAATTATTCAACTCTAAAAGCCTGCCCCGTGACCACATGAGGCTTTGGAGGGGACACACAGACATAACCATAACAAGTATGATTATTTTACTTGTAAATTATACATTTAAAAATCATCTGACAAGGTCACTTTTGATGACTGTTCTCCTAGTTTATCAGCAAATTCCATAAATATTCCTAAAAAAGAAAAGAGAGAAGAATGAGAGGTAGTAATGAGCTATGATTTAGACTGAATGGGGCTATTAGTGTGCTCACAAAAAGGTCTTGTAATGATTGAACCAAATTTTTCAACTTCAGATTTTCCTATTTCAGAAAGAAGTAAGATCTAAGACTCTCATAATAGTTCATCATTGACAAGAAATTTATGCATAATTATCTCTGGATTTCCCAACAAATTGATTGGCTGGATGTCTCTTTAGACATAAATTCCTTAAAGACATGTTCTGGTATATTTGTTAGTTGACATATCCCCAGCACCTACAACAATGCCTGACATACAGTGTGAGTTAATAAATATTTGAAGAAAAAATATTTATTATATCTTTTTATATGTGATAAAACTCTGAACCTCAAAAAGATCAAACTATTCCTCCAACACTAAGTGAACTTTACACTTTAGATCTCCAGAGATATTATGAAATTCTCACATTTTATACTATACTCTGTTGCTTAAAGATTGAGTAGCAAGGTACTTTCTGAGAAGGTAAAAGATGACCAATGTATGGTTTGTGAAGAGATAATAGAGCCAGTAGAGAAAACAAACACAATTAATTTGAAATAATATGAAAATAAAACTATTATGAAGCTCCCTAAAAAAGCATTATATATATTAGAATATAAAAAACTAAATTTTGTAATTGTGAAGGTCTATGACTTCCACATAGATCTTCATACATAGATCATACATAGATCTTATTTTTACATTAGACTTTAGAAAATCATTTAGACTTGAAAGATAAGCAGAATAGTATTAGAATTTGGGGGTAGTCATTGCTGGCAGAGTGGATAAAAGCGTGTGCAAAACTATCTGTGGTTTATACAAGCATAATCTTCCCTGAAAACAAAAATCACCTGTCACCAGACATCAGATGTTGGTTACAGGAGTAAGAAATGTGACTGAAAAACATCAGCATCAGGGAAAGAGATTTACCATCAGCTTAATGTATTTATTCTAGTTTGCAAGCAATAGAAATTCATAAAAGAGTTTTTCAAATATGGAAGCAATAAGAATAATTTTTTTATTTTTGAAGAAATGCTTAAAGATTTGCCAAAATTCTGAATGAGACAAATGTGCAATGCAAGAAAGAGGCACGAATGGAAGTGGTAAATAAAACAATGGGCAAGATATGCATAGATTAAAATATGTGTCAGATTCTGGCTTATATCCTGCCACTAGATGCAGCTGTAAAATTTAAATACATCAACTCACTTGTTACTTTAAAGCCAGCCATAAGTTGTGGCTTAATTTTTACTTGTCATTTATGAATAGGATTTTGATATGTGTACAAAGTATTAATTTACTATGGTCTCTGCAGTCAAACCTCTCTGTTAGTGTGAATCTCTATGTGCAGTCTCTCCCCAGTACTAGCATCACCACCTCAGTTCCACCTCAGATCATCAGGCACTAGATTCTCATAAGGAGAACACAAACTAGATCTCTGGCAAGCGTAGGTCACAATAGGATTCATGTTCCTATGAGAATCTAAGACTACTGCTGATCTGACAGGATGTAGAGCTCAGGGGTAATGCAAGTGATGGAGAATGATTATTAGTACAGATGAAGTTTTGCTCACTCACCCTCCACTTACTTTCTGCTGTGCGATCTGATCCCTCACAGTCTACATACCTGTACCACTCTGTCTCCCGGGGGCTGTGGACACCTACCTTAGAGAACAAAAGCAAATAC
Organism: Chinchilla lanigera; assembly: GCF_000276665.1. Classification (NCBI taxonomy): domain Eukaryota; kingdom Metazoa; phylum Chordata; class Mammalia; order Rodentia; family Chinchillidae; genus Chinchilla; species Chinchilla lanigera. The sequence continues at coordinate 6,318,669 of NW_004955415.1, read as the reverse complement.
AATAGGAAATACAACAATAAAAGAGGAAAACAGCTATGAATTTTAGTAATTTGTGGAGAAACATGATCTGTAGCACCATGCCCAGCCAAATATGTTGATTTAAGCAGATCAGAGATTACAAGAAGACCCCCCAATTATTCTACATAGAAATGGTTCTTTACATATTCGTTATGTTTGAGAATCTAATAGAAGTCATGAACCTTTTCTTTTTGAAAATACAAGAATTTGCATCTAAATAAAGTATGAGTGAAAAATCTAACAGCTGTGGGAAATTGTAAGGCCCAAGTATGCAGCCCAGAAATCAGAATGACTTTTATATCAGACCACTTGGCTTGCTTATTTACAAATAAAAGGCATACCTTTAGCCTTGCCTTCATATCAGTGTAACATGGAATATAGGAATATTATATTTAAAAAAATAAACTACATTGGATCCTGCAGCAGGTGGGTAATAGACCACATTTTGTCAAACTCTGGTTATGCAGGACAGGACTAAAGAGCAGCAGCATAGAGAAGCAGAGACGGAAACTATATGGAACTTCAGGAGAGGGAGTTTTATCTTGGAGAGCTGAAGGAGGAGGGATTGACATCAGGAGGGTGAAGTAGCAGTATAAAATAAAAGCTGTGTAGGTTGAAATCAGTTGTATTAGGAATTAGGCCCATGGTCTTAGAGATAGGATGAAAACATCAGAAAGACTCTGAGGTGGGTAATTGTTCATAAGGTAATCCATCCTGACCAAAACTAACAGGCTGAGAGATACTGAGAGATTCTCTCAGGAGAGATTATCTGCTGTCTCTGTCACTCCTCAAACTACTCCAGCTATAATATAAACTCAAGACTCATAATATCTGTCACTAATGAACACAGCACTACCCTTTGCAATGTAGCACCAAGGTCAGGACCAGAAATTGGCTTTCTATTCCCTCATCCAGGGCTCATCATTTTCCCTATTTGGTCTTAAGTGGGGGCGGATATATGTAGGACAATATTTTTCAGGGTACAATAATGCATTGATGTGTAGTATAAATTTCCTTTTTTATTTATTTTGACACAATATGGTCATTATTATCAGGAAACAGGACGAAGGCAAGGTTCGTCTCGGTGCTTACGATCCCCTGGTCATGGAGCGAAGGATGAAATCAACTGCATTCTCAATGATCTCTGTTCCCAGGAGATTCAGAAATTTGGGGATGTCTGTGACTGGCTTTGTTTCTGAATCATCTGGTTTCGGATCTGAGTTTTCCTGTGGTTTGTCTTCTGAAAGAGAAAACAGAAGCTCAGAGGTGATTCGTAGAAGTAAGAAAGGGGGGCTAGGGATGTGGTTCAGTGGCAGAGCACTCGCCTAGTATGCACAAGGCTCTGGGTTCAAACCCCAACACTGAAAAGGAAAAAAAAAGAAAAAGAAAAGAAATAAGAACGGGACATCTCAGCAGGCCATGGTTTCACACACCTGTAATCCCAGCATTCAGGGGCTAAGGTAGGAGAATCGAGAGTTCAAGCCCAGTTTGGGCAACTTAGTGAGACCCTCCCAAAATATACGAAAAAAGATCTCTTTTTCCGTACAGGGAGCCCTTAAATATTTCATACCTGCTTAGTTACATTTTTCACATGCATTATTTCATTTATTACAAAAACAAAGATTGACAATTAACTGAATATCGGTTTTATTTTGTGGATAAGAAAACTGAAGCTTGCAGAAATACCTCTCCCAGAGTTAAGCAACTAGTAAATGCCAGACCTAGGGCTGAAATATAGAAGAGTGACTATGTTCCCTGCAATCCTCTTGCCTATAGCAAAGTGATGGTGGAGATGAAATATCAATGACTAACACTTCTTGAGCACATGACTATGACAATCTACGTGCATTGTCTCATTTTATCTTCCCAAAACTCCATGAAGTGGGAAGAGTTATTACCCAATTTAAAGTCAGAGAGATGGAATTGAAGAAAGGTTTACAAAACTGATTCAAAGACACCGAGCTAGGGAGTGGTAGAAATACCATTCAAACCCATGTGTGTCTGATGCTAAATTGTGGATTTTCAAACACTCTGTAATGAATATTCACTCTCTGACAAAAAAGTTACACAATCTTTATTTGAAATAATATTATTTTTATTTTGAAAGCGGTGTAACAATAATGATGAAAAAGAAATTCTATCACTTGTATATGATCTGTTACGTAGGTAATTATTTTATAAGTATTATGTAATTTTACCCTTGGCCAATCTTATGGGTACATTATTTTTTTTGTTTTGTTTTGTTTTGTTTTGTTTTAATTTTTCTCCAGTACTGGGAACCGAACTCACGACCTTGACCTTGCCAGGCAGGCGCTTTGCCACTGAGCTAAATCCCCAGCCCCCATGGGTTCATTATTTAGCTCACGGGGGGCTGAGAAACTGAAAAGATTCGGGACTTGTGGAAGACCTTACCAAGAACAAGAGAAGAAGATGCAACCATAACTTCAGGCCTGTCATGGTTGGCCCCTAAACAAGTACCCTTTGGACTGAGTGCCAAGAATCCAGGGAATGAGGCTCGTTCCAAGAAGACCCCCTGGGGTCTTTTGGCATTGTTTGGTGGTCTTTATTTTGGGGAGGTAAGAACTAATGGAAGGATGACTACAGCTACAGTGTGTGCAGAGGCTGGTGACAGAATGAAATAGGACCTTTATCTTTTAATTGCATTGCAGCCTGACAAGCCATGTGAACAGAGATGACACAAAAATACAGTGCTAAGTAAAATTTAAATTTGTGGTCAACAACAAATACCTTTCCAGTATGAAAGTGACTCATGCAATATTTAAGGATGATGAAATGTGTCTTATTTTATCTAGCCACTCTCTAACTAGTTTTGACTCATGAAATTCCAATTTCTAGAAAATAGTGTCCATTACTTTAGATAAAGGGTGAATAACTAGCTTTTGGTGAAGGCTGTCAGATTGTGACCAAGTATTTGTATTGGTATAATATCCTGAAATAGAAACTATTCATGAAATTACTGGCATTCAAATCTATAAACATTTACTGTTTGCGATGCCATAACCAAAGATTTGATAGGAGCTCCAATCTGGGCCTTATAACAAAAATGTATGTACTAATTATCAAGTGTTCATCATTCAGCCATTCTTTTTTTTATTCAGAAAGGATTTTTCTAAGGTCAACATTATGTGCACAGTGCTTTTACCTAAGAGTTAAGTTTAAAAAAAGGATAAATATACACACGCACCTTATTTAAATGGAGGGCAAACTTATGCCCAGACCTGGTTTGTGTTCATCATAAGGAGAAGAAAACAGAACTTTTGTGGAATGCCAATTGTATGGGATAGAATTTTCTTGACATGCCTTGATCTGCATTCAGCTCAGCAATGGTATCACAGTTTTACAGATGCTCAGGGTGATGATATGATTTACTTAAATCATTCACCTAGAAAGAGGCCAAGCCAGATTTTGAATGTGAATACTTTTAAGAGCGTGTTATGCACATTATAGAATTCTACCTTGAAGCAATCGTCCTCTGAATAAATTTGCCAAGTGCAAAGCAATGATTCCTTAGCCGAAAGGTGAGTTTTTCCTCCCCTTTAATACTGTGTATCTACTCTCATAACAGTTGAACTTGTTTGACTTACTTTACTATGAAATGAATACTAGCTTTTCAGTATGCAAGGAGCCTAAATTGGAATGTGTGAAGACCAGAATCTTGACCTCAGTCTTTGAGCTTCAGACATCCTGGGAAATATTAGGGTGTGGAGCATCATAGGGTTTGGAACATTCCAACCTGAGTTTGTTTTCTGTCTTCAGCAATGCATCAGCCATGTTACCTTGGACATAGTGTTTGAGCACTGTGTCTTCTCATTGTGCTGTCAGGACTAAGAGATGTTTTATATATCTTTCCTATAGATATCATATGTGTATGCACATTTATCTGTATATTTGTATAATACATATACCACTAACCACAGTAATAGGCCCAAGGTAAGGTCATTATAAATATTTACTGTGTTATTTTATTATCATTAGGAACAAAATGATTTCTGATTCTTTCTTCTCTAGCACTTCAAGAGGTTATGAAAATTTAAAATTACTATTCAAATATCAAGAAATGTCATAAACAGATCATCAAAGTACATGATTGAATATTTTCTCTTTTCAGATATAATCTAAAAAATCCCTTATTTGCATTAACTACCTGGTTGGATTTCTTAATTAATATGATTATAAATTTTTGAACAAATATAGCATTGTGGCTATTTGTATAGTTTTTACAGTTCATGCCGTGATGATAAAAGCATGTTATTTTACCTGATAAGGTTGATAGTTATTTGATTTTATAGGTGAAGAAACTGAAGTTCAAAATGGTGAAATGATTTCACCACTGTTGCATAGTTCATGAAAGAAGAAACTACAACTGATCTTGGTGACACAAATCTCACCTTTCACTTCTCCGTGTTGGCTACCATAGCAATAGAATGTATGTCCCCAGCTAGAGTAATTCTGCTGTAATGTCTCTGTGTTATGCTAATAGTTAGTGAGTTGCTTGGGGGTGTGAGTTCTACCAAGTTGCCTTCAAAGGAGTCTACTAAATACTTGTACTACTGAGAGACAGGTCAAGAGCCGCCAGTCTCTGGTAGGCAAAAATTAATTAATTAATGACCACATTGCATGCTACCTTGTTGTCCTTACAATGCTTGAATGAGATATTAATTATGAGGGAAAGAATCTAGGAACTCAGGTTTTACTACCAGATGCCTCTTTCATCTGCATCTATGTTCAAGTTTACTTTCCTTCTGCAAGATCAGTTTATTAAGCTGTAAGAAGTAAAAGATAAAAAAAATTTATGAATTATGAAAAATAGTCAATTACAATGACTCATGATTTCCATGCATGGCAGTGCACACTTGTAATCCTAGCACTTGATATACTTAGGTAAAAAAATCACTGTGAGTTTGAGGCCAACCTGGACTACATAATGAGTTCAAGATCAGCCTGAACTATGTAGTGATACTCTGTCTCAAAAAGCAACCAAAATAATTACACATGATAATAGAACAGTTAATATTTATTGGGTGCTTATTATTGACCACACACTATTCCAATACATTGTCTTTTAAACCTAATTTTCTTGATAACTTTATGAGAAAATAAACACTATTAATGTTCCCTTGTATGTATGATGTTCAGAAAGATTAAATAGTAAGATTAAAGTCACATTTCTTGTGAGAGGGAGAGTCATCCTTATTTCAGAATATGCATTTCTCACCATTGAACATTATTAGTTATAATCATAAAAAATACCTCCCACCCCAAGCCAGATGTGATGGGCAGGCCTGTAATTCCAGCATTTGGGAGATTGAGGCAGGAGGACTGCTGCGAGTTCAAGACCAAGCTGAGGCTACATAGTGAGACCCTGTCTCAATGAAACAAATTAAAACAAACAAGCAAATAAACAAACAAACCTTCCAGCTTTCAAGCAATTTATAATTATTGTCATTGTACATGTGATTATATTTTAAAAATTCATTGCAAACTTCATACTTTTACTGAAGATGGAAACTTTTGCAGGAGTAGAGGATAGTAAAAACCCTGTCTTTGCTGAAAGACATGCCTCCTGTCTCCTAGTCTAAGGCTCCTTCTCTAGCACCCAAGGGCTCTTCCCCCTATATATTCTGGATCACTGCCATATTTCTCCAATTCCTGCTCACTACTGCATAGTTCATGGCTGTGACCCGCAGCACTTACCTGCATAGCAGGTCAGTATTAAGACAAGAAGTCCCAGTATGATTGTACATCGACGTACTGAGACAGCCATCCTTGTGGTACTGTGTACGGATGCAGATAAATAGCTCAGATGCACTGGAGCTTTGCTTCATTTATAGGGCATACATAGGTGACGTCATCTGCTGTGGAATTTAGGTTGTTGAACAAGATCTCTGAAGTTTACCCTGGGATCGCTACTATTGAGCCCTGCCCTGTCTTTCAAAACCTAGAGGTTTTTAATAAGGAAAGAAAAGCTCTCTTGGTTTTTCTAATGTACTGTATATCTATAAAGCCTAATGTACTGTTTATCTATAAAGAACAAGCAAGTGGACTTTCCAGTGTCAGCATGGATAATTAGATGGATATGAGGCAGAGTTACTATTCAGCCTTGAGCAACAACCACAGATCAGATTGAAAATGTGCCTCCTCTCCTCCCTATGACTGGCTTCTTTTCTCATGTGCTAGGATAAACCCATCACCCTTCCACATACTGTGCTTTCCTTTGCTTCTGTTCTGTCTGGGTCATCTTCCCTATTATTTCCCCTTGGAGGGTTTCTGCTTGTTCCTTGGACTGAGGTTTAGTGGAGCCTTCACGACAAGTTTTAGCCCTACTCCAGACAGGGTTTATTCCTTCCTCATCTGCAGTACAGAATCCTTGACCCCAGTGTTTGAAAGCTAGACATTTTAGTAAATGTCTTTTTCAGCCTGAGGATGGATCTACCTGTCTTATCTATCTATAAGAATTATCAATAAAGGTAAATACACAACTATATATTTATGGTGTACAACATGATGTACTAAAATGTGTATACACAGTTAATGACTAAATCAAGCCAATTAATGTATGTGTTGCCTCACATGCAATTAATCAGTGGTGGGATACATTTAAAATCTACTGTTAGTAATTTTCAGACATATGATACATTGTTATTAACCATAGTCAATCACCATGTTGGACAATAGATCCTCTGAATTTATTCCCCCTGTCAGTGATATTTTTATATTCTTCAGCCAATATGTCTCCAGTCCTTCCTCCTAGCCCTTGGTAACTGTCATTCTACTCTCTGCTTTTGTGAGTTCACCAAATTTAGATTTCTGTACAAGTAAAATCATATGGTATTTGGCCTTCTGAATTTAGCATATTTTACTAACATAAGGTCCTCCACGTTAATCCATGTTATCACCAATAACAGACTTACTTTCTTTTCAAGGTTGAATAGTAGTCCACTGTGTTTATGAACCAAACCTCTTTATTCCATCCATCTGTTGATGAAGACTTAGGTTGCATTCTAGCCTGCAGATCTCTTGCGAGAAGAGTATTTTATTGTTTCTGAACCTCAAGGAGTCAAATGATTGGCACTGGTTTCAGCTTTCATTTCACTTCTTTTGGAGACTTGTCTGATTCTTCCAAGTAAAAACAAATGGCCCTTGGATGTGTAAATTAGGTACTCATTTAAGTGTCTCCACCAAGAGTCTGTAGGCTTGTTAGAAGAAAGACTATATTTTTAGAGTTGAATATTTATTCTTCTAGACTTATAACAAATAGAGAGAGATATGTGGGGAGAGGGGAAGGGGAGGGAAGGAGACAGAAATGAAGGAAGGAAAAGAAAAAGAAGAAAAGCTTGGGAGCTGAGTCCAGTCTTTCCCCTCCACTGCAAGGATCCACTTGCAATGGTCCCTATAGCTATACTTTACCATGAACTCATTTTAATAAAGTCTGCTTTACCATATTTCAAAAGGGAAAGGAAAAATAACTAATTGGATTAAATAATTTGCATTTGATGGAACAAAATGTTAGCATGGAGATCCTGTCTTGTACTACAGACACAACATGCCCTTCCTTTTGGATATAAGCACTCAGGGGTCTAAAACTTGGCTCAAATCTAGATGACACCAGTTATCCTGGGGAAGCTGTATGTTCAGTTAATCGGGATGAGGACTTACAAGGACTAAAACATATGCTGGATGTCAGCAGGCCATTTTGTGAATAGGAAAATTAATGAACATGTGGAAAAAGAAGACCTGTTCAGTGTCTCAGAGCCAAGGTTAGGACAAAGCCTATTCCCCAATAGTTGGACTTTTGCTCTTTGTTGAAAGCAATCAGGGAGCTATACTTGCTAGACCTCTCCAATCCATTTCTTCAAAAAGACTCTGGTTATCTGTCCTCTGTACCAAAAGTTGTCAGCCACATTAGGAAACTTTCAGCAATTTGGATTTGTTTCACCAGGGCCAGTTGAGCACTGCGCTTGCCCATTGGATTATAGGAGCAACAACATTCAAGTGTCTCTAAGAATCATATTGCAGATTCTGTTATATAGCTGGGGTTGCCTAGAAAGGATAATACCTGATTATATTTCAGGTGGGGGCATGTTTTTCCAACTCATTACAGGAACACTACACAGAGCAGCAAAAGCTTTGCAGCTTAGGACAAAATTCTGCTGGTTTCCTGAGCCATTTGTATAGCCATACAAATTCCTGATTCAGCAAATGCTTTCGGTGGTCAGGTGTCAAAATAGGGGTCAAGTGTCAAAATAGCATTACCCTGAGCATCAGGATAACTACCTTCACTTTGTGTAAGAACCACTAATTCAGTGAGTGAGTCTGGTAAAACGACTATAGGTAATGAGCCTCCATTTTCATTGCCTGATGTTCTTGTCCCCTTGCTTGGTTTGTCCTTGCTAGCCTCAGTTCTTGGCCCAAATGTCTATTTTTTGAGTGAACTGTTCTGTGATCCATAACCTAACTCAGATTCCTCTATTATACTCTTTTACAAACTCTGTATCATTTCTTCTTAGTTCTTGAAGATTTTTTCCTTTAATATTTTAATGTGTCTTTGCCCAAGAGTTACCAAAATCCAAGACGGAAGGATTTTGTTCAGGGAAACAGCTTTGTTTTTTAGTCTTGTATTTAGAAAATATCCAAGCAATGTGCATTGAAGAAATGAATTACTGAATATTTTTGAGAAGAGAACCCTAGACTCCTCTAATGGTTCTATCTGCTAATGTTTGTAAGTCTGTCAAATTGTGGCTGCTACTCCAAGCCTCAATGTCTTCACCTGTAAAGTTGGGACTTACAGTAATACAATTTCTTGCCTGTCTATCTACTCTAACAATGATGAAATACCTGATAATCTGTAAATAACCTTTCCTATGTGCCATGTTCATAACAATTAAGGAGCTGTGGTTTATCTTTTACAGGTGAAAAATGAATTTCACTTTTCTTGGGATTATGAAAGGAGATTGTATTCAGTCTGGGAAGAGAACGCTGAGAGCCTTCTTCCAGAACAGCACTCTAATATATAAAGAGTTATGTAAATGAAAATATTGCTTTAATTTATGTGGATATATTCATCCTTAATTGAAACTCGTTAATTGTTTTTCCCCAATTGCAATTCGGTTTGCATCTTCATGGAGAGATTTCAGTGTAGGTACTAGTAGTTAAAAGGAGAGGCTTTGAGGTCTTACAAAACTAAATTTGAGTTTTATATCAACCACTTGCAAACTGTGCTAAATCTGTGAGCTTAAAACATTTCCTGATTTTTCAGTACCCTGGATCCAATGTCTATAACATAGGAGTAATAATAACTCTTGTGGTTTTTATGTAGACTGGATGAGAAAATATGTACAAACAGCACAGTGTCTTTTACATAATGATAGACATATTGTTCTTCTATTCTATTCTGTGTAGTCTATTCTATTCTGTGTAGTCTTCTCTATTCTAATTGATCTATTCCACTCTAAGCTGGGTTGGCCTCAAGAAGGGAGTGACGCCCATGCAAATAGCATTACAACTAAAAATAACAATCACAAAACAATTTGCCTACTCTAGGCAGGTGCCAAACTAGATACAGCATATTAACAAAGCTACTGGGAGTCTACCATTATTATCCTCATTTTAGGTAATGAACTTCAAGCTTGGAAAATTTGTCTATGGTTACCAAACATGTATGAGCCAGAGTAGGAAACTGGACCCAAGAAGATATGAAGCCAAAGTTTCTGCTCTTAACTAATGCTTTGTTGCCCTGGCAAGTAATGGGTGCTACTGGCAAACTGCCTGGGTGACAAAGCAGCCCTGTAGTCCCAGGCTGTTTGTCCACATCTGTATCTCTCATTTTCTCATGGGCCTCTCAATTTCCCATTGGCCTCTGAATGGCATTCTGGTCCACTCTATTCATCTATTTTAGTGCAGTTTATTGTACCAAACATGCAGGATACACTCCTCCTTGTTTAACTCTTGCCAGAAAGTGAACTAGGAAAAATGTTGCAGGATAAAATATAGACTTCATTAAATTTGAATTGCATATAAACAATGAGTAATTTTCAGTGTAAGCACCTCCCAAATACATCATAATATATACTTAAAAATTTTTGTTGTTGAGTTGAAATTTTTAGTTTTTGTTTGGCTATTCTTTTATCAGCTGAAGTTTAAATTTAACTGGGCATCCTGTCATTTTATTTGCAGAATCTGACAACTTTACCCACAGAGTCTGCGTAAATGTTTTCTTATATGAGAAGGGAACTGAGGGAGTCAAAGATATGATTAAAGATTAGTATTTGAGAAGTTCAATTCATAAACAGAAATTGCACGTTATTAAAAGACTCTAGTTCCTCTTCGGCATGACGTCTGGAATGTCTCGTGCTGGATCGTCCCTAGTGAAGAAATCTTTCAATATGTTTGTCCTTTGTGTGCCTTATGAAGAAACCACAAGCTTCTCTCCTACCTTGGTTCATTCCAGCTGAAGTTTGGACCAGCCCTGAGAGAATACACCATGCGTTCTGACAGGAATGCCATTCCTATGATGCTCGTCTGCGAAGGAGTGGCTGTATTCCGTCACCTTAAGACCTCTCTGTGTGTAGTTTGTCACTTAGCCAAATCTTACACTTCAGGTCTTCTTTTATCAGTGACCATTTATTGAGCTTGTGCTCCTTACCAGGAACTCTGATAGACACTGTGAACAAGAAAATAATGCCAGTCCCTGACCTGTCCTTCATCAAGCATGCAAACCTGTGAACTTTAAATATAAAAAATGTTAATGAAGATGTGAACAGATTCCTATAGGAGACAATAGGGAGTGGTTAACATTGCCTGGAGGACAGGGTCAGGGAGGTTTCATATACTTGGGCCTTGGAAGGTAATTGTGTAGGTGTTTGCTATGCAAGCAGGTGTGCAGAAGATGCTTCAGGTAGGAGCAATGACATTGGCAAAAGTGCAGAAGTGTGAAAGAGCATCACATATCTCCAGGAATGAACTGTCAAATCCTGAGTGTTCACCTTAGAAGTAAAAATTAAAGTGAGGAAACTGAATCTTAAAATTTGCTTTCATAAGTGTTTAAGTTAGGAAAAGAAAATAGAAGAAAAAGACAGAGAAGGAACAGAATATATTTTGGGATGGGTAGTAAAACAAAATTTAGTAAGTATTGAAACCCATTGTCAGCAATTTGTCTCAGTTCTTACTTCTCTAATCAGAATTTCAGGTGAAGACATACCAGTCCATTCAACTACCTGTTAAAAATGTAAGTTTTCTCTAACTCTCTCTTAACACATAACCAGTTTTCTAGTGAAATCCTTTCAATTCTTCTCTCAAATGTTCTTGAAAGTTATCAACTTGCCGGCTGTGGTGGTGCATACCTGTAACTCCAGCACTCAGAGTCTAAGGCAGGTGGATCATCACAAGTTTGAGGCCAACCTGGGTTACATAGGGAGACTCTGTCTTTAAAAACAAATTTAAAAAGTTGTCAACTTAACTTATGCAATAATTATCATAGATAGGAACTTTATCCGGGCCACTGTAACAGCAGCTTAGTCTTCCTAATTTTTCTCTCCACATTTCAAGTTATTCTCCACGTGGCAGCCATTTTTATTTTTCTAAAGCTGCCATTTTCTATCTCTAGTTATTCCCATGGTTCTGTACTGCTATGGCTAAGGCTTTTCATATTTATTAACAGTCACTGTCTGCAGCTTTGTCTCAGGAATAGTATAACATAATTATTTGAGCACAGGGCAAATGAGGTGCATGTGTTTCTGACAAGTCCAGGAAGCTGCACCTAGCTGTTTGGATCCAGACCCCTATGCTGTGTTGGTGTCTCTGTCATAGCTGTACAATAGTTCAAAATCTTGTCCGTTACTGAGTACTTTATTTGACCATTTCCTAGTATTCTCTGTAAGGAAAGGCAGTGTCTAGGCAGGAGAAAGATAGGGTTTGTTAAAAATTAATAGGGAAACTTAATAAAAGCAGTTTCTGCCTCCACGGGTAGACTTGACAGAGAAATTAGAAAGACAAAGGAGACAGAGAACTGGACTGAGAGAGGACCAGGTAATACAATTCCAATTGTGAGAACAATTTATTAAGAAGAGTTAACAAAAAGCAAGGAAGCCAGAAACATTAAAGACCAGGGAAATCAGCTACCTTCATCCATCTGATAAAATACAAAGGAGAAAAGGGGCAGCCACCTGAGGACTCTTATTTAGTATGTAATACATGCATACTTACCTGAGCACTCAGACACACACATGTATGCACATGTATGTATGTTCTCACTTTTACATGTTATATTATTGCACCAGATACACACAGGTTCTCTTTACCTAATCATTAAGTATAAACTAACCTTCCTTAGCTCCTGTCCATCTTATCCATCACAAAGGGACAGGAAGAAACCAAAACGCTAGAAAGAAGGTAGGCAGAGGTGCCCAGGTTAGGATCAAAGGTAGCCAGAGAGCCAATCAGATGGTGACAACTTCCAGGTGCCCACATGAGAGATAAGAAAATCACTAGTCCTAAATAGAAGGTACCAGGGATGAGAGCTCCTGGGTATTCACCTCTGAGGCCCTTTACTCCCCCAGGGTAACTATTTGTCTTCTTCTCTTCTTTTTCCAAATAGACATTTTCTCTTGTTTTACACTGTTCTGTAATGAGCAGAAACTGGCAGTTTATGATCCTGGTAGTTGTGTGTTCCAGACAAGGAGTGGTGCATACATTCCAGCCTGCCGCAGCAGTCTCTAAACTTCAGTCCTCCATCTTCAATAAGAAGATAAGTGGTGTGTCAATGTCATAAAGATTTTATGAGTGGAAATGAGATTATGCTATAAAGAGTTCACCACCATGTGTTTCTAGTTAATGCTGACTCTGCATTGTAACCTCCCACTGCCATGACATTTCCCATATTACCTCACCAGACACACTTCTAAACCTTTGCTTGTTCTATCATCCTGTTTGTTCTGCTTGCAGTTCTGCCGCCATCAATTCATTGTTCAAATATTGCACCTCTCAGGAAGACATCATGACCACATCACTGATCTAATCCATGGCGGACTTAATCACTTCTCCGTGGGCTCACTCCGCACACACCTCTATTATCCCATGCATTGTACTGAATCATAAGTTATTGTTTATATAATTGCCGCCTCTGCTAAGCTTCAACCTTCTCAGTACTGAGTCATAGCTGATTTATCCTCAAATACCTTTGGCTTACAATTGTGATTGGCAAAAAGAGAGTGTTGAATAAATGCAAGGAGTGTTCCTTGGGGATTTTATTAAGAGTCTGAATGAACAATTGGGGTCAGTGGTGGAGCCGATTCTAGAGTCTTCCTGAAAAAGGAGCCAAAGCACAAGACAAGGACCTAGTGTGAACAGGGAAAACAGTTAAGAGTTTAATGGATTTTGTTTGCTAGCAGCTGGAACTATGGCTAGGGGTGGAGGCAGCATTGCATAACTGATACTTCGCTATGCCTCACTTGGACACATGGGATGGAAAGAAAGGTGTGTGTGTGTGTACATGTGTGTGTGTCTCTCTCTATATGCATTCTTTATATATATATATCTCAGTATATATATATTGGACTAAAAGTACACAAAAAGTATAAGAAACAGAAGAAATATACTTAACAGCACTGAAGATTTTAATATAAGAATATTAATAAATACATTAAATTGATACAACCTAAAAACAAAACACAATCTAAAAACTGAAATCCCTTTTAAATGTAAAAAGAAAATATGCCATATATACAAAATGGAATATCATTCACTCACAAAGAAGGATGAAATCGTGTTATTTGCAACAAAGTAGATGGAAGACACATTAAGTAAAATGAGTCAGATATGAAAAGATACATGTCGCTTTTTTTCTCAAGTACAGAAGCTAAAATAAATGGGAGGGGAAATAAGGGTGGGAAGAGGGAGAAGGGAAAAGGAAAAAAAGAGAGAATGAAAGGAAAAATTAGAAATAAAACTTTCATAAAGAAGGGAAGTAGTCTTGAAGGAGGGAAGGAAAATGAGAAAAAGCAGAAGAATCAAGATATGTACAGCTACAAATTCCCTTTGATGAATGTGATGATTATATAAATCAAAAGAGTACCAATGAAGTTAATTAAAAATGCATAAATAAATAAATAACTCAAGGGAAAGAGAAAAAGAGTTAAGGGAAGGGAGAGTAAAAGACAAGATAGATTTGATTGAAGCATAATGTGTGTTTGTATGAAAATGTCACTGTAGGATCTTTAAATGTATACAATTGATATGTGTTAATAATATGTGCTTTAAAAAGTAAACGTACATATTTACTTATTTATATATATTTTAGTTACATCAATACATGGCAAATAAATAAATAAGGATAAGACTAAATGATTGCAGAAAGATAGTTATGCTGTGACTGTATTTATCTCTAACAATATCCCTTGTTCTGAAAACTATTGATCCTGATATAAAAATAAACAGTCCAGGTTTTTTATGGTGTGTGTTTGAGGCTGTATCTTGCTGCAATCATTTAGTCTTACAATGTTTTCAAGGTTCTTCTGTGTTGCACTATGTACCAGAACTTCATTCCTTTTCATTGCTGAGTAATGTTTCAATGTGTTGGCATACTGTATCTCACTTACTCATTTATAAGTTGATAACCATTTGGATTCTTTCCATTACTTGGATATTATTGAAAACACTGCTAAGAATATCCTTGTATGAAGGCTTGTATGAATGTATGTTTTCATTTTTCCCCAACGTACCTGTAGGAATGGAATTGTTGGTTCATATGATAACTCATTTTAATCTTATAAAGACTGTCAGGTTCTTGTAAAACAGCTACACCATTTTGAATTCCCTCTAGCAATTTGTGAGGGTTCTCATTTTTCTACACTGTAATCTGTACTTTTAATTGTGTCTTTTTAAATTTGAACTATTCTGATTGGTATGAAGTAATGGATAATTTTGATTCTGATTTACATTTTCTTAGTGGCTAGTGATACTAATCACATTTCTTTTCACTTGCTGGTCCAATCTTTATTTTTAAGCCAATAGTATGCCAATAACAACATTCGAAAAAGAAATAACACAACAAGAAAATTATGAAACACTATTCTTCAGAAATATAGAAGTAAAAATCTCAAATCTCAAGTCAATTAAGTAAGGTTTATGTCTGAAATGAAAGGCTCATTCAACATTTCAAAATCAATAAACATCAGATTAAAGGAAAAAAGTCTCGAAGAAAATATACACATAAGATAGTTAAGATGTTTACACTACTAATTTCTATTAGTTCATTGAAAGGAACAGTTTATGCTTATTTTGTTTGATCAATTTTGCATGTCTATATCTTGTAATCTGAGTAACTACTTTGACGATGACAATACTCAATATAATAACCATTGGTAATTTCTTATTATCTTCTTTGGAAATTCTGTATTATTGTTTCTATTGTTTTCTCCTCTTTAAAATAAGAAAGGGAAAAAAGTCTTAATACTTACAAAAACATTTGACAAAGCTTAAATTTATTTTCTCTTCATTTATGTTTAACCTATAATAGTAGGTACACATAAATAAAATCTGCCCCAGGGGGCTGGGGATTTAGTTCAGCGGCACAGCACCTGCCTGGTAAGCGCAAGTCGTGAGTTCGATTCCCAGTACCAGAAAAAAAAAAATCAAGAAACAAACAACAACAACAACAAAAGAATCTGCTCCAAAGAGCATACATTAAGAAAATAAGAACTTTTACAAATATTTTAATACTAAATTTATTGAGGCATAATGAGCTTAATACAAGTTACCTTTGACCCCTACAATTATGAGAAGTGCTCAGAGTGGAGGTCATTAGCTTCTAGACATTGATTAGTATGACAAGTTGCTGAAGTGTATATACACTTTTTGGTGGATGATATGCAGCTCTTAGCAAACTAAGAATATAGGAGACACA
The DNA here is from genome assembly GCF_000276665.1 of Chinchilla lanigera. Classification (NCBI taxonomy): domain Eukaryota; kingdom Metazoa; phylum Chordata; class Mammalia; order Rodentia; family Chinchillidae; genus Chinchilla; species Chinchilla lanigera. The sequence goes on along the minus strand of NW_004955415.1, from coordinate 6,302,732 downwards.
CTCCACCTTGATATGGAATGTCTATAAAACACTTCTAATAACATCGGGCTTAGTATTGGAGGATGAAAGCTTTCCTCCTATGATCAAAAATGACACAGGTGTTTTTTCTATCATTGCTTCTTTTTGACATGGCCCTGAAGGCTCTCACAGTACAAGAAAACAGAATCAAGGGGATTGGAAAGGGGAAGATGTAAAGCAATCTCTATTTGCAGACACTGTGACTGGCTATGTGGAAAGAAAGAATTGACAAAAATGCCACTAAAACTAAAAAAGTGTATTTAGCAAAGTTGCAAAATACAAGCTTAACAGATGAAAAGCAATTCTGTGTCTATGTTCTGCACTCACAGTACAACTGGAAGATGAAATTCAACTGAATTCTTTCTAATGCTTCTAAATCACAAAACATTTATGTATATAACTAACAAAACTATACAAATTATAAATGCTTAAAACTATGCTGTTTTGCTCAAAGTGACCCAAATAAATGAAATTTATTTTGCTCATGTATTAGAAGTTGATTCTTTCCAAAATGTTCTATTGATTCAACTTCATTCTGGTCACAATTTTAATCTGATTTTCTTTTAGAAACTGACAAAGTGAGTTTAGGAGTAGAATTGCTAGGTCATATAGTAACTCATCTTTCATTCCATTTAAATAGGAAGAGAGAGGTGTAGAATATCCAATTCAATCTTCCAAAACAAAGCAAAAACTGCCAAAACAAAAACAAAGTCAGAAGAGTCTTCCTAGGTGATACCAAGAAGTCTATCTGGGTGCAGTCAGTGGTGGACGCTTGTAATTCCAGCAGTCAGTAGGCGGAGGTAAGAGGAGCAGCAGAAATTCAAGGGCAGCCAAGACTCAATAGTGAGTGGAACACCAGCCTGAACTACATAGTGAGACCCTGTCCACACCCCAAAAAAGCAATAACAAAAATCCCAAAGACTTCATAAACTTCATTATAGAGTAATACATCAGAGAAAGAATAGGTATGTTGGTAAAATAAAATGGAATCCAGGACCACATTCATAACCACATGGGCAATTCACTTTCAGTGAAAGGGAACAAGAACCCAATAGAGAAAAGATATTCTTTTTATTATATTTTATTTTTTTTATTTTAAAGAATAAAAGAAGGATAACATAATAATAGGGGAGACTTAGCAAATTACAGACAAAATGATAGGAAATTATCAATGGTTATCGTTTTACATATTATTATCTACAAAATAGTTTCTCAGGAAAACAAATAGACAAATAATAGTGAGTTAGAGACAAAAGAGGTAGGAGATTATCAAGAGTTGTTGTGCTATACTTTGGTATCTTCAAAGTGGCTTCTAAAGAAAATCAATAGAGCTATACATGAGTGACCTATTGAAAAATCATTAACTATTCTCAATGGTTGTTGTAGGAAACACATAATAATAAACATACATTATGAAATAGGATAGGAACATTACAAACTTAACACAGTTATGGATAGATTAGTAGGAAAATATCAATGGCTGCTGTAATACGTGGTGGTATCTTCAACGTGGTTTCTCAGGAAGACAGAGATATGCAAGAAGGATCTAATAAGTAGTTACAGCCTAAGGGTTGTCAAAAATAGCATATTACCTCCTCACCAGTGACTCCTTTCACTGAGGTATGATGGCTGGAAGGAAGGCCAGGATTGAAAAGAAGGACCGAGAGACTTGCACCTGTGTCTAGCAACAGGCTGTTTTCTTGTTCCTCCATAGTCATGATTACACAGGACTCCTCGATGGAGATGATGGTCTGGCCAGAGGGAGAAGGCAGAGCATGCCCCAAGCCCTCTCATTTCTGTTGGAGTAACTGGTAGCATGGGTCTGAGCTCTGGGGCCTTCACCTCAGAGGGCAGACCGATCTTCAGTGGTCTCCTTTGCATCCAGGGCATGGCCCATGGGGCCTCTTAGGGCAGTTCCTCTTGAGGTGGCCTGGCTTTTAACAATGGTAGCAGATGAATGCAGTTGTCGAGTTCTTCTTGGAGCCCTGGGAAGATATTCTTTTTAACACATGATGTGAAACATTTGGATATTCACATGCAAAATGAAGAAGAGCAAAAAACAAATCTTGAACTATCCCTTGAACATTGCATAAAAATTAGCCATAACTGAATCATACATCTAAATATAAAAATTTTCAGCTCTAAAATGTTTGGAAGAAAATTATAGAGAAAATTCTTTCTATTATTAGGTTAGACAAACATTTGATACATATGACACCAAAGACATAATACACAAACATAAAGACACTGCTTTGAAAAAGGCATAGAAAAACCAAAGATGGGAAAAATTCACATATCTGAGAAGGTATTTGTAGCTGGAATATACACTTATTTTCAAAATTAAATAGAAATACAACCTAATTTTCAGAAGACAGCAAAGTTTGGAACAGATACTCCATCAAGGTAGAAATGTAGATAACAAATATATGAAAGTACTCTACACCCTTCTCTATAAGGAGAATAAAAGTTAAAGTCATAATGAAATATCTTAACCCATCTATCAGAAAGGATAAAATTAGAAGAAATAAATAACATAAAACAATAGCAGTCAGAGAAACTGAAACCCTCAGAATTGGTGAAAACGTAAAATAGCAAAACAACTGGAAGTGTCTTATAAAATGTAGCATATATTTGAATTGTACAACCCAGCAATCTCATTCTTGGGCAAACACCCAAGTGAAATCAATACTTACATTCTCATAGCAACCACACTTTTATATTTATACTGAATTTGCTGTTAGTAGCCCCCAAATGAAAAGAATCCAGAGGTCCCCTAACTAGTGAATGGCAAAATCAAACAACCAACCATGATAATCTGTGTAATAAAATACTGCTCAGCACCATTAAGAATGGACTATTGACACATGCAACTGTGTGAATGATCATCACATTCCTCTAAATGATAGGACCCAGATCCAAAATGTTGCATACTGTACAATTCTAACTTCACTTTCCTGATATTCTGAAAAAATGTGAAATTAGAGTGCGAACAGGAAAGAGATTAGTAGTTGTTAAGTGATGAGCTGGAAGAAAGGGGATGAGGGAAGTTTTTGAAGGGACAATTGTTTTTAAAGCAAAAATATAGTTATTGATATAAACTTTTGTATGTTTGATAAGACTTACCAAAATGTCACAGTTAAAGGAGAATTTTAAACTGTGTATAAAACATACCTTAATATTTTACTGTGTGTAAATTAGAACCTAATAAAGGGAAAGGAAAAATGTGCACAGCAGTCTTATGGATGGTGGTGGTGGTGGGAGTGGTTAGAAAACAGAGCAGATAGGGGCTTCTGTTTGCATGCCGGTTACACAGCTGACTGAATGATCTTGAATACTTCTTTTGGCCTCTCCTGTGCCCAAATTTTTGCATTTCCAAAAAGAAGGCTGAATGAGGTAATGACTACACACTGTGATAAAGAAAATTTTCTCTTCTCTCTCCTCTCCTCTCCCCTCTTCCCCTCGTCCTCCCATCCTCTCTTCTTCTCATTCCCTCGCCCCCACCATGGTATTGGAGACAAAGGCCTTTGTCCTGAGCTACATTCTTAGCCCTAATTTATATATACATTTAACTATATATTCTATGTGTTTAACTATTTATTTTGCTAAATCACCTAGGCTGGCCTTGAACTTGTGATCTTCCTGCCTCAGCCTCCCTGAGTTCTGGGATGACAAGCATGGGTTACCACACCTGGTTAAGAGGTGATTTATTTTTTAAATTTATTTTTACTAATGTATATTTGTGATACACCATAGCTGTATTTGTTTTGGAGAATGGTACATGCGTATAGTGTATCTAAATCATGTTCAATTCCATCACATCCCCTCCCTCCATTCTGCTCTGCCTTTACCCGATTCCCTTCCCATCTCCAACAAGTCTGCCTTTTAGCTACCCACTCTCTCTTTTATTTTACTCCTTTATTTAGTGTCTTACATTGCTTTCTGTCCCTTCAGTCTTTGAGTGCAGTTACTTTCTCTGAGGTTTGGCTGGGCGCGTGCCCTGACAGAGACCAGCATAGCAATGAGGTGAGCGGTGGATGACGCCAGCCAGCACTTCTGTTCATCCCCTGCGTCCTTCACCAGGCTGTTTACACTGAGTAATGCAGAACCTGAGCATGAATTTAAAGTACAAAGCAAAACAAAACAAACTCCAAATATGTTTCTTTTACATCAGGCACTCTGTTTCCTCTGTCTGTCTCAATGCAATAGCTCAAAAGAATTTAGGAAGACTAGGTTCCAATCTTCAGGCCCATTCTCATGTGGGAACTCATACAATCCTCATTATTGCCTCACCCTGAAATGTAGGTCAGGTGAGGGTAATTATCCCTATTCTATAAATTATTAAAAGGAAAAACATCTAACAACAACAATGGCAAAATAAACTAAGGTGTGAACATTTTTTTTCACCAATGTCAATCTACTATTAAAAGAGTTAGGACTTTACTCATTTCCATCTGACGCTAAAACTAGTAATAAGAGTACATTGAACTAGTTCTAGTCTGAAATATGAGAGCCTGGTCACTGTTCAAGTGTTTATTTAGCATTTCTTCTTTACTTAGGTATTGCGGGGAGCTAATCCACAAGGCACCAGGAACCATGCTATTTGTGGGACTCAATGGGAGGCTAGACAGCCTGATCCACACTGCCAGGGAACCTGAGATTTCACAGAGGAGGAAAGAAAATTCATCAAGGAATTGCAGTTCAAGGTCATCACTACTGCAGTAGAAGGTTACTGGTACATAAAGAAAGGCTCAAGAAATCTTCCCACAGGAGAGGTTTACTGTGCTCAAATCTAAAAGATAAGTTTGAGCTAGACAGAGATTTGCAGGTAAGGAGACACAAGTAGATGGCAAATCTCAGGACTTTAAAGTGTAGTATCACCAAGTAGAATGCACAAAGGCTACTCTGTGCCTGAGATATGTGAATCTTGTGACTGCAACAACTCCATGCGGCAGACCCACTGCCATCCTGGCATCAGGAGGTATGGGACTACCCGGTCTGAGGTTGTTGAGGTGGACTTCATTGAGGTCAAGCCAACAACTAGAAATCAAAAGGACCTGCTAGTCCTGATTTGCACCTACTCAGGTTGGCTGGAGGCTGCCCGACTAGGACTGAAACTTTGAGAGAGGTAACTAAGGCCTTTTGTTGAGTTGATCATCTCCTGATATGGACTTCCCATGACTGCTGGGTCAGATAATGGGCTGGCATTTGTGGGTAAAGTAGTCCAGGAGCTGGTCTTGGCTCTAGGGGAAATTCCACATGGCTTCCTGGCCCTAGAGCTCTGGGCAGGTAGACAGATAGAATCACACCTTGAAGTCCACCTCATCTAAGCTTTGCCAGGAGACAGGTACTATTTGCACCACTGTACTGCCTATGGCCCTCCTCCTGTCCTGATGCACACCATACCAAGATGGTCTCATGCTCTTTGAGATAATGATTGGACAGCCTTCTCCATTGATGTCTGTAATAAAAGCACTTCAAGGAGCTGGCTCAATCGACCTCTGTTGCCAACTGAAGGAACTTCAGTGGGTCATCGAGAAGCTATGGCAAACCATCCTAGCACATCACCCAACCCTTTTGCACACACCCTTGCATCCTTTCCAGCCTGGGGACTAAGTTTTGGTTAGGGGATGGATGGATGAGCCTATGCAGCCTAAGTGGAGGGTGCCTATGAAGTCATACTAACCACCCCCTCTTAAAGTTTCAGG
>NW_004955415.1:6281128-6296694 GCF_000276665.1 Chinchilla lanigera | reverse complement strand
TCAACCAGAGAGCAAAACACCAATAAAATTCCCAAGGATCGTATGCCCAGATGTACAATTGGAATCCCTGGCTCACTTCTTCACCAACAAGTCTGGCTGGCCCCTCAATGACCTGTACAGCCTTACTTGTCACTGGGTCCTGCCTAGTCAAAAGGGTGATAGGGAGAATTCAAGCTAGACTAAACCAGGTACAATTTCTGGTGCTGGCAGAAAATCCTGGGTATCAACCTCTGTAGATAAATTTAAGGACACCTCACCAGCTTAATAAGAGGAGAGTGTCCTTGAGTGAGGAATGATATGGGAAAGAAAACTAAACCAAGTCCATTTTGTGTTCTAGTACCATTTTAAAGCTTAAGTTTCTGTTTCCTTAAGTTGGTTTCTTGTAATTGTTGTCATAGTTACCTTACCTGATACCACCCCATGCTGTCATAAGACTGTTTGTGCCCTATGTAAAATGTCAAACATTTTTGTTCCTTTGTTACAGCTAAGCCCATGCTTTGTAGTCTTTCTGTGGCTGCATTAAAGCATATCAGCACATCTGCCTTAGACCTAGAACTAGAACCGGAACTAGAATTGTATGTCTGTTCTCTCCTCTTGTCCTTTGGGGTTGGTGCTCAGTCATGTACTGGGTGCCCACCACTGGCCCCCAATAAACTTGCTAATCTCTGCAGGCCTCCGCAAGTGACTCAATTAAACATGCACCTTTGCTGCAACAAACCAAGAGTGAAAGTAAATAGAACATTTAAGTGATTGCTATTTTGGTAATAATCATACTGTTATCATAATAATATCCACTATGGTGGTGACTGAAGGTGAGGTTAGAACTAGTGATGATATAGATGAGTGTAAATTTTAAATGTTTTTCAGCCTCAAAATTTTGGCACCTATTTTGAACTATGACTTTTAGCCTGCTAAAATTAGCTTATATATCCTGCTAACACATACAATTTCAAAATCTGTAAAATGTTCAACTACAATTTAAATGAGTTAAGATAATATAATACATATTTTAATATGGATATGACAACACTAGTAAAGCAAATCTTCCATAAAATAACCAAATAACTTCTATAAAGTGCTGCACTTTCCTTGAGAGCAAGTAGGTTAGGGTGACAGTTAGTCATATGGACAAGTCTTGGTGAGGTGAAAGGTGAATTTTTAGTGTGAAGGCAAGGGAGAAATCAAATGTAGGTGGGTGACAGAGTGGTGGTGAAAAATTATTCAGCATTGCAAACACAGGATGAAGAGAGTTCAGGGCAGGGGAAAGATGATGGGTTCAGCATTGGCATGTGGAATTTAAGATGCTCTAGAAGTATTTCACCTGGATGATTAGTAACTAAAGACTTCAAATGACTGAATAGAAACCTGAGGCTCAGAAGAGAGGACTTTACTTGAGATATGGGTTTGAGGTCATCATTCTACAAATGGAAAGCAAATCCATGAGGCAGATGAAACTCCCTCAAAATAGTAGGTGGAATTAGAAGAGAATAGCACATAGGCAGGTGCTTGAGGACCACACAAATGGAGAAGGGCCTGCAGGAGGTGTTTTGAAAAGTCTGTCTAAAGGAAAAGAAAATGGAGAAAGATGACACTTAGGTGCCAAAGAAAGCAAGGAAAGAGGGCTTGTGGGAGGGAGGAACTGTTCCGCTGTGTCAGATACTACTCAGAGATTCAGGAAGACAACAGGAAGATGTTTTACTGATCTAGTGATCAGAGGTCTTTGTCAGCTGCAGGAGGCCTATCGGTGGGCTAGTGAGTGAGCCTTACGATGGTGTGAGCCATTAGCATCTCTCTGAGGGTTGGTTTCCATGTCTGCAAAACATAGCTGTTGACTTTGCCTTTCTACTTCCTAAAGTGTATGAAATGTCCACAGTTTAATGTATGGCAGAACATGATTAATTTATGGGAGAATTCATAGTTTTCATTTTTGTGCATCCTGCTGCTTCCATTTGAGATGTCCTACTCAACTCAGCTCTCTCTACATGCTCTAAAACTGCTCAAAAATATACAATTCCATGAGAGTGGGAAGCAGAAAATCTCAGGGTAGTAACTGTGGTCAGAGATGTATTCATTCCACTCCTCATCAGCTATCTAGACCTCATTCTCTTGGCCCCCAAACTACATGCTTTTATACTGCTTAGAAGAGTGAGTCACTAAGCAACTTACCAGGTGATTCTGAAGTCAGATGCAACTAAGTTTGTATGCTGCCTCAGCCAAGTTATTAGGTACAATATTTGGAACAAGTTATTTTAGCTCTCTTAGCCTCAGTTTTCTTATCTGCTAAGGAGGGGGTGGGTAATACTTACCTTAAAGGCTTTCCTTGGCACATAAAACAGGTTAAGATGATAGTTTAAAAATTTGGGGGTGGGCTTGGGATTTAGTTCAGCAGTACAGTGCCTGCCTGGCAAGTGCGAGGTCATGAGTTCAATTCCTGGTACCGGAAAAGAAAAACAGCAACAAAAAAATTTTGGACAGCTTTGACTGGTGGGATATTGCTCAGTTGCTTTGGCTTGAAGTGTTTCCTTCTCATTCCCAAACACTCTCTGTAGCTGTTGTTTTTGGCCTCGGGCAATGAGTACAATCCATTTTTCATAACAGCTCTTGAAGTTGTTAAATATTTTCTTTTCAGTGATAAGCATTTCTATTTCTTCAAACTTGTTGAGGTGCATTTACAGCATTGTTGCTATTTTTTTTTAAAAAAAAAACTATGGTGTTTTTATGGCAGATGTGCTGCTATGCTTTAGTGCAGCTACAGAATGACTGCAAAACATGGGCTTAGCTGTGACAAAGGAACAAAGGTGTTTGATATTTTACATAGGCATCCCTATTTATCTGGAATTGAGAAAATGGGATTTGATCTGATAGTTGAAGAACTGTTAAGCTTTGTGGGTTATGTCAGAGATGGTGAAGCGTTGAGCTTAGCTGTTGTAAGACTGTAGGCTTGGAATTGGTTGAAATTTTGCTAGGCAGAAAGGTTTCCATGGCCTTTAAAGATCAGAATTCTATTCAGATGACAATGCAAATTGCTCTGTATTTTTTTAGTGGATGTGAGGATGATCTGACAGATTCTTGGGCACATCATTATGAAAGTAGTATGTCCAGTGGACCTAAGGAAAAGAGATGAAAAACAGCACTGGTCTCTGTGTGTAAAAGCAAAAAACTAATAATGGCAAGACTTGGAAGAAAGGGGAGTGTTTGAGAATTGAGTTAGGAACTACCAGTCTTTATCCTATTTCCTAGAATGTTAAATATACACGTATTTATCCATTTTAAAAGCTAAATATTTCTTGATATCTTTTTACACTATATATGATTACCAGGGAATAAAAAAATAAAAGTAAAGCACTGGGGAAGTTCATAGTTCTGAACAGTGTGATCAATAAAAACTTCTTGGAACAGGAGCCATTTGTATCTAATTTATGTTATGGTTGATACATTGTATCAATTTGCAAAGTCTAGAGGCTTAACAAGGTACTCAGCAGTTCTACATCCTAGGGTGTGGAGGACATGGTTTTACCAGTGTACGATGCTATTCTTTGTGTCAAGTGAGAAGTTTAGAAGTTTAACTGAGTGACTCAGCAGAGGCCCAGGGTCTTCACTTCATAAACATTCTGAGCCTGTGCATGAGGAGGGCATGGAGATTATGTGAGTGCTACGCTCATCCCAGGGAGGGTGACCTGCTTACAATTCGTGCCCTTTTTGCTCTTTTTGCTTTTGCTGTCTTCTGCCGCCATGAACTCTTGCCCCTCTGCCGTGCCATCTTGCCCTGAAGCCAGCTGGTTATGGAATGAAACCTCCACAAACTGTGAACTAAATAAACCTTTCCTTACTTAATTTTGGGCATTGGGTATTTTGTCTCAACAATGAGAGAAAATTAACTAAGACAATTTGTAAGGATAGAGAGAATAGGGCACTCCAGGTGAAAAGAGCAATGCAAGAAAAGGAAGGTGGAAAGACTGGGTTATAGTTAAGGGAAAATTGTTTAGTTTAAAGTGTACTGTCCAATACTGCAGTCACTACCACAAGTGGACATTTACAGAAAATTGCTTAAATTACATTAAATATTAAATTCCTCCACCACACTGGTCATATTTCACAAGTTCGGTAGGCACATCAAGCTAGTGGCTGGTATACTGGACATGGTGGGTACAGAACATTTCTGTCACCATGAGGTGTTCAACCAGAAGTGTTGGGCTGCAGAATGTGATAAGTGCAGAATGTGATAAGAAATAAGAAGACATATATCCCATTTTGTATTTGAATTTTATTGTCTTGGTGTGTCAAGTAGGATTTTTTGGGCTACAAGATCTAGAAAGTCCATACCAAACTGACTAAAATAGCACATCAAGTCTATTGGCTCACACATCTAAAAAGCCCAGAAATAAGCTGGGCTTCAGAAATAACTCTTTCAGGACTTTATTGTAGTTTACTTTTGAGTTTCTCTTGCCTTTTCCATGTAATGGCACAGGTTCTAAGTCTCCAGTTCATCAGTGTCACAATCTAGAAGAAGACAGCTTCTTTTTGATCATAAAAATTGAAAACAATCCTACTCTTTCGTGGACTTGCCCCAGTTATGTGCCTGCTCATTCCTGTACTAATTTACTGTAGCCAAGGGAATGTCATGTGCTGACTGATACCTCACACAATCAGGGTACCATGAGATATAATGCAGATAGGCTTAAACTGGTGGGGCCAATCTGAGTGGTGGATAAAGTCAGTCCTACCCATGAACTGTCCGGCCACCAACTACTCTAAATGGGATTGAATGGGTTTTGCATTCCCATTCCCAAAGCAGACAGAATCAAAATTTGCTATATTGTTTTCATGTATTAAAATAACAAATCCTTACCTTTTCTGCATTGACTAGGTTTGAAAAACATTTTTATAATGTGAATGAAGCAGAAAACAGTCATAAAGATGAAAGAAAACCTGAATTATGTTTTCTTTTTAAGAATGTTATAGCTTTATGTTTCGCACCTATGGACTGGTGCAATCCAGTGTAAGCTGATAGTGACCCCGGGTAAGGAACAATAATCATTCTCTCTGTAGATGACTCCATGCTCAAAACATGGAAACAGTCAAGAGGTAGATGGAGGATGATGCTGTGGAGTCTTCTTGCCTTGGATTTGACAAAATCTTTACTGTTTTTCTCTTCTATTCCACAGTTAAGCACAGCTTAAATGTGCCTTTTGACAAGATTGTCAACATTGCTCGACAGATGCAACACCAGTCTTTAGCCAGAAAACTTTCCAGAATCATTAAAGAGATCCTCGGGACTGCCTCGTCTCTGGGCTTCAGTGTTGCTGGTCATTACCCTCATGACATCTTGCATGACAGCAGTGGTGCGGTGGAATGCCCAGCTACCTAAGAAGCATAAGAAAATATTTAAATAAAGAGATTTTTTTAAAAGTTACAGCTTTCTTTAAGCATGATTTGACAAAAAAGGAATGAGTTCAGGTTTCATGGAGCAATGTATGAGGAATTTAACACATGGTACATGTATTGCCGGACAGAATATTAACTATCGTGAACTGTGTGGCCGAACAAAACTTTTATTATTTTGCTGTTATTTTTAGAACTGTTCCTGTGATAAAAGAAACATACACATAAACTTAAAACTTTGTTTAAGACTCTCCCCAAATAAACCAACAGGCAGGTAAAAGCCTTCAAACTAAAGATCTTTTTCTCTTTTGTGAGCTTTTAGAATTGTTAAACACTTTCCTATTTTGTAATATTTTGAAGAATATCTACTACACTGAGCTCCTTGATTGTGGTTTCCTATAAAAGTGATCAAGTTTTCATTCAAAAAGAGAACTGTTACTTTTCACACTGGAGCAACAGTTATCCTAGTTGTTGTGAAAGTGACTTTAACACATTATGAGGGAGATGGACTATATAAGCCTATGTAAAGTAAGTTATGTTTTAATTGATTCCCACTCACAACTAAGAAAAAACTTAAAATGCCAAAGAAATACCTATGGAACTTGACAGCAGAATCAATGAAAAATTTTCTCCACGTATACTATTCTTCATCAACATGTTAACAAAGCTTTTTTGCATGAAAACAATATGAACACATAACATACACTTCCTAAAAATGTTACATATTACTCTCTATAGAAATATGACAAAATCAACAGCATTAGGGAGTCAAGTTGTGGAAGAATTATTATATCTTTCTCTCTCTTATTCTTATCATGTCTTTTTTCTTTCTCCCCTCATAGGCTCTCTTCTTTTTCTTCCATGCTCACTCACCTCTATTACTGTCATATTATTCATCCTTAAATTCTACCCTTGAATATGAGAGAACTGTTCCCATCTCCCTTCCTGTAATAGTTTGGGGATTTTGCAAAGGCAACAATATAATACAGGACACATATTTTGTATGATTATTTATAATAATCACCCAAAGAATTATATACAAAAAGGAGAGTGCAGGAAATCTGTCTACACACTTAATAGCAGAGGATCCAGCTGACAGCCTAGATCCCACACCAGTGTCCTGCATGAGTTCAGCTCAAAACCTAGAGCCCGTAACCACACCTCCCATGAGTCAAACTGGAGGCCTAAAGCCCATGACAATGTCTCATGCAGGCCTGTTTCACGGATCTGCACTGGGAAGGCCCAAAACTCAGTGGTGGAATCTAAAAAGTCTGTGCCAGTGAGATGAAGGACCTGTGCTAGCAGGCTGAGGGATCTGGACTGGAGGCAGGAAGTGTTGCTCAAAATATGAACCAGATCTCCCCTGAAAAGTACCACAGTCATCCTCAGCAACAGTGAGGTCCTGAGCTCCTCCGATGATCAGGACAAGCAAGTTCCCATCAGGAAAGCCAGCACAACAATCTTCTCCAGGAGACTGAGCAGTGCACCATCTTCCCCTCCAGAGCCAGGAAGAGAAGCTCAAAGTGAGGACCAGAGCTCCTCCAAAGTGAACCAAAGCCATTCTCAGTATCAACAAAGTCCCAAGCTCCTCAGACAATGAAAACAGCTGAGTTTGTCAGGAAAGCCAGCATGATAATGTCCTCCAAGAGAACTAACAGCTCCTTACAGCTTCTACCAGCTTCCAACAGCCTCCCTTCTTCTCCAGTTCTGCCTCTTATGTTGCTGGCGACAACCCGCATGTGGGCCTCCCACACCCAACACCATGCTGGTTTAGCTCAGCTGGGAGTTACAAGTTGACCAGTAGCTGTCAATCCATCACACCTCCCAAAGCTGAGCTTACTTCACCTTGTCCCCACTACCCTCCTCGTCTTCAGTCTCTGTAGATCAGCTCGTGTTTCACACTATTTTTGTTATCTTAATCTCCAACCTCATCCTTTTCTTCAGAGCTCAGTATACGCATTACCAAGTCCCTCTAATTGTGTTTGCTCTAGAAGTAAAAAGACTTTCTTTATGGAGTTATGTGAGCTTTTAGAATCATTAAACAAACACTTTTGTATGTTTTAATATTTTAAAGAATATACACTACACTGAGACCTTTGATTGTGATTTCCATTCAGATTGAAATAGTTAGAATTTGAGCATTTCTTTGCCTGGAATTCCAAGCCTTGGGCCAATTTGATCTACTAGTTCTCTCTGGTCTTCTCTTCTACTCCTACTCATCACCTTTCTTTTTCCTCTTTCTTGTACTAACTCCAATTCCAAAATTTAGAAATACAAGCAAAGCAAGGCAAGTTTTTGACTCACCCCAAGAGAATGAGGTACACAAGAAGGAGTAGAACATTTAACTGAGTACAAAGAAATGAGATGCCGACCCTCCTTTTCTCCTTGTCCATACATGACGTAGTTCCTTTCCATTTAACGGCTGCTTAGATACTTGAATGATTGTTTTTAAAAGTATGATTGATTGGATCAGAATCATACGTTGAACTCTGGTGGTAGCATGTGCAAATTGGACTAGGGAAAGAATAAACAAGAGCCAAGGAAATAATGAGGATACCATTTTATTAGCCTAGAACAAGAAAAACTTAAAGATAGAGAAACGATCTCCTCAATGCGAGTTCAGTAGAGGTGTAAACATTACCAACACTATTACTGTAGAGTTTTCTAGCCTTGGCTATGCTTGATTGGTTAACAGAATGAGAGTGACTTTATCATGAAAAGCAAGCAGATGAGGAAAATCGGAAATGATGGTAAATTTGCGTTTGGTGCCTTCTTCATATCTAGGTGGACTTTTTGCATAGGTAGACAACAAAGAGTATGAGAGGAATGGAACTGAAAGTAGATCCCAAAGAAATGGTGGTTAAAATTATCACTGCTATTCTTATTCTTATTACTATTATTATTATGGTTTCTTAGGACAAGGTCTCAGTATGCAGTTTGGGTTGACCTTGAACTCAGTATAGAGCCCAGCCTGTCTTCAAAACTTACAACAATCCTCCTAGCTGGGCCTCCCCAGTGCTAGGACTACAGGAGTGCATCTCTATGACTAATGGTTAATGCTTTAAACAAGCAAAAATTTGGATAGACTCTAATTTTTAAGCTATTGTATATTAAAAAGAGGTGTTACATAAGGACTCTGAGAATATACAAATGTAATTTGCAGGTGAAAAGATATATTTCTTGTCCTCAGATAAGAGTGCGGTCAAGTTGTAAGTAAAATGTATAGGTATAAAATAGAAAAGTACACTTCCCTCTCCTGCTTTTTTGCACCCTTGACATTTGTCTCTGAATCAAAGAGGAGAAGGAAATCAACTTGGTCTCTACCGAGTCAGAAATGCATCAGATAACTTCAGTTTAGTCATTCAGAGCCACCCTCAACATCCTCTGCTCTTTGCTTATTGAAGATGGTCAAGCTGGATTGTATCTGTAGGCTTCCTTACCTCTGTTCTCTCATCAGGTTTGCCCAATGAACTCTGACAAGAGATCACATGATGATAGGAAAGTGTCACATGGTGTTTTTCTTCCACTTCCCCCCGTGGTTTGTCACTATGTTGGTCCTCTTTCTGTCTCTGTCTCTGTCTCTGTCTCTCTGTCTCTACCTCTGTCTCTCCCTCCATCTCTCCCTCTGCCCCCTTTCCTAGAACAGGATGCAATGGAATTTTGGCTAGATTTAGCTTGAAGTAGTGGTGTAATCATCAATTTTCTGTATAGTTGAAGGAGGAGTACTTTGTAGTATCTGGACTTCTTGTTTCTACTTTTCTTCCACATCATTCTTTTTCTTGTTTTGTGGTATTGGTGACTAAACTCAAAGATTTCACAATGAGTTACATCCCTAGTTCTTTTCATTTTTTATTTTGACACAAATTCCTGCTATGTCACCAAGTTGCCCAAGAGGTACTCAAACTTGTGATCCTCCTGTCTCAGCTGCCCAGAGTGCTTCTTAAAAGTGTGCATTACTAGCCTGACTCTGGGATTCATATTTCTAATTACCTAGGTTTTCTTCTAGAGCTCTTCTACTTACACGTATGAGCTGGTGCTTTGCTAAATCTGTGGAAGAGTAGAACCAGGTTCTCCTGGTAGCTTTTAAAAATACAAAATCATTGATTCTAACTCTACTGAATTGAATTCTACATTTTCAAAAGATGAACCTATAAACAGATATTCCCATAGGAATGTGGGAAATCTGAGTTGGTTTTCAATATAAGTAGAATGTGAACACTGAGGTCAGACTGACCTGATCTTGAGGTTTGACTCTAATCCGTACCAGCTCTATGAAATTTTGATGTTACTGTACTATGTCTTTCTGACTCTCAAGACTTTAACATGAAAATTATAATAATCCCAAGGTCATTGTGAAGCGTCAGTAAAGAAATCTAACACTGTATTGGTGTGCAGTACTTACTCATTAAACAAATATCTCTATTGAAGCAAGTAAGAAGGATGCCCTAGCCTGGGATTGTCTCTGTAGCTGGATCACCCACGCAAGCAAATCAAAACACAATTCAATCTGAACAGTACAATGAAGCTTAAGCTTAACCAATCAGAAACTGCCAACTAACTTTTAATTAGAGACTCTCCCATAGATCATATCCAAATGAAGCCAACGCCCACTTGGACTCAATCAGGTCATTTCTCTATTTTGTTTTGTTTTGCTGTAAAAGCTTACTGCTTATGCTCCAGAGCTTTCAGGAACCTGGTTTTCAGTGCTGCTTGATACATGGGTCATTCTTTGCTCAAATAAACTCTTAAATATCTGTCTAATTTTTTTTCTTTTAAAGTGACCAGAAGCTCACTTGTCAGTAAGACATATGTGGTCTCAGGCATCCTACAACTTGAGTTGTCTTTTAGTCTTGTAGACCAAGATTACACTTGTTCCAGACCATGGAAGCATAGTGGAGTATGTAAGATATTGATCTTCAAGGTGAGAACAGATGGATCGCAGGCCTCCTTTGCAAGGCACCCAAAAGGGGTAGGGGCCATTGCTCAGAAGCAGAGTGCTTCTCTAACATGTGTGAGGCCGTGGGTTTAATCTTCAGCACAACTAAAAACAAAATAGAAAAGGCACACTGAAATGGTTTGACATTTCAGCTCTTTGAACAATGTCTGCAAGTCAGATTTTGAGATTCTTGGACCCTATCAGCACATTCCAAATTGTGCTTCATGCAACAGGACACCTGTGAGTTTCTCCATGGAATGGACAAAAAGACACATACAGCCAAATCCACTTAGGAACTTATTTCCGTATTTAGGAGATTCAATATTTCTTATCATATCAAATACTTAAAAGGAGCACTAAATAAAGCATCTCTTTAATTTAGCTGGCTCAGCATTTCTATCACTTAGTGATAGCTCTCTGTCTTTCCTTTTTTTCCCTACATAACTCACCTTCTCCCTTCCTCTTTTCCTTCCTTCCTCTTTTCCTTCCTTCCTCTTTTCCTTCCTTCTGCTTTTCCTTCCTTCCGCTTTTCCTTCCTTTCTATTTTCCTTCCTCCCTACCATGTCCTTTCTCTCTGCATAATACTTTAGGGAAAAGTTAGACTGGCTTTCTAAGGCCACTTCTACATATGCTATTCTGAGGGTTTCTTTTAGAAAGTCAAGAGAGAAGGAAATTTTGCCAAAGCAATCCTCCATAGTTATTGATATGGAGGATTCCCAGGATTGTTGGGTTTCCCAAGAGTAAGCACCTAGGTTTTATAGGAGGACAGGAGATTAGGAACATGGGCTTTAGGAGTTGTCTAACAGTAAATAAGTTCTGATTCTCAGTTTCTGTGTATAGGGGGTGTGGAATCACCCTGGTAGCTCAGAGGCCAGGGATCTATCTGAGCTGTGAAGAAATCTAATATTGAGAGTTCTCTTTGCCTCTGTGTGAGAAGGCTCACAATGGTGCCCACCAACTGTGCAGGTGGGCTTTGTTTTTCCTCTGCTGTGACTTGAACATGGCACTCTCCCCAGTGAAATCTGGGCTTCCCCTCTCAGTGTAGGGCTGGGATGTCCCACCTTTGGTTTGACAAGGGCCTGTTGATGTTAAGTGCCCAAGCCCATATTGTTTGCTCAGTGTGGTTTCAGAAATATGGTCACAAGCTAGAACAAAGCCCAAAGCTTGTCTCAGCAGATATTTTGTAGTTGTTCCTTCTCTCACTTAAATTTCCTAAGCTTTTATTTACACACACACACACACACACACACACACACACACACACACCATCAAGTTCTACTGCTTGACCCTTATTTCCCTGTATGCTAATAAGAAGTGGGAACTGAATAAACAAGGATATCATGCTTTGGCACAGTAGAAAAGGAAGACAGATGGTGACACACCAACAATTTAGGACAGGAGGTCTGGGCAGTAGCTTAGACAAAGGGACACAAGGTAGTAGGAAAGAAGCTTCTGGTTACATTCAAAACAGAAGTGATTGTAATGGGAGTAGCTTAGACAAAGGGACACAAGGTAGTAAGAAAGAAGCTTCTGGTTACATTCAAAACAGGAGTGATTGTAGCCACTTATATTTAAGACAAAGATTTCATACAGGAACCACATAAAACCCCACTTATTAGACAACACAAAGCAGTTTTGAAGAACAGGTTCTCTAAGAAATGGAGTAGGGGAGGAGGTCAATACATACTTGTCAAGGGAACAAGTCAAGAGGAGCACATAACAATGATAAGTGTATATACCCAAATATCAGCACACCAAACTAGATAAAACAAATATTAACAGATGTGAAAAATCAAATAAACCCTAACACAGTTGTAATGGGGAACCTCAATACCCCACTGTCACAAATAGACAGATCAACTAAACAAACATTCAACAAAGTAATATCAGAACTGAAACAAATTTTTGAATAAATGGACTTGAACAAATAGATATCTACAAAGTGTTCCACCTGACAACATCAGAATAAACATTCTTATCAGCTACACACAAGATGTTCTTCAAAATAGACTATACCATAGCTTATAGAACAAGCTTAAGTAAATGCAAAGTAATTGAAATTATACCATATATATTGTCAGACCATAACAAAATGAAATTGGAATTTAATGGAGAAAGAAATCACAAAAAATGCATGAACACACGAGAAATAACACTTTCCGGAACAACCAAAGGGTCACAGATGAAATTAAAGGGGAAATTAGTTTCTATAATTAAATGACAATACCATTACAATGTACCAAAACTTATGGGACATAATGAAAGCAGTTTTATGGGAGAAATTTATCGTGGTAAAGTCCCACATCTGAAAAACAGAATAAGCTCAGATAAATAATGTTGAACCTCAACTACCAGAAAAAGAAGAGAAAATGAAGCCCAAAGTTTACATGAGAGAGGAAATTATAAATATTAGAGCAGAAATTAATGCAACCAAGACTATGAAAACAATACAGATAACGAATGAATTGAGGAGTTTATTCTTTGAAAAATTAAATAAAATTAGCAAACCCTTAGACAACCTTATTACAAAAAAGAAAGAAAAGACTCAAATCCATGTAATTAGGAGTGAGAAGGGTAAAATCACAACAGATCCTGCAGATATTCAAAAGATCATTAAAACCTACTTCAAGAACTTGTATTCTAATAAGATAGATAACACAGAAGAAATTGACAGATTGCTAAAAACGCATAAATTACCAAAGCTGAATAAACAAGATATAAAAATTATAACTAAACCAATATCAGTCAATAAAATTGAAGATGTAATAAAAAAATCTATCAACCAAGAAAAGCCCAGGGCCTGAAAGATTCACTAATGAATTCTACTAAAACTTTAGAGAAGACTTAATGCCACAACTCCTCAAACTCTAATGAAATTGAAAGGGAAGCAATACTCCCAAATTAATTATTGGAAGCAAACATTACCCTGATACCAAAACCAGAGAAGAAGCCAACCAAAACAGAGGGCCACAGGCCAATTTCCCTAATGAACATAGGTGCAAAAATCCTCAATAAGATACTTGCAAATAGAATGCAGCAAATCATCAAGAAGATTATGCACCATGACCAAGTAGGATTTATCTTCAACATTCGGGAATGGTTCAACACACACAAATCAATAAATGTAATATATCCTATTAATGGAACCAAGGACAGAAACCATATGATCATCTTCATAGACACAGAAAAAGCAAGTGACAACGTCCAGCACCCATTCATAAAAAAATCCTTACAGAAAATTGGAATAGATGCCCTTTATCTCATCTGATAAAAGCCATCTATGACAAACAAATGGACGGCATCATACTAAATGGTCAACAATTAAAAGCTTTCACTTTGAAATCATGAACAGGACAAGGATGTCCACTATCACCACTCCTATTCAATATAGTTCTCAGAACATTAGCCAGAGCAATTAGATAAGAGAAAGAAATAAAAGGAATAATAATAGGAATGGAAGAAGTTAAATTACCATTATCTGTGGATGACATGACACCCTACTTAGAAGACCACAAAAATTCCTCCACAAACTTCTAGAGGTAATAACAAAATTCATTAGTGTAGCTAGATACAAAGTCAACACTCAAAAATCAATAGCATTGCTGTACACAAGCAACAAACTCACAGAGACATTAGGGAAACAACACCTTTCACAACGGCATCAAAACCAAAATGAAGTACTTAGGAATCAGTCTAATTAAGGAAATAAACATCTTTAGATTGAAAATACATTACTCTGAAAAAGGAGATCAAAGGAGATATTAGAAAGATATTAGGAGGTATGAGAAAATGAAAAGATATCCCCTTCTCTTAGCTAGTAAGAACTAATATAATGAAAATGGCCAAACTTCCAGATTTAATGCAATCTCAATCAAAATACCAATAGCATACCTCACAGAACTATAGAAATCTATCTTAAAATTCATTTGGAACCAGAAGAGACCTAGAATAGCAAAGGGACTTCTGGGCAAAAAAGGCAAGGCAGTTCGAAGCATCATAATCCCTGGCTTCAAATTATACTATGAATTTACTGTCATAAAAACAGCATACTACTGGCAAAAAACAGAGTCAAGGATCAATGGAACAGACTAGAAGATGCAGAAGCCACTGGAAATACACTCAGCCACATTATCTTTGACAAGGGGGCTAAGCAAGTTCATTGGAAGATAGACAGTCTCTTTAATAAATGGTGTTGGAAAAACTGGTTTTCCACATGCCAAAGACTAAAATTAGACACATGTGTATCACCATGCACTAAAATAAAATCAAAATGGGTCAAAGATCTAAATATTAAAACAGAAACACTAAATGTGCTGGAAGGTAGAATAGGTAGAACTCCTGAAGACATCAGCATAGGCAAAGGCTTTAGGAACAAAACCCTGACAACAAGGGAAATACTACAAAGAATCAATAACTGGGGTCTCATCTTAGTGAAATGCTTTTACACAGCAAAAGAAACCACCAACAGAGTGAAGAGACAAGCCACAGAGTGGGAAAAAATTTTGCCAGGTGTTCTTCAGACAAAGGACTAATATCTGGAATATATAAAGAACTAAAAAAAATCAAATTCACAAATTTAAGACTGTTTGTAATAGCTAAATCTCAAAAACTGTCCAAATCCTCATCGACAGATAAATGGATAAAGAAGATGTATTTTTTTTTTTTACACAATGGAGTATACTACTCTGCCATAAAGAAGGATAAACTTGAGACATTTCTAGGTCAGTGGATACACTTGAGACTGTGCTCTTAAGTGAAATAAATCAGACATACGTGTTCAAATATCATGTGGTTTGCCTGGTGTGAGAAACCAAAAATGCAAATAAGGGCCAAAATGTATAATAGATATTGTGAAATGGGAAGAACACGTTCAAATGGGAAGCACGGCTGGGGAGAAGGGGGGAAAGGATAGAAGGAAAAAGGGCAAAGAAGGGAATAGACAGAAAAATGGAAGCAAAACTTATGCAAACAAGGAGGGAAGAGGGCTGAATGGCTGGGAGGGAAAGGGGAAAAATAAGAATCAAGATATATCATGTACAGGTACAAATTTCATATGATGAATAATATCATTTTATATATATATATATAAAATGTCCTAATAAGATTAAATTAAAAAATTCATATAATACCAATTTGTGTGCATTTTGCATGTACTAGAAAAGCATACTATCTCTGTAAATAAAGTACCCTGTTGGATGTGGTGGCACATGCCTATAATCCCAGAACTTGAGAGGCTGAGGCAAGAGGC